>NC_022014.1:24168549-24173911 GCF_000317375.1 Microtus ochrogaster | reverse complement strand
CAGGCTGGTCTCGAACTCACAGAGATCCGCCTGCCTCTGCCTCCTGAGTGCTGGGATTAAAGGCGTGCGCCACCACCGCCCGGCACCACTATTGTTAATCTGAATTCCTAGCCCTAAATCTGTATTTAAAGCTTGATTTATACTGGTCTGTGGTGGTGCACACCTTTAATCCCAGCACTTGGGGGCAGAGGCAGGGGGAGCTCTGTGAGTTCAAGGCCAGCCTGGTCTACAAGAGCTGTCCAGGACAGCAAAGACTGTTTAGAGAAACTTTGTCTTGAAAAACAAACAAACAAACAAACAAAAGCTTGATTTATTATTAGACTTTTCAACAGGCCTAAATTCTTTGATATAAATACATAAAGGCTGATTTTGAGAGAAAAAATTTATATATATTATCTGCTATATTTTGATCATATTCAGCCCTGTTCTTCCTGATTCCATTCCCTACCTCCTACTCCCCTAACTTCATGCCTTTATTTGTTTTTAGAGACAGTTTTTTGTTTGTTTGTTTGGTGTGTGTGTGTGTGTGTGTGTAGCCTTTTTGTGGTTGTCCTGGAACTAGCTCTGTAGACCAGGCTGGCCTCGAACTTACTGAGATCTTCCTGCCTTTGCCTCCCAAATTGATTACCACTATATCATTCCTGCCACTATTGTACCAATTGACATATCTTACTATGGCTCTTTTATTGTAGTTCACAAGGTTTGTGACTGGTTCAACGCCCCCCCCCCCCCCCCCCCCCCCCCCCCCCCGCCACAGCAGACTGTGTAACACCTTCCAATATCATAAAAGTAGTTAGCAGGAAGGGAGCTTTCTAGTCAGTACCAACTTTATTTCTCCATGTCCTGTGGCTAGTCTTTAGCAACAGGGTCTCACTGGTTCAGTTCTGGTGGCCAAACAAGAGCAATGGCAATAGCCTAAATTATTTTAGGGGTCTCCAGGACACCTGTGACCAACTCAAGGCAAAGTAACCCACACCTGACACTGGGCTTTGCATTTGGCAACCTATGGCTTCTGCAATGAACATAATATGCGATATAGGGTAGCTCCAGTTCAACTGTTTTATTTGGATTGGGGGGAGGAGGGAGAGAGGGAGGGAAGGAGAGAGAGAGAGAGAGAGAGAGAGAGAGAGAGAGAGAAGAACAAATGAACATGAATGTGTTTCCGTGTGTCTTTTTCAATTCTTAGTGTTAGTTATTCCTCCCCAGCTCTATTCCTCACCCTACTCTTCCATTCCTACCCCAACTTAAACCTCCCTCCCCATTATTCTTTCTTTCCCCTTCTTAAGTCACTGGTGTTCTACTATCCTCCCTCCTTTGAGATCTTTTTTGCCCTCTTCATCAGTGGTTCCTTTCTAGTTTCCTGGATTCTATAGGTACTTCCAAATTAAACATACAAATATAAAAATTCAAAGCTAAGATCCATATGTGAGTGAGAACATGCAACATTTGTCTTTCTGGGTCTGGGTTTCCTCACTGAGTATATGTTTCAAAGCTCCATTAATTTACTGGGAAACTTAGTAATTTTGTTTTTCCTTAGAGCTGAATAAAATAACATTGTATCTAGGTACCTGATTTTCAATTATCAACTCATCAACTGATGAGCATCTAAGTTACTTCCATATCCTAACTATTATGAATAGAGCAGTGATGAATATGGATGAGAATATGTCTCTATAGTAGGAAGAAGAGTCCTTTGGGTTATATGCCTAGGAGTGGTATACCTGGGTTATATGGTAGATCTATTTCTAGTCTTTGATGAACTTCCACACTGATTTGGCTGCACCAGTTTCCACGCTCACTAACAGTGCATTCATTACGTTCCCTACTTCCCACATCTCTGCCAACATTTGATATCTTTTATTTTGTTTTTTGAGACAGGATCTCACCATATTATCCTGGCTGGCCTGGAACTCACTGTGTAGACCAGGCAGACCTTGGACTCACAGAGTTCCTGTCTGCTTCTTGAGGGCTGGGATTAAAGGTGTGGGTTACCATGCTCAACTAATATTTTCTTTTTCTTAAGATTTATTTTATGCATGTGGGTGTTTTGCCTGTCTGTATGTCTGTGTACCACATGCCTGCAATGCAAAGGAGACCAGAAGAAGGCATTAAATCCTCTAAAACAGGAGTTAGTGTGATGTGGGTGCTGAGGACTGAACCCAGGTCTTCTGTAAGAGCAGAACCATCTCTCCAGTCCCATCTTTCACTTTCTTATTAGCCATTCTGTCTAGAGTAAGATGAAATCTTAAAATAGTTTTAATTTGCATTTCCCAGATTACTATGGATGGTTGAACACTTGTAAAATATTTGTTAGCACCAAGCATGGTTAACATATATGCCCATATATATACATGTTAACATGTATATACTTAGTCATCACAATTAAGATACTGCATATTTTTGTCATCCTATGTAATTCTTGTTGAGTCCATCCTGTTCATTTCCACCTCTGGCCCTAGGAAGCCACTGATTTGTTTTCTATTGCTGTAGTTACCTCTTGTCTTTTTTAGAGTTTCTTTTTTTTTTTTTTTTTTTTTGGTTTTTCGAGACAGGGTTTCTCTGTGGCTTTGGAGCCTGTCCTGGAACTAGCTCTTGTAGACCAGGCTGGTCTCGAACTCACAGAGATCCGCCTGCCTCTGCCTCCCGAGTGCTGGGATTAAAGGCGTGTGCCACCATCGCCCGGCCTTAGAGTTTCATTTTTATAAAATTGTTTACTGTTTACTTTTTTGTGTCAGGCTTAGTAAAATATATATTTAATTTTATTAAGAAACTCCTTCTGTTTTTCTTGGTGGTTATATACTTAACGTTCTTGCCATAGGCATTGAGGGTTCAGCTTTATAAATTTGCCAACAGTTGCTGGCTGGTGGTGGCACATGCCTGCATGCCTTTAATCCCAGCCCTGGGGGAGGCAGAGACAGGCGAATCTCTGTGAGTTCTAGGCGAGCCTGGTCTACAACAGTTAGTTCCAGGACAGGCTCCAAAGCTACAGAGAAACCCTGTCTTGAAAAACAAAAACAACAACAACAAAAAAAAAAAAGCCAACAGTATTTGATATTGTCAGATTTTGGTTTTTAGGTTTTTTTGTTTTTGTTTTTTTTTGTTGTTGTTGTTTTTGTTTTGAGACAGGGTTTCTCAGTGTAACAGCCCTAACTGTCCTGGAACTCACTCTATAGACCTTGAAATCACTGAGATCCACCTGCCTCTGCCTCTGTAATTCTGGGATTAAAGGTCTGTTAGTTTTTAAATCATGTTTTTCCAATGAATGATTTTTCATGTGCCTAACTGCTATTTGTACATGTTACTTGGCAAAGTTGGGTCTCTTTTCCATTTAAAAAAAAAAAAACAAGTTGCTTTTAGTCAAAACTCTTTGCAAAATCTGTATTCAAGTTGCAAAACATTTTACAAATATTTTATCCCTGTGATTCCTGTTCCAATGATTTTTTTCTTTGTTCTTACCTGCGTTTCTTTGTTTTTATTTTTATTTTATTTTTATTTTTTTAATTTTTTTTTTTTTTTTTTTTTTTTTTTTTTTTTTTTTTTTTTTTTTTTTTTTTTTTTTTTTTTTTTTTTTTTGATTTTTGGATTATTCTAGGATCTATACTAAATATAGTTACCTTCTCAGGAATAAAAATTATAATCTGCCTATTCTTCTTAACAAAGCAAGGACCGCAGGACACTGAAATTCTGCTCATTTGTTTGCCTTTGTATATTCTCATATCTTTTTCACTTTCAACTCTGTAAGACAAGTTCTTCGTTATTTGTTTCCTTGTGGAGACAAGACCTTTCTCTGCAGCCCTAGCTATATTCAAACTTGTCATCCTCCTGCGTCAGCTTCACAAGTTCCAGAATTACAGGTAGGTTCTACTACCATATTCCTATTACATACAATAATTTTTCCCTTTCATGATCTTCCTGATTTTTTTCCCATTTCTATTCTTTTAAATTTATTTAGTGAAGATCTTTGATGAGAAACTTTTCTTTTTCAATCTGTGCATGTGTGTGTGCATGCAGGTGTATATTACTATGTGTGGAAGCCAGAGGTTGATGATAGGTTTCTTTCTCTATCACTCTCCACTGTATTTTTTGAGACAGTCTCACAGTGAGCCTGGAGCTTGCTGTTTTATTTAGACTGGTTGTTCAGCTAGCCCCTCTCCTCCTCTAGGGTTGTGATTACAGACATCTGCTCTACCCAGCCTTAATGGGGGTACTGCAGATACAGACTCTGATTCTCAGCCCCACTGAACCATTTCCCCAACCTAAAAACATTGTCTTTTGTTTTTCTGGAAAAAGACTTTGTTTTATCTTATTTTCTAAAAAGTCCAGACTTCTAAGTTTTCTTTTCTTTTTTTTTTTTTTTGAGACAGGGTTTCTCTGTGGCTTTGGAGCCTGTCCTGGATCTAGCTCTGTAGACCAGGCTGGTCTCGAACTCACAGAGATACGCCTGCCTCTGCCTCCCGAGTGCTGGGATTAAAGGCCTGTGCCACCATCGCCCGGCCGACTTCTAAGTTTTCTATAGCCACTTAAGAACTGTTACAGAGTTCCCACTATTGCTAAGTAAGGTCAACTATCTGTTCCTTTATTTCTTTTTTATATTTATTTATTTATGGTTTTTTGAGACAGGATTTCTCAGTAGCTATGGAGCCAGTCCTGGAACTTGCTCTGCCAGGCTGGCCTCAAAACTCATAGAGATTTGCCTGCCTCTGCCTCCCAAGTGTTGGGATGAAAAGCATGCAGCACCATCACCCAGTTATTTCTTTTTAAAAGCAACCCTCACTCCAGTGCTTTTCATGTTTAAAGAAAAAAAATTAGGCTACTGATATGACTCTGAGGTAAAGGTGCTTGCTGCCGAATTTCATATGGTAGAAGGAGAGAACCAACTCCTGCAAGGTGTCCTCTGATCTCCAGAAACGTGCCATGGCATGTACATTCTACTCAAAATAAAGTAAAACAAACAAACAAAAATACCAAAAGACTTTGGTTTTAGTGGTTTGTCTAGGTTTGGGTTTTATTTTCTTGCTGGGAATTTGATGGGTTTTCATGTGTCTTTAGACATTTTTTTGTCCTGCTGATCTTAGGATATTCTTAGCGCTCCCTACCCCCCCCATTCTGCATCTTCCATGCTTTCTCTGATTTGACATATGTTAGACTTTCATTGTCTTTGATGCTTCTTAAGCCTTCGTTTCATATTTCTCTCCTCCTCCCCCCCTCCTCCTCCGCTTCTCTCCCCCCTGCTGCATTCCAAATAATTTCCTAGCAGGGCGGTTGTGACGCACGCCTTTAATCCCAGCACTCCGGAGGCAGAGGCAGGCGGATCTCTGTGAGTTCAAGACCAGCCTGGTCTACAAGAGCTAGTTCCAGGACA
>NC_022014.1:24167616-24168297 GCF_000317375.1 Microtus ochrogaster | reverse complement strand
TCCTGGAACTTGCTCTGTAGACCAGGCTGCCTCCCAAGTGCTGCTAGGATTAAAGGTGTGCATGCACCACTACACCTAGCCATTACCAGTGTTTCCTAAGAAGATTTGGAAGTACTTTTTCTCAATAGTTTGTTGTATTATTAAGAGAGTGGTTCTGGGTAATTATTTTGCCATAGAAAATGCTGCCGGGTGATGGTGGCACACGCCTTTAATTCCAGCACTTGGGAGGCAGAGGCAGGCAGATCTCTGTGAGTTTGAGACCAGCCTGGTCTGCCGAGCTAGTTCCAGGACAGGCTCCAAAGCTACAGAAAAACCCTGTCTCAATCAATCAATGAATAAACAAACAAACAAACAAATAAATAAATAAAATGGATGTGCCTCACACCTATATCCTGTAATACTTGTAATACTTGGGAGGTAGAAACAGGAGGATCAAGGTTTCTTTTTACTTCTCTTTCTCTTTTACTTTTTTTTTTAATCATAAGTTCTAACTGTAGTGCAAGCTGGTCTAGAACTCACTCAGCTTCCTGAGTGTAAGAAGAATGAACCCCACACCTAGCTCTTTTTGTTTAACATCAGTCTTATGTTGTGTTAGGGGCAGCGGGGCTGCGTCCCCGGCACCCGGCCACCCACACGGCTAGCTTTACCCGAAATAATTACACGGAAACTGTATTCTTTTAA
>NC_022014.1:24166164-24167426 GCF_000317375.1 Microtus ochrogaster | reverse complement strand
GAGACAGGGTTTCTCTGTGGCTTTGGAGCCTGTCCTGGCACTAGCTCTGTAGACCAGGCTGGTCTCGAACTCACAGAGATCCGCCTACCTCTGCCTCCCGAGTGCTGGGATTAAAGGCGTGCGCCACCATCGCCCGGCTCCCACCTATGTTTTAACCTATGAGGGCCAGCCAAGCAGTTTCTTTATTTTTTTAACCAATGACCTTCCTCCATCAGTCTTAAGCTTCTGTTTCTTCAGCTATAACATTAGCAGTTTGGCAGAGCACCTATATTCAGAGGGACAAGGGCATGCAGATTCCTCCACCCTTTTCTTGTCTCTGCACATTATATTCTTGTCTTTGGGCAGATGAAATTATCAGGTTCATAATTTTCCTTTTTTCCCCAGAGGTGTTTGGTGTAGAGGATACTTACTCTGAGAGCTAATTGGGTGAGGAAAAAGGTGCAGGAAAGCAAAGGAGAAGCCTGCAGCTGAAGTGATGGATATCATTTATTGCCAAGAGAGTGTGAGCTAGTGATCTGGAAAAGAGGGCTCTTTTGTTGCAGCCACATTGCATTACATATCTGGTGAACCCTTTTGGCCCATAAAATCCTTTCCATTAGTCAGGGTACTCTTTGCTTTTGTTCTTGACTGCTGCTGTTCTCAGAGCCTTTTGGTTGCTTGCATGTCTCAATTCCCTTTTCAGAAGGCAGACAGTCATGTGTTTTGGAATGTATTTACAGTAATTGGAGCTTTTTAGCTTAGTTAAGTCCTTCAGATCTAAGATTCCCATTTTAAAGCTTATGTTCAGAAAATACCCCAGTGATCCCTTGCCCCAAGTGCCAGCACCAGATGCAGCAGTTGACACACTGCTGGGAGTCCAACTGCTGGGCAGCTTTCTAAAACCCAGACACGTGCTATTCACACTTTGGCTTCTGAGGGAAGGAGCAGTGGTTGAAAGAGAGGAGGGGCTGCCAGGGGACTGCGGGGTAGGGGGGAGATCTCATAATGCCTGCCTAAGGCTGAAGGCTGTGTCAGCTTTCTTCCTCTCTTCTCCAGCTGGCATTGGTAGGACAGAGTAAATCATCATAGAATGATTATGAGCTGAACTCGCTGGAGACTTCTATGAGACACATCTGTGACATCACCTTGTTATCACTGTCTGTTCTGCATAACCTCTTTTCACCTCTCCCCTGAGAGAGGGTGATGCCCAAAATTCATGTCAGGACAGTGAGCACAAGGAAATGTTTGGTAACCGTTATTTTTTTTTTTTTTTTTTTTTTTTT
>NC_022014.1:24163919-24164749 GCF_000317375.1 Microtus ochrogaster | reverse complement strand
TCGAGACAGGGTTTCTCTGTGGCTTTGGAGCCTGTCCTGGAACTAGCTCTGTAGACCAGGCTGGGCTTGAACTCCCAGAGATCCGCCTGTCTCTGCCTCCCAAGTGCTGGGATTAAAGGCGTGCGCCACCATTGCCTGGGTAACCATTATTTTTGAGATGCCTGCTGAGAGTACACACTCAGGCTATTGCCACATTCTTCAAGACTCCTCAGTGGAAGAAAAAACCTTTGCAGACATGGCCTGGTTATCCATTGTGATTAGATATTCTTTTTATGTGTGCGAGAAAAATAAGTAGAAAGTTTTGGCTGGGTGGTGGTGGCACACGCCTTTAAAAATCCCAGCACTAGGGAGGCTGAGGCAGGCGGATCTCTTTGAGTTTCAGGCCAGCCTGGTCTACAAGAGCTAGTTCCAGGATAGGAACTAAAAGCTACAGAGAAACCCTGTCTTGAAAATGCAAAAAGTGGTTTTTGTATATGACTATGTATGTGCACATGTGTTTAGAAGGAAGAGAAGGCCAGTAATGTTGACTGGGGCTTGGAGAGAGGTGCGTTGGACCAAGCCTGAGGATCTAAGTTTTCTCCCTCAAACCTACATGGGTAGGAGAGAACTGACTCCTGAAAAGTTGTTTTCTTTCCTCCATAAGTACCATAGTGCATATGAGCATGTGTGTGCACACACGTATAAATATACAGTAAAATACAATAGAAATTTTTAGTGACTGGAGAGATGATTCATCAGCTGGTAAGATCACTTAACTGCTGTTTCAGAGGACCTGGATTGATTTCTTTAAGCATTGATTTCTTTTTTTTTTTTTTTGGTTTTTTAAAAGA
>NC_022014.1:24161037-24163056 GCF_000317375.1 Microtus ochrogaster | reverse complement strand
CTTGAACCTAGAGTGGCTCCCAGGAGCCCAAGCCGAGGTCCCCATTTAGTTCCCTGGACAGTGAGGATAAAGAACCTGAAATGACCCTACCCTATAGCAACACTGACGAATATCTTGCATATCATCACAGAACCTTCATCTGGGGATGGATGGCGTTAGCATTGATTTCTTTAAAAATATCAGATATTCAACCTGATCTACAAGAGCTAGTTCTAAGTCAAGCTCAAAAAAAACCAAAACCAACAAACAAACAAAAAAAAAAAAAACCAATCAGACATTCCTTTAAGATCATGTCCTCTGTCCAAAATCTCTACTGGCTTTCTATTTCGTTTATAGTAGTAGCCTATTTACGAGGACTTCCTGTAAGAACTACTCTTCTGACTGTACATTTTTTAAGCTTGCATTTTCTTCCGTCTTATTTACTCTGTTCTAACTATATTGGACTTCTTGCAGGTCCTCTGATAAATGGGAGACTTTTAGACCTGCAGACTTTTTCATTACCTGTTTTTACTACTTGGAATGTTATGTCCAGCTGTGTAGTGCACTTCTCATCTTCTGTAGTTTGTTTGATGTAAAGCCGGCTCCCACCATTCTATCAACACTGTTGTTTTCTGCTTTCACACTGCACTCCTGATCTTCCTGATTGCTCACTTCTGTGCCAGATGGTAAAGAATTTACAACTTACCATGCATATGTTTGTTATTTACTTCTTTCTAATACTGTGCAAGAACATAAGCTCCCTGCAGATAGTTTTTTGACCTCTTGTCTTCAATAAAGTGTTGGGCATCTAGATCTGTGAACAGCTCATTGTTAAGTTTTCAGTGAACATGTGTGATGTTCAAGTCAAACAATTGTTTCTTAGTAAGTTGGTCTGAACAATGAAAGTCAAGTGACATTTGTTTGCTGGGTTATTGTCTTTAAATTTTTTTAACCTTTATTTAAACTTAGTGTAGGTGTTTTGCCTCTCTGCATATCTGTGTACCAAGTGTGTGTCCATGAAATCAGAAGAGGCTGTTGGATTCCCTGGGATTGGAGTTACAGATGGGTGTGAGACATCATGTGGTTGCTGGGAATCAAACCCAGGTCCTCTAGAAGAGCAGCCAGTGCTCTAACCACTGAGCCATGTCTCTAGCCCCCTGTGGAATTTCTTTGAAAAAGTATGTCCTTTCTTATCTAGTTTCCTACGATTTTAATCTTTTATTCTCATCTTTACCTGCCTGATACTTTTATTTCTTCTTCTGTGTTGAGTTACCATATTTCTACTGTAACCTTAGAGCATTTCTATCCAGTTTACATAAACTAAGTAATTTTTAAAAATTATTTAGAGGACCAAAAATGATAACAAAGTGGAAGACACCTCTAAGCCAACTTCCTCTCTAGGATGTTCTTTCAGTATTGTGTACATATTCAAAATTTTCTACACAGTTAAAAAGATGCTGAATATAAGTAACATGGGTATTTATACCTATGGGTATTTCGGGTGTAAATTTTTCATTTGTGATATTGTTTGTTTATTGGAGTCAGGGTCATTCTGTATAGTCTAGTCTGGCCTTGGATTTCTTCCTCTTGCCTTGGCTGCCTAAGTGCTGAGATTATAGGCATGTGCCTTCATATACAGGATTGTAATTAATATCTTTATACATAAAATTCGTGTTTGCATTTCTTTTTTCTTTATTTATTCTTCTCTCATATTACATCCTAACCACAGTTTCCCCCTTCCTCCTCTTCTCCAAGTCCTTTCCCAACTTTCTTCACCTCTAGATCCACTCACCCATTCATTTCTCTTCAGAAAAGGGCAGGCCTCCCAGGAATGTCAATCAAACATGGCATAACAAGTTACAGTAACACTAGGCACATCCCCTCATATTAATTAAGGATAGATGAGACAACCCATTAGGAGTAAAGGGGTCCCAAAAGCAGGCAAAAGAGTCAGAGTCAAGCCGGGCGGTGGTGGCGCACGCCTTTAATCCCAGCACTTGGGAGGCAGAGGCAGGCGGATCTCTGTGAGTTCGAGACCAG
>NC_022014.1:24156418-24159512 GCF_000317375.1 Microtus ochrogaster | reverse complement strand
GGAACTCCCTTTGTAGACCAGGCTGGCCTCGAACTCACAGAGATCCACCTGCCTCTGCCTCCCGAGTGCTGGGATTAAAGGCGTGCGCCACCACCGCTCAGCCCCAGAAATCTTTAATAAATAAATAAATAGAGATGGACAGTTGGGGGAAAAAAGTAATAACACAAACAAAAAGCCCACAAGGAAACCAGAAACCTGAGTTTATTTTGTGTTAGCCAGCTTCTACTCCAAGACATGGGGCCTACCCTAGAGTATGATTGACATGTCTAGTGGCGCTCCACTGGAAAAACACCGATTTTCTCTTTTCTGTTAGATACTGATTGTGAATAGCTTCCTGGTCAGAGGTGGGATCCCCTGTCCACTTCCCTCTCTCACTGCTGGAACTCTATCTGACTTGAACCAGTGCAGGTCTGTGCCTGTTGCCAGTTTCTGTGAGTTCATATGTGTCCCACTCCTGGTGTGTCTGCCACCTCTGACTCTTCAAATCTTTCTGCCTGCTCGTCTTTGCACTCCTGAGCTTTGAGTGGAGGACTTTGATAAAGACACTCCATTTAAGAGTGAATGCTCCAAAGTTTCTTACTTTTCATATTGTCCAGTTGTGGATCTCTGTCTTAATAACTATGTACTGCAAAAAGCTGTTTTTCTGATAAGGGTTGAGTGAGGCACTGATCTGTGGGTATAGCAGTATATCATTGTAAGTCATTTTATTGCTGTGTTCCTTTAGTAGAATAATAGTTTTAGGTTTTCCTCTACATCCATGACCTATCTAGTCTCAGGTTCTTGGCCACTTTAGCAGTGTCAGTATGTGTTTCCATGTCATGGAGTGGGCCTTGAATGCAATAAAAAAAGTGATACTCCCATAACATATGCCACTATTGCACCAGTATATTTTGTAAACATGTTGCTGTTGTAGATGTAAGGTTTGTAATTGGGTGATAGATAGTGATGATTACTTTTCTCTTTTGGTATCATACAGAGTACCTTCCAGCACCATGAATGGTAGTTAGTAGGGCTGAAGCTTCTAGCTGAGCGCAAACTCAATTTCTCCATGTTTGATGACATAAGTAAGATTATCTTCAGTAATAGGACCTTCCCATCAGGTTTTGGAAAGCAACTAATACCTTATTAGTAGCCTGTGATGTTTAATGGGAACCACTTTGGCCAACAACTTAACAAGATATAACCCATTCCAGGAACTGGAGGTTTTATTTGGTAACGTGCATTGACATCCCCGTACCCATTATATGGTGACTCCATTAAAATGCCTGTCATATATGCATATATTTTAAGAAGCTACTACAGTAATAGGCTTATATATGGTTTTTCAGAAAGTCTTAATTGTTATCTTTTCATAATCCCTTTTTTTACCATGTTCTCTCATCCCCTCCCTATATTAATCCTCCTATTTTATTTTTCCCTTTATCCCTTCCAAGGAAGATTCTCTCCTCCCTACTGTTAACTTGCTACATACCAAAGCTCTGTGGTTATTCTGATTATAGCACATATATTAAAAGCTTAAAAGCTAGCATCTACTTATAAGAGAAAATATTTGTCTTTTTAGGTCTGGGTTACCTCACTCAGGATGATTTTTTTTTCCTGCTTCTGTTTACTCCCAGATTTTATTTTTCTTAACAGCTGAATAATATTCCATTGTTTAAATGTACCACATTTTTATTATCCACCTTTATTATCAAATCTACCAGTTGGTAGATATCTAAGTGTTTTCAATTTCTGGCTATTATGAAAAAAGTAGCAATGAGCATGGATGAGCAAGTAACTCTATATACTCCCCTCTATATATTTTTGCCATTTCCATATTGTCATTTAGTTGGAATCATATGTTCTTGAATGGTGCCTTCTTTCAGTTAGTGACACATACTTGTGTTTGGTTTGATTTGTTTTTGAGACAGGCTCTCACTGGGCAGTCTTTGTTGTCCTGGAACTTACTATGTAAACCAGGCTGAACTTGAACTCACAGAGATCTGCCTGTCTCTTGAACGCTGGCATAGGTGTACACCACCATGTTTGGCCATGTCTTTTGCCTGCTTAACCCATGGGTGTACTGGAGTGCCTATGAAGTTCAAAAGAGGGTATTGGATCCCCTGTATCTGAAGTTATGGAAGATTGTGAATGTCCATGTAGGTGCTGGGAACCAAACCTGGGTCCCCTGAAAGAGGAACAAGTGCTCTTCTTAACCACAGAACCTTCCCTCCAGATCATGATGAACATTCTGTTGTCTGGAATTAATTCACCTAGTGGAAAGTATCTTAATTATGTCCATGTAGTGGCAGTTCTAAGTATTGTTGCTTAGAACATCCGTTTTTTTAAAAAAAGATTTAATTATTTATTGCATATACAGTGTTCTGCCTGCAGTACAACTGCAGGCCAGAAGAGGGCACCAGATATCATTATAGATGATTGGGAGCCACCATGTGGGTGCTGGGAATTGAACTCAGGACCTCTAGAAGAATAGCCAGTGCTCTTAACCACTGAGCCATCTCTCCAACCCCCAGACCTAAGTTTTTTTCATTATTTATTTGATTGAATATCTGGCAGCAGCCTGATAGCTGGGTTATATGTTGAGTATCTTAGTTTTTGTTTGATCATCTTTTGAGAGTGTGGTGTATGTTTGTGTATGGTGCATGTGAGTGTGTGTGTGGAACTAGCTCAAGCAAACACATGCAGGGGCCAGAGCAGGACACTGGGGGTGTTTCTTTGTGATACACTGACTTACTGTCCTGAGACAGGATCTGTCACTGAACCCAGAAATTCTCTGTTTTGGCAAGATTGTCTCTGCCCCTCATTATTGGAGTTACAGGCATGACAGCCTTGTCAATTTTTTTTTTTATGTGGGTGCTGGGGATTTGAACAGAGGTCCTCATGCTTGCCGAGTAAGAGCTCATGCCTACTGAGCCATCTCCTCAGCTCCAGCTTGGTTGAGAAAGTGTCTCACTGTAGCTTAAGCTAGCCTTGAAAACTTGATCCTCCTGCTCCAGCGATCGAGAGTACTAGGATTATAAGTATATAATTACCGTGCCCAGCTAATACTAAATTTTGTAAATAACTACTAAAACTGTCTTCCTTTTTTTTTTTT
>NC_022014.1:24148726-24156318 GCF_000317375.1 Microtus ochrogaster | reverse complement strand
CCAGGCTGGTCTCGAACTCACAGAGATCCGCCTGCCTCTGCCTCCCGAGTGCTGGGATTAAAGGCGTGTGCCACCATCGCCCGGCTATAAAACTGTCTTCCAACCTGTCTTGTTGGAAATTATGTTTTGTTGACTATTAGTAAGAATGAAAAATTTTCCCAAGTTTTATTAACCATTTAAAATTATACATAGTTTAATTTTTTATACAGCCTAATTCTTTTTACATCACCTTATTTGAACAGATAGTAAATATAACAAGTACTTGCTACTGACAGTTTTATTTATTATTATGGGGAGAGTGTTTCTTATTATATAGAGGTCAGAGGACAACTTCGTGGAGTCAATTTTCTTCTTCCATTTTTATGTGGGTTCTAGGAATTAAACATAGGTGGCCAGATTTACATGGCAAGAACCTTTACCCATTGAGCCATCTTTGCCAGCTCCTAAATCGTAATTCCTTGTTTGTATTTGAATTTTTAAAATTATTTATTGCTGCCTCCAACATGGCTCCAGGAACCGACCAAGTGGAGTGGTGGAAGAATGAAGAAAAAATAGACACACAGACACATGTACAGGAAAGCTGGGGATACGTGGACTGGGATCTCTGATGGAGAAAACACAGCACCCAGGAGCTCAGCGTGCTTATTAGATAAATTTGTTTGTTTGTTTGGTTTTTAATATTTATTTATTTATTTATTTATTTTGGTTTTTCGGGACAGGGTTTCTCTGTGGTTTTGGAGCCTGTCCTGGAACTAGCTCTGTAGACCAGGCTGGTCTCGAACTCACAAAGATCCGCCTCCTCTGCCTCCTGAGTGCTGGGATTAAAGGTGTGCGCCACCACCGCCCGGCTTTGTTTTTTATTTTTGAGACAAGGTTTCTCCATAGCTTTTGGTTCCTGTCCTGGAACTAGCTCTTGTAGACCAGGCTGGCCTCAAACTCACAGAGCTCCGCCTGCCTCTGCCTCCCAAGTGCTGGGATTAAAGGCGTGCGCCACCACCGCCCGGTTTATTAGATAAATTTGAATGGGGTGACTGCACATGGCTGAACAAGGAGGCAAGGTTATTATGTACAGATAAACAAAGCGGCAGGGTGTATGGTATAATGGTATATAGATGGATCAAGGATCAAGGAGACAGGTTTAGCCAGGCTAAGAACTGTCTGTGTAGGTAAGGGAACAGTCTTCAGGCTGTAAACACCATGTGAGGGGAGCTATGGTGGACATTTCTGCACTTGTTATCGGTATCCATACTCAGATACCTGAGGAAAGCTTTGCCATTTTCCACTGAGTCTCACTTCCAGCACTACCACTGCTGTCCCCGCCTGGGGAGGGAGGGGGTTTACAATATTTCCATTGATCTTAAGTCCTTGACATAGCCAATTCATGTCAACAACGCAATACATTCTGGGCTTCTTCTAGTCCCCACAATTTTTATTTGTTATTTTTATGTCTGTGAATATATGTGCATGTGTGAAGGCCTAAAGAAGACACTAGATCCCTCAGAGCTGGAGTTATGGGTGTCTGTGGGTCGCCTGGTTTGTAATCTGGATGTGTTGGGATCTGGACTCTAGTTTCATAATTACCAGTGTTATTTAGCCCAGAATGCTCTGAGGAAATTAGAGCAGATCTTCTGGCCTTAGTGATACCTGCTCTCAGCATTTTGGGCTTTCTCTTGGCCCCTAAAGGCAGATGTGTATTGTCAAGGAAGGGAAATACCTTTACATCTGTGTGCTAGTCCTTTAAGAGAAAGCCTAACGGAAGTGATGTGCAGGGAACATCTGCACTTGGGGCTGAGTGGAGAAAGCGAGATGCACTGCAGCTGGTGTAAGGCCCTGGCAGGCTGAGGCGCTGCTGTCTGTTGGGGTTTACTTCTGTCTACATTGAAACATGGCTTGGGAGGGGGTTGGTGGCCTGCTGCCAGTCTCAGTTAGCCTGCCCTCCTCTTTCCTCCTCACCCCCTTCCTCCAGCCTCCCCTCCCTCATGCTTTAAAGTCACATTTCCAGGCCAGACGTAGAATTAATCTCTGGGCACTTCACATTGCTGGCAGCTGAAAGCAGGATGTGGGATTTTTTTTTCTTTCTTTCTTTCTTTTTTTTTTCTCTTTCTCTCTCTGTGTCTTGGCTGACTTTTTTACCTCTCGAAGAATTTGGAAGGCCATGAGATCCCCCCCCTCCCCAAGTACTGTGGAGTTTTTCAGCTCGCTGATCACCCTGCTGCGGCTTCACCCTAATAGACTTCATATGTTGATGCAGTTGACATCAGTATCAAACTATTTTACATGTGATCTGGTGTATTTCCTGAGGAAATCTGCAAGATATTTATTAAGAACTAATAAAATAAACCTCTCCATGAGTTTTTAGGTAGTTTTCAATTTTTCATGTCTCTCTCGTTTCCTCTTATCAATGAGTTGCTATTTTCTCTCTCTACTCTGACCATCACAAAAAGAAACAAAAATAAATGTTTTAAGCTGTTTCTGAAGGGACAAGGAGAGAATAGTTCTGCCATGATGTATCAGCCGGGGCTATATTTTTAGTGCAGCATTGTAGAAACTAAAAATATCCTGTTATAGTGGGTCCTTTTTATAGGTCTCTCTCTCTCTCTCTCTCTCTCTCTCTCTCTCTCTCTCTCTCTCTCTCTCTCTCTCTTCTCCCCCCTCTCTCCTCTCTCTCTGTTTATAATGTTGTGAGCACAAGTGCCTTTGTGCATCAGCAGCCACTCTTCCCATTACAGCTGGACTCCATTAGTCCTTGAAAATTAATGTAATCCTAGTTAAGAAAAAAATTAATTACTCTACCAGAGCTGTGTTTCATCCAAAGCTAGTGTTAGCTCCCTAGCTGGCAGCTTAGTTTGAGAGGCTTCAGGGACTCATGCAGTTGTGGCTTTGGTATCATAGCATTTGCTGCTGTGTTTTTCCTGTTGAGAGCATTCCTCGCTTCTTAAGGGTTAGACATGTGGCATGCAGAGTGACTGCGGACCCCTCTGCCTCTGTGAATTATTATGTTCCAGTCTGGTCATCCCCAAAAGGGATGTCCACCATAGGCTTAACTCACCTGCCTCTGCAGGTTTTCTTACTGTGTTTCTTTATGAGGGTGTTTCTTTGGCAGTAGTTAGTTTCTCTTGTACCCTGAAGGATAAAACAACATTTGTGAAAATCTAAGGGGTGGGCAGGATCTGCCAAGGAGGAATCTGTGGATGATTAAGAATGACAGTTTACAGGCTGGAGAAATGGCTCAGTGGTAGATCACTTGCCTAGTATGCATAAAACCCTAGGTTCAGTCCTTGGCACTGTTTAAAAACAAAACAAGAATGACAGTCATGGTTCACCCCCTTACTCTTCGTTATAGGTTTAGGAAAGTTTGTTTAATGCGTACCTTTTATTATAAATGAGCATGTTGGAAGTTGACTGCCAGTTTCTAATCAGACTTCTCAGCACCAGTCCTGAAGAGGGACTGACTGGCTCATCCTGTGAGTAACATTTCCAATATTTTGATCAGTGTTCTGGGATTCAGTATAAGTCACAGTCCAGAACTGGTTATAGTCCACTCACCTTCACAATATACATCTTGTATAATTATTGCATGTTTCTGTTGTCTTTTGTTTTGCCTCTTTGGGGGCCTGGCAGGGTTTGCAGATGGAGAAGATGATGTGTTATTTGCTTCCTTACTGGTCAGACTCTCCAGGCTCTCTACTGAATGGTCAGGCAGGATCCATCTGTCTTGGACCACACTTTACTTTTTGTACTGAGCAGGGGCGTAAGCAGCTTAGGCCTGTATAACTCATGCCAGGCCTCCCAATGTGCCACGATGGCATGAATTCTTGTGGAACTAAAAACAGGGTTGGTGTCCTTTTGTTTCTTTTTGGACATGGACTCTTGAGGCTTGTATGGGGACCTAATGTTCTTTCCTGTTCCTAACTGTTGATCATCCTTTAGCCCCTCCTTCTTACCCTCTAGTTAACAACTGGTTGAGCCTTCAGCTTCCTGTATTTGATCCCTAAGCACTGTAGTTAAGTAAAAGTAATAATTAGGCATTTTACACATTTATTTTATTAGTGAAAAGAGCTGGTTTGTAATGTGCTGTAAGTCTAATGCAGCCAGTTTCCAGATTGGTAAAAAAACCCAAAAAAGAATAATTTTTAACAGAGGCAACGGGCCTGTTATTTAGAGTTTTCAGCCGAGCAGAAATTAGAGTAGCGTGGGACCCGTAGAGGACTGTGCTGCTGGGAGGATGCAAAGCCACGTTCCTCGTTGTTACAGTCTGTGCAGTGCCCGTCCTTGAGGGTGTTTGACGCTGGCATTGGAAAAAAGGAAACCTTGTTTTCCAAGAACTCTGCTCTCTCTCAGCTTGATAAGCATTTAAAAATAAAAGCTGCACAATTGAAATTGGCAGTGCATCCTCATTCTTTTGTCTTTCTGTTTATTTTTTTCCCTCATCCCTCAACATGTGTGCTACAGCCCATGGTTATTACACCCTCAAGAATGATGTCCTGGAACTCAGCAAGCTTGCACCAAGGTCTGCCTGCCCTAGACTCTGAAGCTGGCTGAGCCATAAGTGGCCTAGCACTGGGAGGCTGCAGATTAGCCCCAACAGCCCCATCTGTAGCACAGTTCCCCTTTCTCCTGAAGCTGTTGCCTGGAATTTTGAATTCTAGGATCCCAATTGTCAGCTCAATCTTGTTAGTTTTTGCAGTTAACTTGATTGATTTGTTTACCTCTCCATTAGAGGAGCTCAAAAAGAAAGTGCTCTGGCACTGATAAGGAGCAGTTCTGTTCTCCTTTTAAAATAGATTCTAGTGAGGTGAGATTTCATATTGAAAAGCTACAGTGGCTTAGGCTAGGGTAAAAAGTTCTGGTTTGCCTAGAAAATAACCCTCTTTCTAATGGCACATTCTTCAGTGCTCAGTAGTTTAGCTGAAGCAGTTTTATACTCTAGAGGAATTTAGGGGTGTGTGGCGGGGAGCAAACAATAAAGAAATCCTCCCTACAAACTGGCGGGTTTGGGGGCATGGGGAGATGTAATGGCTTTGTGAGGCATCACCAAACCCTGCCCTAAACATTGCATACAGATTCCACTGGAGTCATACACATGTGACCTTAGCAGGAGTTGCTTTATCTCTGGCAGTGTGGGTTCAGGGCTGGCTTTCCAATTTGAGTAGGTTTTGGTGAAAGCAACTTCCAAAAAAGCATGTCACTTGTTCTAGTGTTTCTGATTATCATTGCTACTTGATTGAGTCAGAACTTGGAGTTTTGGTAGGGTGTAGTTTCAGGTCTGCAAACTTCCTTCCTACTTGATGCTTGCAAAGTGTTAGTGCCTGATGTAACTGAATAGGGTGTTACTTCAGGTTAGTAATCCTTGCTTTTGCTGGCAGGTTAGACTGGACTTGGTATTACTGTTTCTCAAAGAATATTTTTGGTTTGAAAACTGAAGGTCAGCAGTTCGCAAATGCTGAATTTGAAGCCAACTCTGTGGTTTGTCTTATGCCACTGGGCCAGCAGCGCTGCAGTCCTGATCGATTGATCTGCAACAATATGAAACCACGAACAGCAATTGCCAGACAAGACTCCATCTCACCCCGTTCCCTTCTCCAACCTGTCCTTCTATCCAGGTCCCCTTTCTTTCTCCTGTATTGCTTGTCTTCTCCTTGGTTCTATATTTCACTTTTGGGGGTTTATCTTTTTCCATCTCCCTGTCTCTTTCCATAACAGTTTTTAATAATGTTTTAGTTAGTTCCAGCCTTTCCCCTGAATGGATCCCATTGGAAAATGCATTTGAAAGGAAACAGTTATACACTTCCCCTCCTTTGAAACTGTTTGGCACCTTTTCCAGTGCAGTAAACCATACAACATGTATTTTCAAAGTTTCCAAACACAGACATGCTGGCGTTAAATTTATGAGAAATATTTTACTCAGCTGTATGGTAACTGTGACTTTCAGAGATTCCTGATCAGATTTGAAAATTGGTGCTGACTTTTGGAACCTCAAAGGGTTTTAAGATCTCTACAGGAAATACAGCCACACTGGCTCTTGGGAAGTCTATGGCACTTTGAGCTTTGGCCTTGACTTGCTTATTGGGCAGGCAGAATTGAGGCGGCACAGACGTGGGAATTCCCAGTCACACCCAGAAGAAAAAAATGCAAGTCAGTAAGACATTGAAGAACGCTCTGTTGGGCACAGGAGAACAGAAAGCCAATCTTTTCTGTTTACAGTAATGAAGGTTAACAGTCAAGTAATACCTGTATAGTGTGGCTTGGCCTTTTCTTTTGATATGGGATCTTTGGTGGCTGAGTTTGCTACGTGGTCAAGAATGACCTTGAATTTCTAATCTTGCTGTTTCCGCCTGAGTGCTAGGATTATAGGCAAGTGCCACCATGGCCAGTTTTATTTTCTTTACAATGTCATTGATAAGAACTCGTTAAGCATTTAAAGTATGTGATATTGCTAATGTTGTAAATGATTGCCTTACCTTTCCCTTTTAAACCTGTGATTAAAATTGTATGAGAGGGGTTGGGGTTTTAGCTCAGTGGTAGAGCGCTTGCTTGCCTAACAAGCACAAGGCCCTGGGTTCGGTCCTCAGCTTCAGTTAAAAAAAAAAAAAAAGCATGAAAATCATGTTAGAATTTGGTTTGGTCCGTAAATACAGGGATTCTTCTCAAGGACTCCAGGAGTTGATGTAGGTTCTTAGGAATACTGTTTAAGTAAGAAGCCTTTTAGAACAGGGTTCTCCAAATCACGCAAACAGCTGCATCACATCTTGGCTCACTTAGATTTATGTACTACACCATTTTCAGCGTTTTTCCCCCCCATCAGCCCAATGGGTCTATTCTTATTCTGCCCGAGAGCATTGAGATAGATTCTATTTTGCTTTCTTAGGCCAGAAGCTACTGAAGACACTTCTTTTTTTTTTTTGCACACAGACAATTTAACTATAATATCTAGTACTACAAACAGTTCAAGCAGTGTATGTAGGTTTTTTTTATAGTTATTATTGACTCTGGTAGTTAGCCTTCTATTATAGCAGATATCTGAGACAGTAGATTTAAAAGGAGTTTATTTTAGCTCTCATTTTCATAGGTTTCAGTCGATGGATGACTGACCCTGTCACTTTAGAGTCTGTGATGAGGCAGCACATGATGATAGGAAGTAAATGTCAAAGCAAAGCCTTGTGGCTCAGGTTCAAAAGGAGAGAAAGAAGGAACCAAGGTAGGCATACCCCAATGAAACCTCTACTTCTTAAAGGTTCCTTACAGCACCAAGATGAGGAATAAACCCTCAGAACTGACAGTTTTGTCAGCCAGAATACAAATTTGGGAGGGTTGTAAAAGAGGGTGTATGTGAGTCCATTCTAGACCCTTTAGGTTAAGAGATTTACTGGCATCTTGCTGGGTTGCTAATCACTGTCATCTGTTTATCTCTTCCTTGAATATGATTGCTTTATTTAGTTGTTATTCCCCTAACTTGATCTTTTTGGTTTTTCAAGACAGGGTTTCTCTGTGGCTTTGTTTGGAGCCTGTCCTGGAACTAGCTTTGTAGACCAGGCTGGTCTCGAACTCACAGAGATCCGCCTGCCTCTGCCTCCCAAGTGCTGGGATTAAAG
>NC_022014.1:24146264-24148061 GCF_000317375.1 Microtus ochrogaster | reverse complement strand
CCATTCCTTGGTGACTAAGCTTTTAAATATATGAGCCTATGGGGACTATTCTTATTTCAACCACAACACTTTACATTCTTCAAATTTTTTTCTGTTTTTTTTTTTCTGTTTTTTTTTTTATGAGGCAGGATCTTAATGTGTAGCTCTGACTGTCCTGGAATTCAATATGTAGAACAGGCTGGCTTCAAACTCACAGAGATCTGTCCCCCCCCCCAAGTGTTCAGATTAATGTTTTAAAAATTCTTGCTGGGCATTGGTGGTATACACCTTTGATTCCAGACTTGGGGGGCAGAGGCAGGCAGATCTCTGTGGATTCAAGACCAGCCTGGTCTACAGAGCTAGTCTAAGACAGTCAGAACTGTTACAGAAAAACCCTGTCTTAGTGGGGGAAAGACTCTTTTTTACATTTAGTGTGTGTGTATGTGTGACTGCCTATGCCCATCATGATGTACAATGTGGAAGTCAGAGGACAGCTTTGGGAAGTGAGTTCTCTACTTCTACTATGTGGATTCTGGGGATCAAACTCCCTCAGGCTTGGTGGCAAAAGATCCTTACCAACTGAGCCATCTCTCTCTCTCTTTTTTTTTTTTTTTTTTTTGGTTTTTCGAGACAGGGTTTCTCTGTGGTTTTAGAGCCTGTCCTGGAACTAGCTCTTGTAGACCAGGCTGGTCTCGAACTCACAGAGACCCGCCTGCCTCTGCCTCCCAAGTGCTGGGATTAAAGGCGTGCGCCACCACCGCCCGGCTCTTGGTCAATGTCTAGAAATGCTTGATCATTTGGTATGTTTTGTCCCTTTAGAAACTGTAAGTGTTTTTCAAAGTAGTTATATTGTTTTATATCTCAAAACTGAGAATTTCACCAGGCCTTGGTTGCCCATACCTTTAATCCCAGCCCTTGGGGGGTAGAATTGACAGATCTCTGAGTGAGACCAAACTGTTATAGAGTGAGTTCCAGGACAGCCAGGGCTACATAGGGAGACCCTTAAAAAAAACAAAAAACAGAGAATTTCAGTTGTTTGACATCCTGGCCAGCACTTGCTCTCCATTTTTATATATTATAGCCATCCTGATGGCTGTGCAATTGTATTTTAAGCTTTGTTTTGCATTTTCCTTATAAAAAATGATGAGCATTTTATTTTGTCATGTTTATCAAATTTACATTTATTATTTCAGCTAAAAGAGTTCTAGGGGCTGGAGAGATGACCCTGAAGGTAAAATACTTAATAAAATGTATGAGGACCTGAATTTCAACCCTTAGCACCCTTGTAAAAGCCAAATGTAGTGTCAGGTATCTATCTGTAACTCTAGTGCTGGATAGTAGAGACAGGCAGATCCCAGGGGGCTCACTGACTGGCAAGTGTAGGCAAAACTGCAAGCTCCAGGCTCAGTGAGTGAGCAATTAAGCAAAGACATCTGACATTAACCTGGATTCCATGTATACACACTGGGAAATATATATTTTCCAGTAAATACATATTTATTTATAATATATAACTTATTATATATAATATATATATATTTGGAGACAGTCTATGTATCATTATGTAGTTCTGGCTGGCCTGGAACTCACAATGTCGACCAAACTGGACTGGAACTCACATGTCTGCTTACCTCTGCCTCTTGAGCATTGTGATTAAAGCTGAGCTTCTAGTGAGGACATTTTTCTTTGTCTTTTCATTTTTCTTATGAAAAGCAAGCGTTTTGTTTTTGTTTTTCGAGACAGGGTTTCTCTGTGGCTTTGGAGCCTGTCCTGGAACTAGCTCTGTAGACCAGGCTGGCCTCGAACTCACAGAGATCC
>NC_022014.1:24143898-24146164 GCF_000317375.1 Microtus ochrogaster | reverse complement strand
TAGCTCTGTAGACCAGGCTGGCCTCGAACTCACAGAGATCCACCTGCCTCTGCCTCCCGAGTGCTGGGATTAAAGGCATGCGCCACCATCGCCCGGCGAAAAGCAAGCTTTTTATATTTTGATGAAAACCTGCTGTTTTTTGTTTGTTTTTACATTTAATGTTATATATTGCTAAGTGCTGTTCTTAACAGAGGATTGCAACTGAACTAATGGTTAAAAAATAACACCTTAGTACCTGTCTGATTAATGATACAAAGAAGCATTGAAAGTATACAAGCAGTCTCATTTATGAAGAAAACAGTGCTGACTCCTGTCTTAAGCAACTTTTCCCCCTGACTGCCTTCCTTGAAAAATACACATGCCATTGGCTTAAGCTTCGCCCCTTCCTTATTTTTAAAGAGCAAGACATGTTTGAACAGCTCACTTGGCTTTTGCAGTTGTTCTTGTCCTCTTTTTTCACTTTCTCATCACCTTCACCCTGTGCTTCTTGACGTGGGTTTTACTGATCTGATGAATCATAGCTGCTGAAAGAGGTCTCTTGTTTTAGTCCTTGTGTGTCAGGTGAAAGTTGTGTCTTCAGTGAACTTTTCCTTTTATCTTACTCTTTTCAGTTGCACCTGACATTGTCTTGCTTGGGCCATGTAAGGATAGAATGCCTGAACACCTACATTATTTCATCCCAGGCCATACACCACAAAAATAATAACCAGAGAGTGTTTGAAGAGGGTTACCAACCACTGCTCATTGGGAACGTGTCCTCTAAATGTGTCTGTTACCTTTTTATGTGTAGTATAGAAAAGTCTGTGATGGTCTGTAACAGATCTTTTGGGGGACTTTTTGTTTATGTTTTATGTTTATTTTCTTGTTTAAACTTTTTAGTTAGAAACAACTACAAATTGACAGGAAGTTATTTTAAAATGTATAGAGAACTGAGTGTAGTTGTAGTGATACACGCCTTTAATCCTAGCACTAAGGGATAGAGACAGGCATTATCTGTGAATTGGAAGTCACCTAGGGCTACATAGCAAGAACCTGTCTCTAAAACACAAATCAAGGACTGAAGAGATGGCTCAGCAGTTAAAAACATTGGCTGTTCTCGCAAGAGGACCTAGGTTTAATTCCCATCATTCGTATGTCTCACAACCACTCCACTCCCTTTTCGGGCCTCTGTGGGTAATGCATGCTAGTAGTTTACAGATGTGTATTCAGGCAGCACACCAATATACATAAAATAATATTTAAAAATTGAGAAAATAGGGGGCTGGAGAGGTGGCTCAGTGGTTAAGAGCACTGCCTGCTCTTCCAAAGGTTCTGAGTTCAATTCCCAGCAACCACATGGTGGCTCCCAACCATCTGTAATAAGATCTGGTGCCCTCTTCTGGCCTGCAGGCATACATGTAAACAGAATACTGAGAATACTGTATACAAAATAAATAAATAAATCTTTAAAAATAATGAGAAAACATACAAGCATCAATGATGGTATGGTGGTGCACACTTTTAATACCAGCTTTGAGGAAACAGAGGCAGGCAGATCTCTGTGAGTTTCAGGCTAACCTAGTCTACATAGTGAGTTTGAGGCCAGCACTACATAGTGAGACCCTTGTCCCACTACAACAAACTAAGCAGCAAATAGATCCTATGCACTAGTCACCACTCTCCCAGGGCAGACTGAGTATTTGATAACATAATCTACAAACTTTATTCAGCTTGCACTGTGTTTTCATTTATGTGTTCATGTACATGTGAATGTATGTATACATGGCTTTATGTGGTTTATTAGCACAATTGTAGTTTCATATAACTACTCCAAAATTGATGTGAAAAACTGTTGTATTACTGCAAGTCTCCCTCATTGTTCTCGTTTACTTCTGCCCCTAAATACTAACTCTTAAAACCATGAATCTGTTTTTCATCTCAATTATTACATCATTTTAATAGTGTATAAATTGAATTACACAAGGTATAACCATCTTAATTTTTTTTTAAAGGCAAGGTCTTAAGTAGCATAGGCTGGCCTTGAACTTGCTGTGTCTGAGTATGACACTGAAGTTTTATTCTTCCTGCCTTCAATTCCCAAGTGTTGGGATTACAGGCGTTTGCCACCCCACACCCAGTTATAGTGTATAACTTTTTCTTTTTTCTTTTTTCTTTTTTGTTTTTTGTTTTTTGTTTTTCGAGGCAGGGTTTCTATGTGGTTTTGGAGCCTGTCCTGGAACTAGCTCTTGTAGACCAGGCTGGTCTCGAACTCACAGAGATCCACCTG
>NC_022014.1:24138367-24143333 GCF_000317375.1 Microtus ochrogaster | reverse complement strand
AGGCCAGAAAAGAGCACCAGATTTCATTACAGATGGTTGTGAGCCACCATGTGGTTGCTGGGAATTGAACTCAGGACCTTTGGAAGAGCAGGAAATGCTCTTAACTGCTGAGCCATCTCTCCAGCCCCTCAGGACTGTTTTAGACAAAACTGTTGAACTATTTTTTAGAATAGCAGTATGACTTTTTTTTTTTTAAGATTCTCAGCGTCTAACAATTTGGCATTGCTGTATTATTTCAGCCATTTGGATAGATGTAATATTTCATTGGTATTAGTTTTCATTTCTCTAATGGCCAATATTGAACATGTTTTCATGTGTTTATTTTCCATTCATATATTTGCTCACTTTACAATTGTACTGTTTGTTTTGTTGTTATGTTTTGCAAGTTCTTTATATAGTCTAGGTACTTCCTAGTCTAGTGGTGGGTATTTAGTAAATGATATAGCTTCTAAATGACTAATCATTCTCTATCACTTGCCATTTGATTTTCTTCACAGGGTCTTTGGTCGGGCCAAAGGTTTTCATTTCTATTTAAGATTTATTTATGTATTTTATGTACATGAGTGCTTTGTCTTCATGCACACCAGAAGAGGACATCCAATCCCATTACAGATGGTTGTGAGCCACCATGTGGTTACTGGGAA
The DNA here is from genome assembly GCF_000317375.1 of Microtus ochrogaster. Classification (NCBI taxonomy): domain Eukaryota; kingdom Metazoa; phylum Chordata; class Mammalia; order Rodentia; family Cricetidae; genus Microtus; species Microtus ochrogaster. Next base: position 24,142,689 of record NC_022014.1, on the reverse strand, counting down.
TTGAATTCAGGACTTCTGGAAGAGCAGCTAGTGCTCTTAACTGCTGAGCCATCTCTCCAACCCCAGGTTTTCATTTCTTAAATTATTTATCTTTTATTTTTATATGTATGTGTAGTTGTGTGAGCTTTATGAGCCCCACATGCATGCATGATCTCATGGCACAAAAAGGCACCAAATCGCCTGCAACTGGAGTCACAGACGGTTATGAGCTGCCTTGTGGGTACTGGAAACTGAACCAGAGTCTTCTAGAAGAACAGAGCTCAGTGTTCTACTCACTGAGCCATCCATCCCTCTAGGCCATAGTGGTGGTTGTAATTCATCATGTTCTTCCTCTTCCTTTTCTTTTTTTTTATTTTTATGTATGTGGATGTTTTGCTTGAATGTTTTTTATGTGTGTAGTACATTCATGCATGGTGCCCAAAGAAACTAGAGGAGATTGGCACATCACCTAGTTCTGTAAATCAAACCTTCATCCCCTGCAAGAGCATCAAGTACTCTTAACCACTGAGCTATCTCTCCAACTCCAAGGTTTTTATTTTTATATATAAAAGTCTGTCAGCTGTTCCAGCTCTTCTGGACTGGGGCTTTAACATTAAAGTCTTAGAAATCCCCCTTTTTTCACAGCAGTCAGGAGGCAGAAGCAGGGCCTTAGTTTTTCACCTAGTTCAAGGAAGTTTTGAGTTATTTTTATATAAGGTATAAAATTATATTAAGACTCTTTGGGGGATATATTAATATTTATTTGGTTCAGCACCATTTTTTGAAAGACTTTCTGCTAGTCATGGTGGCCCACACCTTTAATCTTAGTGCTTGGGAGTTAGGATCTGTGTAAGTTTCTGGCCAGCCAGGGCTACATAGTGAAACTTTTTTTTTTAATATTTATTAATTATGTATACAATATTCTGTCTGTGTGTATGTCTGCAGGCCAGAAGAAGGCACCAGACCTCATTCCAGATGGTTGTGAGCCACCATGTGGTTGCCGGGAATTGAACTCAGGACCTTTTGCAAGAACAGGCAATGCTCTTAACCGCTGAGCCATCTCTCCTGCCCATAGTGAAACTCTTACCAAAAGAAAAAAAAAAAAGGCTGGTAAATGGCTCCTCCGTTAAGAGCACTGTCTGCTCTTCGGAACACCAGCTCGGTTCTCAACACCCACATGGCAGCTCACAAGTGTCTTCAACTCCAATGCCAGGGGATCTGACACTCTCTTCTGGCCTCCACAAACAGTAGATATAAACATAGTGCATAGATATACAAGCGGCAGAACACTCATACTTATTAAGTAAATCTAAAAAAAGAAACATGCCTTAAAAAGATGGAGGAGAAACGGGAAAGAACGAATTCTCTTCTTTCTTTTGAGCCTGCACCAGGAGTCATGCGTCTTTTCTCTTTGTTTTGTTTTTTTCTGAAACTCTTTTTGCTGTTTAGGCTCTTTGCCTTTCAATACAAAGTTTAGAATAAGCTTTTCTGCTTATCTTTGTCTACAGAAATCTTTTATGAGGTTTGTTTGTAGCTTGAATTCTAACTGTTCTTAATAAAAGCCCAGCATCAGATATTAGGGGATGAAAACTGAGAGCTCAGAGAAGCAATGCAGCCAACCACTAGAGCTTTACCTCTGCTGATGCTCGTCCTCTGACTGCATCTCCAGACTACACTGAGCTCTTGTCTCCTTCTGCCTTATATGCCTCTCTCCGCCCAGCCATATTACTCCTCCTCCCTAGCGCTGGGATAAAAGGCATGGGATTCCATGTGCTGGGATCACCTTTGCGTGAACTCTATTTCTCTTTTAGATAGATTCAGTCTCCTGTTAGCACAGGACTGGCCTTGAGCGAACAGAGTTCTGGGATTAAAGGTGTGTGCCAGCATTCCCTGGCCCCTAGTAGTTTAGCTCTGAACTCAGGCAATCTTTATTTGTTAAAATAGAAACAAAGTATCACTGCATTTGGTTTTGTTTGTTTTTTGGGACAGGATCTCACTATATAACCCTGACTGGCCTAGAACTAGGCTGACTGGAACTCCCAGAGATCCACCTGCCCTGCCTCCTGAGTATACTATTAAAACCATGAAGACTTTTAAAAAAAATCTCAGTTGGAGTAAAGGTACAGTTTACAGAAAAATTTACAACTGCAGTGTGGGTCTTCCCAACATGATGTAAATATCTCCAGTTATCAAGATCCTCTTTGACTGCTTTTCATCAGCACTTTGTAATTCTCACATAAAATTCTACACATTTCAATGTTATTATAAATGTTATTTTTTAAAATTTCCACATTGTCATCATCTCAGGCTTATTTATGTAGAACTGTAGTTGGAGTGCTCTGGGTTTGTGTAAAGGTAAGGAGAGAGGCACAGGTCAAGTGCGGAGCATGACTCACAAGCCTTTGGAAACCACATATGGAACCAGGCAGTAGTGGCACATGCTTTCTTTAATCCCAGCACTGAGGAGGCAGAGGCAGGCAAACCCCTGAATTTGAGGATAACAGAGAAAACCTGACTTGGATTTTTGCCCTTTTGTATTTCGTCCATTGAGCAGCTTCTGGGTGTTGCTGATAGAGAATGTGTGAGGGTAAAGGGGCCTATATAGAGATTTAGGAGAAAGGAGTCATGTGGGGATATATAATTAATTTTTATACTTTCCCCAGTAAACCATTGACCCTTTTTATGATGTCATAAGGGATTCCTTAATTTTGCAGCTGCTTCCTGATTACGTCAGAGACAAGCCTCTCACCCCACAGCCTAGAGCCGCACTCCTCCTAGAATTGGAAACAAATGAAGTGCTGACTATCTAATAGCTTCCACAGGGATAGCAGTTCAGACTTCCCAGGCTTACTCCAGCAACTCTTACCCCCTGAAGCGTCTTTGTTATAGAAAGACAGGGCTTGGCCCAGAACCAACTGTGTGTTGGGGTGGGGGTGGGAAGCTGGGGAGTCCTTGAGATACACTTCCCTGTCTCCAGGTGCCTCAATACTGGGTCTCAACTCCTTTTCTGCATCTCCTGTGGGGTTATCTTTCTTGAGTCCTCCAGCCTTCTGGAGCTGGTGGGGAGTACCACAGAGATGGTCTCTGTTGCAGTAGTCACCTTTTCCTTCCCCTCCTATCATCATTTGTTTCCATTTCTCTCACCTTCCTCCTAGAAGACTTTCCATGCTTGCAAATGTCACTTGCTTTTTAGTAAGAATGGTTAGGAAGTGCTCTTTATACAAATTTTCTTTCTTGGTTGTTTTTGAGACAATGTCTCTTGGAGGCTAGGTTGGCCCATGTACCTGAAATTGACCTTAAATTACTGAGCCCTACACACATAATTACATAATTTCTCTAAATTCAAATGAATTCATTCTCTATTAGCTTTCTAACTGCCACCATTACTCCTTCTTAGCTGCTTAACCTATTGTGTTTTTACTAGGTTAATGGTATGTGTATGCCTGTGTCTGGGCTTGAGCTCAGGGCCTCATTTATCCTAGGCACATACTCCTCCACTAAACTCTTCAGTAGATTAATCTTGACAAAATATCCAACATTACTTCATTCAGGAATCTTGAGTAGTGCTCCTTTACTGTCTGTTCAGGTCAAGTCCACGTTATCCCTTGTATAATGTACACAATCCTTGCATCAACCATTTCTTTTAATGCTACTATCTTATAGCCCAACTGAGAAATAGTCTCTTTCATGAAACCATTAATATATACTAGATGAAATTACTTTCTTTTCAGGGACAAAGGGCATGACTTGTCTTTATTACTAGATTATCACCTTCCCATGGGCAGAATCCTATTTCTTTCTTTCCTTTCTTTCTTTTTTCTTTCTTTTTTTTTTTTTTTTTTGGTTTTTTAAAACAGGGTTTCTCTGTGGCTTTGGAGCCTGTGCTGGAACTAGCTCTGTAGACCAGGCTGGTCTCGAACTCACAGAGATCCACCTGCCTCTGCCTCCAGAGTGCTGGGATTAAAGGCGTGCACCACCATCGCCCGGCGTCTTTTTTTTTTTTTTTGCAGGGGAGGGGGCCTGGGGGTTTGAGACCGGGTGCAACAGCCCTAACTATCCTGGAAGACAACGTTAACTGTTACTCTGTAGACCAGACTGGCATCAAACTCAGAGATCCGCCTGCCTCTGTCTCCCGAATGCTGGGATTAAAGGTGTGCTCTACCACCTGGCTTCTATTTAAATTTCTATCCTTTACAATTGCACACCTAGATAAATTTGTTTTTCAAAATGGGAGTGGTCATTTTAGTAGGAAGTTTAGATTGTCTTTCCCTTATAAATACTACTTTGAAAAGAACTTTTCAGGGAGCTGGGCCCTGGTGGCTCAGGTCTTTAATCCCAGCACT
>NC_022014.1:24135788-24138267 GCF_000317375.1 Microtus ochrogaster | reverse complement strand
AAAAAAAACAAAAAAAAAACCAACTTTTCAGGGGCTGAAGAGATGGCTCAGAGATTAATAAGAGCACTGGCTGCTCTTCCAAAGGTCCTGAGTTCAATTCCCAGCAACCACACAATGACTCACAACCATGCTTAATGAGATCTGGTGCTCTCTTCTGGCATGCAGGCAGAACAGTGTATGAATAAACATAAAAAAGAAAAACTTCCCCCTGAAGAAAAAAAAAAGAAGACAGTTTTACAGTCTTAGACCCAATAGAAGCATCAGGTATGTCAGTGAAGGCTCATCAGGAAGAAACATTATTTTCAATGTCCCTCTGTCTTATCTCTTGACTGTACCGTTTAGGGTATGTCATAGCTTGCCTTAGACTCAGTTCATCTAACTCTTCCATCATTGTGCATGAGTATGTTGCTGGGATCTACCAGTGACCCATTCTTCTGACTCATTCATTCCATAGTTCAGGGAATAAAATGCCCCAAGGGCAAGAACATTGCTCCTTATGATCTGAGATCTTATTGCCTTCTCCCTACCTCCTCTTTAGCCAGCAGCTGCCTCAGGGAACTCTGTGGCTCAAGCAACAAGAAAGGGGTACTCTCTCTGCCCACTTCCTGTAGACAAGGAGGTTTGGGTGGATTGCACAGGAACTATGCCAGCCCTGTATCTAATTGGTGACTGACTCATGAGATCATAAGAGAAGCAGTTTGATGTCTTAAAGATACAAAAGAGCCAACAGATTGCCTCCAGGTGGTGCTACTTTGGAGGTGTCTGGCCATTCATTTCCTCTGAGAGTAGGTGGGGGAAAGGAAATCTGCGAAGAAGTGGCCAAATGGCCGGCTGCTTTTATTTTATTTTTTTTAAGTTATTAGTAAGGCAAAAAGGTAGTTGCTTGTCTGTGATAGAATCACTGGTGAATCCAGTGCCCTCTGACTCCTTCCCAACTGCTGTCAGGGTAGTGGACTTATGTATCACTCACCCTGAGTCAGTCTTTCAATACTGTTCCCATCCTCTTCCCAGGAAGCTGGCTGTGTACTAAGAGAATTCTGCTGGTTTCATTGCTGGCAAGTTTTTTCTATGACCAGCCAAACCCCATCCCACTACTAGGGTTTTCTCCAAATCTTTCTCTTATACAGACTTAGTACCCTATCTTTAGGAGTTGATCCAAAGCAGTGATTCTGAGTCACTGTCTCTTGGCTGGGCTTATAGGTCCAAGCAGGTGGGCCTGCTTCTACTCTGTTTCCCTCCTATCCCCTCTCAACCACTCCTGCCTCACTCCCATTTCCTGCAAGAGGATGCTTTGCCATCCTGGAGCCATCAGGCACAGCTATGCTTTGGCAGCACCATTGCACACACACACACTGGTGGGAGAGGGGACGTGTTTATCACTTTTCCTGGAGATTATCTGTTTAAGCACTTCTCTGACAGTTACAATAACAAGGGCAGTGTGTTGTGTTTCCAGCAGAAGGACACTTGCTGTTGAAAGATGTATAGCACTAATTAGAAATACATAACATCCGGCCACATGGCAGCCTTCTCCCGGCCGCCCCATTTCCTGATTTCATACAACTTTGACGACAGTTGGTTTATGTTTTCCATGAATAAATTCTCAGAAAATGAGAAAGTCTCCCTGTTACATAGGAGCAAGAAGAACATTTCTGCCTGAGCAGGTATTTATTTGGCCATAGGAACACTGACTGGGAAGTATGGTCACTTGCCCACTTGTAGTAAGGGGCAAAACCAACTTTAGACCTCAGTAGACTTTCTTGGTAAGAAATATTTCCGTCTGATGTCCTTAGCCAAAACCATCCCCTAAATCCTTAAGAAAACCTGCTTTTGGAAAGAAGGGGAAAGGCTATTTCACAATGTTAATGAGTTCCTCAGCTCATGTCAGCCTCTGCTACCTGACACAAAGCCAGAGGAACCAGACAAATATCAAGACAAACAATGCCTTTTCCTCCCCACCCACATCACTTCGTGGCCTACCCAGCCCAACTTCAGGGATATATATGGATGTTCACCAGATGAGGCCCAGTTTCCTAGTCATAAAGGAGGTGGACTCTGGACTCTAGATGCTATTTTCCTACCCACTGTCATACGAATGAGTATTTCAGGGAATGGTATCTGTATGATACAAGAACATCCTGAATATACTACACACACAGTACATTTTCACTTAAAATGTTTTGACCCATGGGTATTATGGTTACATGGTTAAATGATAATTTTACTCAGCCTACTGAGGCATCCTTTAGTTACAAAAAAAACAAAAAAACAAAAAGAAAAAACAACCCACAATTATTTGTAACTATGTTCTCTGTGGAATCTAGCACATCATAGATGCTTAATATGTGCTTGCCATATCACTAAGCCATGGAGAACAGGCCTTCTGTTAAGTATTGTCAGATAGCTTAACAAAAAAAAAAAATTTAAAGCAAAGAAAATTTATTTTTTTTATTTATTTATTTATTTATTTTTTTGGTTTTTT
>NC_022014.1:24132051-24133785 GCF_000317375.1 Microtus ochrogaster | reverse complement strand
TCTGTTTACTCCTCCCACCTATGTTTTAACCTATCAGGGGAAGCAGCTTCTTTATTTAATTAACCAATGACCTTCCTCCATCAAGGCTGGTCTTGAACTCACAGAGATCCGCCTGCCTCTGCCTCCTAAGTGCTGGGATTAAAGGCGTGCGCCACCACCGCCCGGCCCATCATCTGTATTTTTAGAGGAAGAAAAGTAGCTGAGCAGTGTGGCCAGGGAGCCCTTCTGTAGGACATCAAGGTGCACTTGGATGCTTTAGTGTGATGGAGTTTCCTTTGCTTTTTTGCAGACTGCTTCTCAGAGGAGTGTCGCTCTGTGATCCAGGAACAAGCTACATCATTGGGCTTGGCTATGTTTTCTCTACTGGTACAGCGCTGCACGTGTTTACTTAAGGACTCTGCCAAAGGTAAGCAGGAGGTCCTTGGCCATTGGATTTTCCAGTTGCCCAACCCTATCTAGATGAACCTCAGAGGGCTGGTGCTCAGTCTTCTCCTTGCTCTCTGGTCTTCTTTCTTCTAGCATTCCCCTCTTTTGTTGTCTGTCAGGCCTTCTTTCCTCTTTGGCTCTGTTCCTTTCCTTTTTCTTTTTGGTAAGTAGGAATTTCATTTTACCTATGGGCTCTTATGTGGGGTTTTTGTTTCTTGGCTTTTTTATTAATTCATTCCTTCATTCATTTGTTCATTCGTTTATAGACAGGATCTCTCTCACTGTGTAGTCCTTGCTGGCCTGGAACTCTCTATGTAGACCAGGCAGACCTCTTGAACTTACAAAAGATCTACCTGCCTCTGCTTCCCCAATGCTGCAACTAAAGGCATATATCACAACACTTGGCTTTTTACAGGTTCTTTTATCTTTGGAAAGGTCTAAAGAAGGCTGAGCAGTGGTAGCGCATGCCTTTAATTTCAGCACTCGGGAGGCAGATGCAGGTAGATCTCTGTGAATTCAAGGTCAGCCTGGTCTACAAAGTGAGTTCCAGGACAGAGTCCAAAGCTACACAGAGAAACCCTGTCTCCAAAAAAAAAGGAAAAGAAAAAGTTCCTAAAGAGGAACTTGGGATAGCTCAGTGGTTAAGAACTGCTCTTCCAGAGGACCCTGATTTGATTCCCAGCACCCACATAATAGCTAATAACTATCTGTAACACCAATTGCAGGGGATCTGATGTCCTCTCCTGGCCTCTCGGAATATCAGAAATACAAGTGGTGCACAGACAAACACGCAAGCAAAACACCTACACCCACAAAAAAAAGTAAAAACAAATAAAAAGATCTGAAGACTAGTAATGAGTTCTCCCTTCCATTTTTTTATCTCCCCAGTGCTAGAGACTGAACAAGTTTCCCTTTGTTTTCGTAATCTATATTTCTATGCTTTTATATTTGTGTCTTTTTTTGGTATGTGGTAGCTGTTACATTCACTGTGGGCCAGCTATCTTGAACTCACTGGTCTAAGTGGGTATTACTAGCTCTTGCCTTGAGGTATATGCCAGATCCTTTATGTTACCCTAGAATTCTACTTTAGATTACTGTTAGCCAAGAAAAGTACAGCTAAGGTCTTACCTTCCTCTCAGCTCCTGTATCAGTATCAAAACCACTCCCTCTGTTATCCTATTCTACCAGTGCTGTGAGTGCCTCCTGCTTCTTCTTTTTTTTTTTGGTTTTTCGAGACAGGGTTTCTCTGTGGCTTTGGAGCCTGTCCTGGAACTAGCTCTGTAGACCAGACTGGTCTCGAACTCACAG
>NC_022014.1:24113441-24131316 GCF_000317375.1 Microtus ochrogaster | reverse complement strand
CCAGGCTGGCCTCGAACTCACAGAGATCTGCCTGCCTCTGCCTCCCTAGTGCTGGGATTAAAGGCGTGCGCCACCACCGCTCGGCTTATATTTTATTATTATTAAATTACAGTTATTTTTTGTTCTGAGTCATTTGATCTTAAGTGGCAAGTGTAGTGACTCTTTAGATCTAAATACTTGACTTTGTCCTTGTGCTTCTTCACACTCGGGACTTTCGTTTTTTGGATTTTTTTGTTTTGTTTTATTTTTTGAGACAGGGTTTCTGTGTAGTCCTGGAACTTACTCTGTAGTCCAGACTGACTTGGAATTTAGAGCTCTACCTGTCTCGCCTCCCAAATGCTGGGATTAAAGGCATGCGCTACTTCTATCCAGCAAGGAAAATATCTTTTTTTTTTTTAATGTTTTACTTATTTTTATTTTCTGTGCATTGGTGTTTGTGTGAGAGTGGAACTGGAACTGGGGTTGTAGACAGCTACAAGTTGCTCTGTGGGTGCAGCGAATTGAACCCAGATCCTCCGGTACAACAGTCAGTGCTCTTTATCACTGAGCCATCTCTCCAACCCCACAAGGACAATATCTTAACCCTTACCAGGATCTAGGGACTGAGAATGTAGCTCAATGGTAGAGTATTTGCCTATCATTTACAAGTCCTGGATTATATGCCTAGCAAAACAACAGACAAGGGGACTGGAGAGATGGCCCGGTGATTAAGACACTGACTGCTCTCCCAGAAACCTGGGTTCAGTTCACAGCACCCACGTGGCAATTCACAACTGTCTGTAACTCCAGTTTCAGGGTACCTGATACCCATGGCAAAATAACAAGCAATGGACATAAAATAAAAATTAAATGAGATTAAATTAAATATTAAGAAAAAACAACAAACAAATAAGGGAATCAGGGCTAGAGCAATGGCTCAGTGGCTAAGATTATATATTACTCTTATAGGGAATATAGTTCTGTTCCTAGCACTCACAACCACCTGCAGCTCCAGCTCCAGGGCATGTTTACAAAGCATGTACATATAATTAAAAACAAAATCAATTTAAAAAGCAAAATTAGGATGAGGCGATGGTGGCATATGGCTTTAGTCCCAGCACTCCTGAGGCAGAGGCAGGAGGATCTATTTGAGTTTGAGATCAGCCTGGTCTACAAAGTGAGTTCCAGGATAACCAGGCTATTACACAGAGAACTCCTGTCTTAAACAACAACAACAACAACAAAATTAGTAAATCAGTATTGATAGAGTGCCATTATTGAGTCTATAGGCCTTGTTTAATTAATCCAAAGTTCCCTGATTATGTTCTTTGTTGAGAATGAGACCTTTAAAGTCATTCTGTAGCCCAATCTGACTTTCAGTACAAAATTCTCTTGGCTTAGCTTTCTATAATATTGGAATGACAGGCATGTGCTCCCAGGCCCAGCTCTAATATGTTCTTTGGGCAGTGGTGGGGTGGGTTCTGCCTTAGGCTCTAATCCAGGATCACACATTGCATTTAAATACTGTATCTTTTTAGTCTCTTTCAGCCTATCTCTCTTTGTCCTTTGTAACCTTGACAGTATTGAAGTAGAAGCCATTTATCTTGTAGAATGTCCTGCAATTTGTTTTTTTTTTGTTTGTTTGTTTGTTTTTTCTGATATTGCCTTCTGATTAAGTTCAAGTTTTGCAGTTGTGGCAGCAACTCTGGTGCCATCTTGGCTCTGTGCTAAAAGGGAAATTAAGAGAGTGAACTGGAGGCTAGAGTGGAGAGTTGTGCTGGACCTCAGGTGAAGCAGAAGCAGGTGTCTCCATAGGAAAGCCAGTTCACTGGTTCTTTGTTCTACTTTCAGAGTTCCCAAAGTGCTGGTGTATGGCCTCACCTTTGAGTCCAGCTCTCCTATGAACTTAGTCTCCATTTGCTAAGAGTTTGCTGCTGTTCCAGCATGCCAGGTTTCACTGAAGGGCCACAGCATACATAGGCCCAGTTCTCAATCTTTGCCTCTGCAGCTCAGCTGTCCTCTCCTGAGGACCAAGATGACCAAGATGACATCAAGGTGTCTTCCTTCGTCCCAGACCTGAAGGAGCTGCTCCCCAGTGTCAAAGTCTGGTCAGATTGGATGCTTGGTTACCCAGACACCTGGAATCCTCCACCCACATCTTTGGATCTGCCCTTGCAGTAAGTTTTCTTGTCTGTTCCTTCCACACTGTGACCTGTGTTCCTATCCCTCACCACCCACCCTACCTAGTCCCTTAGTCATTGTCTGCTTCCTCCTAACCATTATAGCTTCCTTATTTCTTCCTCATTTGAATCTTGATTTTTTTTTTCCATTCTCTTAACACCTTCCTTGTCTCTGATGTTTTAGGGTATTTTGGCCCATCCTCTAGTCCTTTCCTTTCTCTTGAACACTCCCCTTTTCTCTTGCTCCATAGTTCTCTGTCTTGTTCTTTGTCCTTGTTCTTACTTTCTTTTCCTCACTTCATACTGTTCATGTTCACTATCTTTGCAGCTGATGCTAGGGTCTGGATATATGTTGATGCATATGTGAGACTTCGCTTCTTAATCTCTTTTTCAGTTTTGTTAATTGATCACACCTCTGTTTGCGTTACCTTCTGTGCTCAGTGTTTTTCACCTCCCTTTTGGCAAATAATGTGTGCTGGGGGGATGAGTGGGTGCATATCTCTCTTCTTTCTCTATTCACTCATCTTTCTGTCTCTTCACCTTTCTCTCTCCCCTGTCTCCCTGAAGTATCTTTAGGGGTATCTGTTGGTACGAGGTGTATTGCAGTGTCTAAAGATATGTGGTTCTGCATAGATCATCTACATAGCTCTCAGTGTTTGTAGGGCAGTTTTTTGTGGATTTTGATGTTTCAAAATAGTAATAAAACATATAATGAAATTTGATATTGTAACAGTTTTTTACGTTTACAATTCATTGGCATAAATTACATCTAGAGTGTTGTACAACCAGGTGTGTTCTTTGTCTCTTTCTGGATTTAGTCTACTAGACTTGCCTGCCAGTCAGGTTCTCATTTGTACATGTGTTTCTGAGGATCTATGTGTCTTACTGACTATCTGTACAAAGTACAAAGTTCTGTGTGTTTCTACTTCTGGGTGGTTGTATATTTAGGCTAATTCAATATGCCTGTCATTGGCTGCCTATATGTGTCTACGTGTATCAGTCTGTAGCTGTATGTGTTGTATCCATATGATATGTTCTGACCTGGACCTCTGCCCATTTATATCCATGTGTTTTTTTTTGTTTTGTGTGTGTGTGTGTGTGTGTGTGTGTGTGTGTGTGTGTGTGTGTGCGCGCGCGCGCGCGTCTTTGGATCTGTGTTTGGGTTCTTCCTTCCCCAACGGGATTTGTTCCAGTGTCTGAATCTATGTCAATATCCTTTTCTAGATTTATTTATTCATTCATTAATTGTTTATTTTATGTGTATGAATGTTTTGCTCACACGTATATCTATATGCTACATGTGTGCTTGGTGCACACAGAGGTCAGAAGAGGGGATTGGATCCCCTAGAATTGGAGTTAAGGACAGTTGTGAGGCACCATGTAGGGCATTGAGGATTGAACCTGGGTCTTCTGTAAGCAAGTACAGTAAGTCCTCTTAACCACTGAGCCATTGTCTTTCCAGCACCTCAGTATGTTCTGGAAAACTCCTGCCCTTGTCCGTATTTATACATAGGTATAATATATTTGTCAGTTTGATTGTCTTTGTGTGTTAATACGAATGTTTCTGTTGGAGGAGGAATCATTGTATGAGGATTTGCCTCTATCTTCCTGTCTATCTTTGCTTGTCCCAGCTTGTTCCAACTTGCCTGTTTTGTTTGCCTGTGTAAAGCTGCTTTAGGCTCTGGGGGCTTTGTAACTGTGTGATTATGTGTTTTGGAACAAGCATATGTACCTAGTACCTCATCATTCATGCCCTGGGCTCTTCTCTGAGAGAAGGAAACACTAGAGGGTGGAGTATGGACACTTTGCCTGCTGCTGGGGAATAAAGAGGAGAGTTTCTCAGGATTGCCTGCCCAGCTTGTATATCTCCTAGACTCATGGGTGACCCACAAGGGGAAGGTTTCAACAGAGATTTCTGGTCAGTGGTCACTGAATTTTCTGTGTGGGCTGTGTAGTCTTGACTCTTCACCTAGTTTTCTTCCAAGTTGATTCCTTGCACCTCACCCCATGAGGCATCCCTGAACTGTTACTCCTGCTTTTCCTGGTCCCTCCCTAGCTCTAGCTTTGTAACTGTGTGGACAGTGCTCCCAGAATCAGACAGTTTACTTGCTTCCTGTGAGCCCTCCCAGGTTTCCAAAATGTGTTCCAGACTGAAGTCTCATGAGCAGGGTTGAACCCCGAGTTGGGCAGCTGGAGCCACACAAAAGAACTAACAGAACTGATGGCCAGGGGCAGCTATTTCCCAGCAGTGATCCCTGAAGAGTTAGCATGTACAGTCTCAAATTTTTAGGCTATTAATCTGTAATGTGGACTAGGCAATTTGCAATTTGGGAAAAAAATAGCTAGGAAAAGACACAACTTTCTAAATGTCTAGGCCACTGATTCTAATGTGTGGAGGGCCACTGAGTAGTCTTTTCTTCTGTCATAGACAAGGAAGCAGACCATCTGTCCCTGGAGCTTGAGTCTTTCTGGGTCACCTCATCCCACATCCACAGATCCCTTAGCTATGATCCATGATGTCCTGGGCCATCAGATTTGTTAATTTGTCTGTAGTACTTCTTCCTTTATCCTTCTCTTATCTCTCCCTACCTTTGGCTTTTGTTTGGCTTTGGAAATGTGATGCTTATACAGGAAGTGCTGGGTTTCATTTGCTAGAGGTGCTGAGCTTGTTTTCCCCTTGCATGTTGGAGCAAATGGTCCATTGCTGGTTCTGTGTGCTGCTGCCCATCTTTGGACAAGGGCTCAATCTGCAGCTGGACATGTGGTCCAGACTACATACATCTCCAGTGGAACTAGAAGGGGTTGGGACACGTGAGTCCTATTTGCTTCATTTATTTAAAAAAAAAAAAGTCTGACTCACTACTATATTGGATGTGACTTCCCAGTAAATAAGTTTTTGTGGCTATGAACATTCACTCTTGTGAATCTAGGCAGTAGAAATGTTGGTGTGGTTAGGAATTAGGTCCCCTTGTTCTTGTGTTCTCTCTCCTCTTATTCCCCCCCCCCCACACACACACACAATCAGTATCAGCAGCTGACTGTCTCTGGAATGCAAGTTTAAGTGTCAAGCGGCAGTTGCTGTCCTTGGGCCTGACCCAAGTAAGTAAGTAAGTAAGTAAGTAAGTAAGGACTAAGTTCAGCAGAGCAAACCTGGTCTGACTAACTTGGAGGGTGGTTCCATTTTCTAGCCTTAAGATCTAAGAATTGGAAAGATGGATTAAGAATTTTACTTTTCTTCTCTTCTAGATTTCCCTGAAAATGGCTCCCAATAATTACCATGTTTGAGGTCACTGGCAAACTTTGGTGGCTTTGTGCCTTTCAGATTTGTGTCTTGTACTCATTCAACCTCTATGGACACCCTTTTCTCTCTCTTTTCTTCATTTGGTCTATCTGGGTTTTTTTTGTTTTTTTTTTTTTTGGTTTTTCGAGACAGGGTTTCTCTGTAGCTTTTGGAGCCTGTCCTGGAACTCCCTTGGTAGACCAGGCTGGCCTCGAACTCACAGAGATCCGCCTGTCTCTGCCTCCCAAGTGCTGGGATTACAGGCGTGCGCCACTACCGCCCGGCGGTCTATCTGGTTTTTGAGACAAGGTTTTGTTTTATAGCCTAGGCTAACCCGAAACTCACTATGTAGTCCAGGCTGGCTTCAGGTTTATGGCAAGCCTTCTGCCTCAACCTCGGTGTACTGGTATTACAGGTGTGAGTTACCAGCCATGGCTTTTATGAAGTCTTCTTTTGCTTTTGAGGCCATAAGGAATGACATACCCTAGATAGTTCTCCAGAGGTCAGAACCATAACACCCATGACACTGGAAAAATTTGTTCTTGCTGATCTTCATTTTGAAAGGTTTAAGAATGCTCTCCATGGCGTGAGAAGGAAATGGCTTCCATTTACTGCAGCCTCCTTTGCCTGTTTTCGTTGGTCCCTGCTTGCGTTTCTTCTCTGAAAAGACAGATTTCTCTGATTTTAAGATAGTATAGATTTCCTTTTGCATTTCCTCTAGGAAATCTATTCCCAGATGATCCCTCTGACCTGTGGGACCCTTACTTCATCCCTTCCACTTGTTGTCCTCTGTCCTCATGTGGTGGATATTCATAGCACACAGCCTTACACCGTCCTGGTGGATTCCAAAGCTCACCATTAGTCTTTTTGGTTCTCTTCTCTTTGCCTGTGTTCCTATTCTCCCTGGTCAGATTTCCTGTTCCTAGGCAGGCACACATGGAACACTTAGGATAATAGCAACAGAATCTCACTAGTCTTGAGGAACTGATAAGAGAATGTTTACAGGTGGCTTCCCCAAGTGGCATTTGGTAGGTCTGGAGTTAGCATGTAGGTAAGGACCTATTAGAAGGTGTAATAGAATGGCTTCATATCCCAGAAAATTTTTGGTGCAGAAGCATTGTAGTAGGTTGTGGCAAGTGACTTCCTTGGCCATTGTAAAAGGTAGTATAGAGGGATTTGGTCATTTTAGAACAGACTGCAGTGTTTGGAGGGACCACCTACTTGACTGTCAACTAGTATAGTTTCTTAGTTCTTCTACACCAGGGCTTTCTTGAGGCAGGAAAGGCAGGCAGCTGCTTTCTACTTCACCAAGTGACTGTGAGGAAAGGTGTTAATGTCAGCTGAGGGAAGAGAAGCTGAGCAGCAGTCTTCATGAACCTAGACATAGGAACTGCTTGTATCCCAGGACCTTGGGCAGAGCCAGGGCAGTGGGACAACCTACCTCATTTCACAGTTTCTGCTGAAGCCAAATCTTCCCTCATCTTGATCTCTAGTTCTCAGTAAGTGAAAGAGTCAGGGGACTTTGAGAACATCCAAACCTAGCCCAGCTGTGGCAGTTGGTTTATTGCTTTCAGCTGGTACTTGAACCCAGGTCCTGGTCTTGGAGGCTTTCCCAGGTTTAATCCCCAGAGCTTTCTCTGCAGCTGTATGACACTGTGCTGACCCCGAATGAGGATAGGAAAATAGAATCAGTGCCAAGCCAGAGTCTCTTTTTCATTTGGAGTCTGGCTGTCTGCCCATGACCAGGGTTACATAATGGGAAACATAGCTGGGGCTCTGGAGAGCCCGCGTTTCACCAGGCTGCCCAGACCTTCGCATTCTGATGCTATATATCTTCCTAATTGTAGCTCGGATGCATTTATCACACTGTTGGATTGGAGTACTGTTTAGAAAAAAAATCTAGAAATTCCTGGACTTGCTGCTTTTCTATTGCTTGTCCTATGCAGTCTGCAGAGCATACTTGAAAAAACTTCTAGGGAGCCCTCTGAGGCTCCATCATCAGAGAGAAAAGGGGGTGTGTCCTCAGGGAGCTCACATATGTTGGCCTTGTAGATGAGATAGAAATTCTTGAGTTAAAGAAGCAGCTAGTTCACGTACCCTCATAGGCAGCTTTGAATGAGAACTAATCCCAAATCTAATCGGCAGCCTTTCAAGGACGCTTAATACGTCTTCACAAAGAGCATTTTAGGAGGTCACTAAGTAATAGTCCATCAGCACTTCCCTGAAGGAAGTGCTGGTGACTGTGGGAAGCCCCTTTGCTACCCTGGCTCCCCACCCAGTCTCCCTGGCTCCAGTTTGAGGCGTCAGCACTGCAGCCTGGCACCAAGGGGTTCCTCTTCCTCCAAGTGCTGAGTATAGGGCACACATGATCTCTCCCATGGCAGGAGCCTCTGTCTTTTCCCCGCTCCTCCCACAGGACTCTGTGAGAGGAAGGGGTGTTGGTCTAAGGCTTTAGTCTGCCCCTAGCAGGGCACAACAGCTGACCCCAGGGAGAGACTTTCCAGCACTGGGCTAAGGTTATTTGGGTCCAGTGTATGTTAAACTGAGAAGACGTGTTGGAGTGGTTACAGCTAAAAGCTTGGAGAGGCAGGAACCGTGAGAATCCACACCAGGGAGGCCGCCAAGGGTTCTACTCAGGCCATGGAGATGTCAGGATCCCCTAGGGGCTGCTTTTTCCCAAACCCAGTGCTGATGGGTTTAACACACCATAGTGATGTGACAGAGGCTATACATAAGAGTATGACTTGGGAGAACTAAAATCAAATAAGGCTATAGCCTAGATAGAGTTTGGGGATGTGACAATAGGAGAGACATTTTGGGTATATGAGAAATCCTAGGATGAGGTTACAGTGACCTGTTACTGACTGTAGAGCTCTAATTTCACTGCCTAGGAACATGGAGAAGCTTATCCCATTGTTGCAGTACAGCTCTGCTAGACAGAACTGATTTAGGGCTGGGTATGGATACTTACCTAGTTGGCTTCTTTTGTATGAACTAGGATTGTTTTTTTTTTTTTTTTTCCAAGACAGGATTTCTCTGTGGCTTTGGAGCATGTCCTGGAACTAGCTCTTGTAGACCAGGCTGGTCTCGAACTCACAGAGATCCGCCTGCCTCTGCCTCCCGAGTGCTGGGATTAAAGGCGTGGGCCACCATCGCCCAGCCTGAACTAGGATTGTTGAGGGGATAGTCTACAACTAGTTTTTTGTTTCTAATGCTTGCCTAGTAGACATCTTTTGGTTTTTCGAGACAGGGTTTCTCTGTGGCTTTGGAGCCTGTCCTGGAACTAGCTCTGTAGACCAGGCTAGTCTCGAACTCACAGAGATCCGCCTGCCTCTGCCTCCCAAGTGCTGGGATTAAAGGCGTGCGCCACCATCGCCCAGCTCCTAGTAGACATCTCTTGTTCATGAAACATGATTGGTGTTTGGTTTGGTTTTTTTTGAGACAAGGTTTCTCTGTGTAACAGCTATGGATGTCCTAGAACTCACGCTGTAGATCAGGCTGGCCTCAAACTCACAAAGATCCGGCTGCCTCTGCCTCCTCAGTGCTAGGATTAAAGGTGTGCGCCACTGCCGCCCAGTGGAGCATGGTATCTTGCTGCCTGTCTTCCTGGAATAGTGATCTCTTTGTATCATGGCAACATCTAAAACCCAAATTTTGTTGTCCCTGTATCTCAGTGAGGGAGCTACCTCTCCACCCTATCATAGAGCCCACTGCAGTTCCTAGCACTGAGGTTCCAGAACCATATGCTCATCCTATTGCAAACAGACTTTTCACAGAACTTACTAACATTTAAGCTCAAATACTATTCTTTTAATGCCGCTAGACTTGTTAGACTTTTTAATATCCATCTCTGCCATGAGGTGCTCACATAAGCCATTTTCTGCAGTTGACTGGGAAGTATTCCAGGGCAGCCAGGGCCTTAGGTTGTTAATCCAGTGAGTTGTGCTCCCAAACCCAAAAATACATTTTTTAAAGCAGATAATACACATTTTCGAGCATTTGCTTGATAGTTTTTTTTGTTTTTCTCAATGAGTTTATACTAAATGGGCTTTCCACTTCCTTGTATCTACTTTCTTTACCATCTTGGCTGTTTCCAGATCTCTTTACCCCAGGAACCCAAAACCCAACTTGTTTCCCATCTGTACTACTTCTCTGATCTTCCATAGTTCTGAAACACAATGCAGGGCTTCTTCTCACTCAACTCTTTCCGGGTTTGTTCTGCAGCTGTGGAGTTTGAATGTTAGTGTTTAAACAAGCTGGTATTACACAGGAAATGGCCACCTCCACAGGCCCCTGCAGACTTGTAACATGGGGTCATTGTACTTGATATTAATCACCAGTCAGCCTTTTCCCCCCAGTAAAATTATGAAGAACTGTGTGAGTGCTTCGTCTTCCTTGGTCTTTCCAGAAAGAGAGACAGAGCCTTGACCAGACCGTTCCAACCTGTCACCCTGCCTTAGTCCTGCCTGTCAGAGCTCTAGGAACAGTCTTACCTGACTCTTTTCCCTGGCAGATACCAGAACTGTCTCTCCTCCTGAGCTTCAGGCAAGGAGATGATGGCTATGGTATACCATGCCCCCACATGTTCCACACCTCAGTCTTACAGGGAATATAGTTGTGAGAGAACTTTCTAAACATAGAAACTATGGGCCCACCTGAGACAAAGCGTCTTAGTTCCATGGACCGAAGAGCTTTTCTAATGCTATTTGCAGAACTAACCCCAGCCTGAAGGGTTAATCTGATTCCCCAAGTCAATATCCTCCAAACAACCAGCCAAGAGTGTGTGTTGGTTCATTTCTGTGAAATGTGTTTCCCCAGTCACCTGGGCTGGCCTGGGCTGCATTGTATCGGCCAGCAGCTGCACTGCACTCAAACTGACAGCTACATTAAACCTTGGAATTCTGAGGCAATAAAAAGTAAATTAACTCTTATTTTTTTCCCTTGCTGGTGGAGTAAGTGAATGCATGTCTGTAGTGAACCTTGGTACTGAGTGCATACCTCTAACTAGTCATTGCTGGTCTGTCCCAGGCTTGGATCTGGCATTCAGACTCTAGCCAGGGGTCTGCTTTCCTGGTGTGTGGTGTGTTCTGTGAGGTTGGGCCAGTGGGTAACCCTGCAACAGCTGATCCCTGCACACTAATCACACCCCAGCTGCTGAGAGACTCCCTTGCCACAATTCTGGGAGCCATAAATGGTTTATTGAACACAGTTTCATATTCTCTGGCTGATTTGTGTCTGCTTGATGAAGAGTGTACCCTAACTTTAGTGAGATTTTGTGGACTATGGTGCAACCCCAAAATACAAGTTGAACCAGAACAATCCACAAGGATTTGCCTGAGCCAAGCATAGGAACATATACCTATGATCCCAGCAGCAGAATCACGGGGCTTTGAAGCCAGTAAGGGCTACATCGTGAGGTCCAAGCCAGCCTGAACTAAATACCCACCTACCCACCTGTAATTCTCCAGACCCCTTCTCAAGAAAAAATCTGAATAGGAATAGGTGACAGAGGCTTGACTGAACCCCACAATATTCTCAAGTGTCTTCAAGCTTTCCATAACCATAAGCATTTGATTTTGTGCTCTTCCACCAGCCTGACTCACCTTGGAGTCCAAGGGCTGTGAGTTGAAGACTAGATGACACATCTTATTGGGATAAGGAAGAAACATGGGGAAAAAAACAAGATATTCCCCTTCTACTTTGACAGGAAACTGTTCAGCTGTGGAACTGACCTCAGCCCAGTGGCACAGTTGAAGTAAGCTTCCAGAGACTACACTACAGGGATTAGATTTTTAGATCAGGAATTTCACGTGGGCTTTTGGAACTCTCCTTTTGTTGTTGTTAATTTGCTGATTCTCTCTATTTCCCACACCTCTGTCATAGATTGGCCCATGGGTACTAACAATATCAGGTTGAACTGACTGCAGGGTTGACTTTCCATTGAAATATTTTTGTATACCCCCTTAATTCTGATCAGTCTAACTTGACCCTTGGAACACTTTTATTTATATTTCTGACTTGGGAACTCAGGGCACTTCCTATGTCTTTTGGCACCAGCTGCTGTCTTACAAAATCAACAGGGTAAGAACTCTTGTCCACCTTATCACTAAAGTGTGTCATAAGATTTTGGCACAAGGTGGGTGGTAATGGGCAAAAGATAGATGTGGGCAGGGGTCCCTAGTGGTGGCCAGCAGTCTCTGGGAGGAGTCAGTTTTGGTTTATCTGAGCCTTAGGGGATAGGAGAGCATGGTAATGAGAACCACATGGTACCACATATTTCTTCTTCTTGGATCCAAGATGGTAAGGGTGGGAGGATGAGAGGGATGTGGGGCCTCCCACTGAGGAAACTGTGGGTGATATTCTGCCGCCTCTCTCTGGCTGGGGATACTGCTGCCCACACCCACACCCCTAACTATGTCCTCAAGCAGCCTTGACCTGTATAGCACCAACCAGGGCCTCAAAGCCAAGAATTCAGATGGGAGACTTTTCACCTTCTTCCTTCTCACTGGCGTTTTTCCTGTTTATTTTCCAAATTGCTGCTCTGCAGCCACGCAGTGCCTGTTGGCCAAAGCTCACCAAGCTGTGGGATCAGACTCAGGCAGTGGGCTCAAGTGGCTAGCAGGGCACTGGGGGAAGAAGCAGGGAACTAGAAGAGCCTCTCTGTGTGTCTCCCATGGGCAGCGCTAACCTCAGAGGCAGCCCTGAGCAGCCCTATCACATCCGGTGCTTGTCTCTGCAGCCGGACCGGAGGATAAACTATCAGAGCTGTGGGGCAGTGCATCATTCCTCTTATTATTTTCTTCTCTGCAGATGGGGTCGTGGAAAGTTCAGTTCCTTTTAACCCTCAAAGTTCTGTTTATTCTACAGCTGGTAGCCTGAGTACCGTGTTTCCCATTACATCACAGAGGAGCCCAGGCAGATTTCTGCACAGAAACGTGTTGCAACTGTTTATTTTTTTCCATATTTAAACATTTCTGACAGCCAAACTCAGCTGAGCCAAAAGATGGAGCTTTGTGAATGAGTCTGCTTGCTGGTGTCTGTGCAGAGGGGCTTAAGAAAACTGGTCCCTCCGATGATTCTTTTTCCTGGGCAAAGCCTGGGAAGTGAGTTACTTCTGCAGTACACGTGTGTTGATTATGTGCCGTTGTGTGATTAATGGGACTGTGTTCCGCCTGGTTCCCAGGACGCTCTTGAAAACAAGATGTTTCATTTCATTGCCTTTTCTTAGTGTAGTGCTTACAGTGAATAAACTAGTTCGGCCTCCTTCCACCTGGAGCCGGTGAGAGAGTCCCTCAGACCTCTCTGTAGTTCACATTGTCCCCTAGTGTATTCCTGGCATCTGGGGGTGGAGAATGAATGGTTTAAGTCTGAGACCCCTCCCTACCAGGTTAGCCCATAGACAGAAACCCTTGGAGATTTCAGGGTGACACTTAGAACTTCTTAGCATATTACCTCTTTGTACTTCATCTCTCCTGTAGAATTTTGGGGTTTTCTTTGTTTGTTATAACTTTCCTAATATCTCATACCTTATCATCTATAGGGTACCTCCTACTCTCCTGGGTTAGAAGCTTTTCTGGAAGAGAAAGTCATTTTTACCTTGGAGCTTTAGTGGAGAGGGATAGATTTTGTATTTCGAGTGTTTATTCTCAGGTTCAATTAGAACCTGGTCAGTCATGTTGGACTGGGGTGACCAACCATCCTGGTTTGTGTCAGGCTAGGGGACTTGTGAAATGTGATAAATTTAGTGCTAAAACTAGGATGGTCCCCGGATGGTTAGTCATCCTGTGCCTAATGTACAGTAAGAGAAGAAGGCCTGGAACAGCCAAGATAGTACTGAAATAAGCAAGAGGCTATCCCTTACTGGACAGATCTTGGCAGGACAGGAAGTGGGGGGGGGGGTTCTTGGATATGTATTCATTTTACTGCTTACATACTGGGAATAAATTTATAAAGTATTTCTAAGAAGGAAACCCATGTAACTACACAGTGTGACTGCTCCGGTGTGGCTATGACTAAAGGAGAGATGTTTCTGTCTCCATGGCAGATACTTGATTATGCAGGAGCAGGGACTTCTGGGAGCTGCCTTAGGCACTGGGTATCTAGAGTGTTTGAGTAAGTGTCTCAGTACACTGTCTGGAAAGGTGACAGGACCTGCATTAGATAACTGATTCTCAGAATTCTTTTTCCTCCTCTCTGGTTAGGATTAAAACACTCCTAATCAGTTTCAGGTTTACATCGAGCAATACACCCCAGATGGCTCACATGGGCATAGCTTCATAGTGCATTTCTGATAGTATTTCTTGGCAGCTTCCAGTCTTACAGCTTTGTTTGCAAGTACCTTTCTGTTCTCAAAGCACTAAGAACACTTTCACTCATATCTTTAGAGCTGCTCTTCTTTTCTCATCTTGTTTCTCACAGGGTTGCTGTGGATGTGTGGTCAACACTGGCTGACTTCTGTAACATACTGACTGCAGTGAATCAGTCTGAGGTGCCACTGTACAAGGACCCGGATGACGACCTCACCCTTCTTATCCTGGAAGAGGATCGGCTCCTCTCTGGCTTTGTCCCCTTGCTGGCTGCCCCTCAGGACCCCTGCTACGTGGAGAAAACCTCGGATAAGGTCAGCCTCAGGCCAAACATCCCTCCCCATTTACCCATTCTCTTAATTCTCCAGACTTTTTTATTCTTGGGAAGTTTTTTGTGCAAACGGAACATGATTAAGTCATTGAGAAGGGTGTTAAGGGAAAATATCGACCTTTTAGCCGCTGACATCCAGCTCTGTGTCCCGAAAAAAAAAAAATCTCTCTCGACTTCCTGTGTGTGTGTGTGTGTGTGTGTGTGTGTGTGTGTGTGTGTGTGTGTGAGAGAGAGAGAGGGGGGGGGAGCGAGCGCGAGCTCATTGGCATGTTGTGTATACGATCATTTCCTCCCTTGTTTAAAAAGTGCAGCTTGTGTTGGCAGTGCTCTCACTCAGCTCCAAATGGTTTGCATCATGCTTAAAGCGCCCTCCCTCCTTCCCCAGCCACAAAACTCTGCACCAGGAAAGCAGCCAGGGCTTTTTCCCTTCTCTACGGAGGAGAGTGATAAATAGGTGACTAGAGAGAAGCAGACACCATGTGTTAACTTACAAAAAAAGCTTTTAGGAATATGAAGCATTCCCCACTGCCTGGTTTCTATTTCCCTTCCTCTAAAGACTGTTTTAACCTGACTTTTTTCATGTCTGTTTATAGAAAACAAAGGCCATTCCTTGTCACCCTGGTGGGGATTACTGAAATTCTAGTTTTACAGGGGGTCTTGCAGCCAGGTGGAGAGTAGGGCAGTCTGTCTGCTGAGGAGTGTCAGTGTCCCCTGTGCTAAGTAAGGCATTCATGCTGACTCTTCACAGTCTGTGACATTGTCCTCCCTAGGGCAGAGGCCTTTGGGGAATGGCTTCTCAGAAGGAAGTCTTTTTTTTTTGGATGAATATTTATTTATTTTTAGCTTTTCATTTTTTGAGGAAGGGTCTCATATAGCCCAGGCAGGCCTCAAAATGGCTGTGTAGCAGTGGCTGGCCTTAAACTTGTAATCATCCTCTCTAAATCTCCCAAGGTATGTGTCACCACCACACAAAGGAGGAGGAAGTCTTCTGATCAAGATGAAATACATAATAGACATAGAAGTAGGGCTTTTTTTTTTTTAAGTCAGAAAACTGACTTCCAGGGTTGAGGGGATAACTCCAGGATGCAGTACCTTACCTAACATGCTGAAAGTCTATGGGTTCAGACTTCCACATCAGGGTAGAAAGTAAAAACTGAATTCCAAATATGAACTGATACAGAGTCTCATTATATAGCCCTCCTGCCTCTGCCTTTTGAGTGCTGGGTATAAAGACATGTGTCACCATGCCTGACCTATGAGAGATTTTATTATATGTGCTGCCTAAGTGACTATATTTATGTACTAATATAATTTATACATACATAATCTTTTTTTTTAAATTTATTTATTTATTGAGGATTTCTGCCTCCTCCCCGCCACCACCTCCCATTTCCCTCCCCCTCCCCCGATCAAGTCCCTCTCCCTCATCAGCTTGAAGAGCCGTCAGGGTTCCCTGACCTGTGGGAAGTCCAAGGACCGCCCACCTCCATCCAGGTTTAGTAAGTTGAGCATCCAAACTGCCCAGGCCCCCCCAAAGCCAGCACGTGCAGTAGGATCAAAAACCCATTGCCATTGTTCTTGAGTACTCAGTAGTCCTCATTGTCCGCTATGTTCAGCAAGTCTGGTTTTATCCCATGCTTTTTCAGACTCAGGCCAGCTGGCCTTGGTGAATTCCCGAAAGAACATCCCCGTTGTCTCAGAGTGTGGGTGTACCCCTCTCTGTCCTGAGTTCCTTGCTCGTACTCCCCCTCCTTCTGCTCCTGATTTGGACCTTGAGATTTCTGTCCCGGTCTCTGTCTCCTTTCATCGCCTGATGAAGGTTAATATTCAGGGGGACATACATAATCTTTTAAAAAATTAAGCAGCATTGATGATGTCTACCAAGCACAAGACCCTGGGTTTGATCCTCAACACTACAAAAATAAATATAGAGCAAAAGTTAAAACCTTGGTGTCCTATATATACTATTGCCTTTTTTTGCATAATATTTAATGTATTCTTCCATGGAAATTATGTGGTGCTGGGAATAAAAATGGAATAATTTTTTATGATTACTTAGTATTTTTAAACTGCCAAGATTTCTTTATCTTTATCAACCCAAAAGAATATATCTAAAATTTTTAGTTTAAGCAGTAAATTTATGCCTTACAGCAAAATTTGAGCTAGTTAAATTTCTTTTTAAGTAGAGAAAGGTTTTAGGCATGGACATGTTTAAAAATCCATATTCAGCTGCCCTATGGCAACCATTGTAATTCCTTGATTAGTAGAGGCAGGAGTAGTAGGAGTTTCAGGTCACCCTTAGCTGTATAAGCTAGTTAGGTCAGCCTGGACAATAGGAGACCCTATCTCCAAAAGAAAAAAAAAAGTTCTAGGGGTATAATTTAAAGGTTGAAAACTTGTGTAGATTCTGCAAGGGCCCAGGGTTCAAACCTTAGTACTGAAGATAAAAGAAAATTAGTAAATAAAAATAAAAAAAACAGGTTAGAGAGGTGGTTAAGAGCCCCTGCTGCTCTTCCAGAGGATCCGGATTTGATTCCCAGCACACACATGATGGACCACAACTATCACTAACTCCATTCTTGGAGATTCAGTGTCTTCTCTGGTTTCTATGGGTACCTATACACAGATAGTATGCAGCAAAATACTTAAACACATAAAATGAAAATAAATCTTTAAAAAAGTCATACTCATTGCCAGACTGTGGTGGCGTATGCCTTTAATCCCCCAGCACTTGGGAGTCAGAAACAGGCAGATTTCTGTGAGTTTGAGGCCAGCTTGGTCTGCAGAGTGAGTTCCAGGAGACACTCCAAAGCAACACAGAGAAACCTAGTCTTGAAAAACAAACAAACAAAAAAGTCACACTCTTTGGATTTGTTTAGTAATTAGTGATTCTTGGGAGAACCTTTCTTTCCCAAGAGGAATACTTGTTTTATATCTTTGCAGAAAAAAGAGGATAAAATTCTACTCTGCTTGTCCGGTCTCAGGAAGTGGTAAATATATATATATATATATATATATATATATATATATATATATATATATATATGAGGCTGAAGACAGCTAAGAAATGTTTACTCCTCTAAGGAAGATGTTGAGTTAAAAGAGAAACTAAGTATCAATGGCTTGCATTAGTGCCTGCTAGTAATCAGTCCATCTATCTTTCTTACTCTAATCATCTTTTTTGATCACTAGGTAGTCTTGATTCTAGAAGATCGTTCTAGGAGTTGGCTGCCATTTAGTGGAAAACAAGGGAGGAGTCCTAGCCAGCTTTTGGCTTCCTAGCCAGCTTTTGGCTTCCTTAGCCTCATTTTTATCAGCTCATCGGTGCTCCCAGATGTAGTTTTTAAGATAGCAAATCTATGGCCTGGATGGAGAAGAATGCAGTCAGCTTTGCACCCTCACCCTATGGAAGGGTTGCAAGCTGCCCAGATGGCAGTACATACTCACTTCAAGACTGGGAGAAGGTATTTCAGAAACAGCATTTCTATATCTCACCTTACCCACTCCTAAATTTGGTCTGTCTTCATTCTTTTTCATCTTGAAATAAGCAGCTGCATTGACTTGATTGCTCATTTCAGAATCTTAGAGTTCTTGGCTCTTGTTTTTCTCAGACCTTAATATCTAAATGATTAGTAATTAATATCTCCTTTACCTTTAAAATGTATGAGGATTTTTAAAAAGTAGATATACTACTACATATTTCTTTGCACACCTCTATTCTATTCATTGAAGTACATTCTAACTAGTTCCTCTGGCTCCTAGTCCTTTTCTTTTTCTTTTTCTTTTTTTTTTCTTTTTT
>NC_022014.1:24106561-24113341 GCF_000317375.1 Microtus ochrogaster | reverse complement strand
CAGGCTGGCCTCGAACTCACAGAGATCCGCCTGCCTCTGCCTCCCGAGTGCTGGGATTACAGGCGTGCGCCACCACCGCCCGGCTCCTAGTCCTTTTCTTGACAGAATAATTACAGTAACCTTTTTAGAATATCTGTGCTGAATCTGGTGGGGCAAGTCTGTAATCCCAGTTCTTAGGAGGTGCAGGCAGGGGTTTTACAAATTTAAGACCTTCCTGGACTACAGAGAAAATTTGAGGCTGACTGGATAACTGAGTGAGACCCTATCTCAAAGTGTGCACAGAGCCCTGGGCTCAATCTCTGGTAACAACCCCTCACCCCAAAAGTAAAAATAAATAAATAAATAAAGTCAGGAGATCATACTGATTTTTACTTCCAAATATTATAACTCTTGAAGTAAAAAACCAAAAATTTAATAATGTCTCTAGTACCCTCTCTGATATGACAGTACCTCCACTCTGCTAATACTCTGACCTTAGCTCCTGCTGTCCTCCTTGCATATTAGTTATCCTTGCTGTTCCTCAAGCAGGCCAACCACTCAAGCCTCAGGGTCTTTGCAGTTACTCTTATCCTGACCTGAAAATGCTTTGGACCAGGTGGGTATGTGGTTCTGTCACTTCCTTGTAGTTGTCACACTATTGGAGCAGTCTTCCTATATAAAAAATGTTACCTTTTCCCTTTAACTCAAATTTATTGTTTTCCATGGCAAGGAAAAATCAATCCTTTATTATATATTATGTCCTGCACTAGATTCCCCTATTATTTTTTCTTAATACCTTATCTAAGCATTTACAAAAGAGGGGTCAGAGGCTCAAGGGAGGAATAAAGAATCATGCTGAACTCATATAGGTCATCCCCATGGCCAACCTAGAAGATGTGTATGAATGTGTCAAAGAGAGTCATTAGGAACTCCTCACCTTTTAGCAGTCTGATCGGCATTTTCTCCATTCTCTAGTGACTATTACTAAGAAATGTAAAGTGTCTCAAGGACTTGGTTGCAGCAACATTAATGATTTCATTAATGGTTGCGATTAGTCATGTTTGGTCCAACTTGTATGCTCAATCAGCAGAAACTCATTGAGCACATAACTGCCCACACAGTGTAGGTTTTCCAAACATATAGGGCAAAGATTCCAGTTTCAGAGATCATTTGTGGTATGTGTAGATGTAAGTGGCCACATAAATTGATTGAAGCCTGTAAGTAGTGCTTGCTGTTTTCTTGAGAAGGTATTATTCCTGTGATTGCATTGCTTTATGAACACTGATTTGGTGTGAGCATTCCCAAGCAAGTCTTACGGAACGTCATAGTCCTTTTGAGTTTGTAGGTGAAAATACAAGTTTTGTGGGCAGGAAAGATGACTCAATGGTTAATAATGTTGTTGCTCTTGCAGAGGGCCTGGGCCCAGATCCGGCATGGTGGCTTACAACTATCAGTAACTCTAGATCCTTAGTTCCAGGAGGTCTAGTGCCCTTTGTTGGCATTAGGCACACAAGTGGTGCATATACATACATGCAAACACTCATACACATAAAAATAAAATAAATCAATCAAAAATTAAAACTTTCAATCAAATTATCAATGCATTACTGAAAGACTTGTATCTTTTATATGACAGAATATGTTGCAGGGATAGCCTCTATAAACTTTTCAACCTTGCTTCATCCTTGATCTTCTTTAGATTTATTTTATTTATGTATTTGTGTGGATGACACTGTTGTGTAAGTGACTATGGAGGCCAGAAGGTGATTCCTGGGAGCTGCAGTCATAGGCCGTTGTGAGCTACCAAGCATGAGCACCGAGCCATCTCTTCAGCCCCACCCTTGATCTTTTCAGCATGCTGAACATCTTAAAGAATTAGTATTATGCCTGAAATAAACAATCCATAATAGAAATTGCTCAGGTATAGATTGCCATTGTGATTCATTGTAAGTGCCAGGTCAGCCAGAAGAAGGGGGAGGGAAAGGTAGTGATGAAGGGGAGATACCTATCTAGAACCAACCAACAAAACTGATCTTACATTCAGTGAGTGGCTGGTAGTCACCTAAATACAGAGGTTATATAGCTAACTTCTGCAAACCAAAGCAAGTAGTTAGTAAAGAACTGAAAAATAAAACCCTATTTCAAGATTTCAAAACCTATGTACTGAATTTGGCATGGTAGCTTGGGAAATCGGGGGGAAGGAGGAGCTATATGCTAAGTTCAGGTCCAGCCTAGACAACATGAGCTCTTGTTGTAAAAAATAGAAACAAACTCCATGTTCTACTATATGTGCTGGTACATGTCTGTAAATCAGAGCACTCAGACGGCTTAGACAAGAAGTTTGAGAGAGCAAGGCCAGCCTAGACTATGGAGTGATACTTTGTTTCAAAAACAAAACAAATCAACAAAAATAAATTCACAACAAAAAACCCAGACATCTCTAATGTATACTAGGATTTACCTCAAAATTATTTGGGTGACTGGAGGTAGGTGAGAATATAAATGGGAGGGAGAAGCTAAATATTTATTCTTGTTGAATCTGAATAATAGATATGTTGAATCCATTATAGCATTCTACTTTTGTATGTATGTATGTATTATTATCAGCTTTAAAAAAATGTAACAATTGGGGGCTGGAGAGATGGCTCAGAGGTTAAGAGCATTGCCTGCTCTTCCCAAAGGTCCTGAGTTCAATTCCCAGCAACCACACGGTGGCTCACAACCATCTGTAATGAGGTCTGGTGCCCTCTTCAGGCCTGCAGGCATACATACACACAGATAGAATATTGTATACATAATAAATATATAAATATTTTAAAAAATGTAACAATTTCTCACTTAGTTGTTTGTTCATGTTTTTATTTTCTGGTAGGGGTAGGTGAACATCCAGGGTCTTTATTTTATTCATTCATTCATTCATTTATTTATTTGGTTTTTCAAGACAGGGTCTCTCTATGTAGCTTTGACTGTCCTTTAACTCATTCTGTAGACCAGGCTGGCCTTGAATTCACAGAGATCAGCCTGATTAAAGGTGTGTGCCAACACCACCTAGCCACAACCAGGGTCTTAAACACAGTAGGTGAGTGTTTGAGTGCTAGCAGTATCCATCCACACATATGCACATACGCCACAACATGCGTGTGGGGGCTAGAGGACAACTGTCACAGGTCAGTTCTTTCCTTCCACCATATAGGTCCTGGGAATTGAACACAAGGTTACTGTTTGTCTAACCACACACTTCTGAGCACGTGCTTTACACTTAGATTGCCAGGATTTGAATCAACTATACCTAGCCATACTGGACATTTTTTTAAAAAGACTTATTTATTTATTTATTTATTTATTTATTTATTTATTTATTATGTGTACAGTATTGTCAGTATTCTGTCTGTATGTATCCCTACATGCCAGAAGAGGGCATATCTGTAATCCTAGTTCTTAGGAGGCAGAAGCAGGAGGATTAGGCAAATTCCAGGTCTATCTGAGCTATAAATCTTCCTTCTTCCTTCCCTCCCTTCCTCTCCACACCTCTCCTTCCTTCCCCCCATACCACACACACTAAAACCTTTCAAGCTGAATGTAGTGACGAACACCTATAATTCTAGCACTTGGAAAGATGATGACTTAAGTTCATAAATCCTATTAATGGTTAAAGAAAGGCACTTGCTACCTGACCTGACTTAGATTCTAGGGACTTGAATAGCAGGAGAGAACTGACTCTTGTAAGTTGTTCTCTGACTTCCACATTTGTATTTGGCATATGTAAACCACCTCTCTCCTGCCCCCACACAACAAATAAATGTAACTTAAGGAACGAACAGGCCAATGTGGTGGTTCACACCTTGGTCACAGTGATGGCAGGTGAATCTGTTAGTTCAAGGCCAGCCTGATCTACAGAACAAGTTTTAGACCTGCTGGGATTACATAGTGAGTTTTTGTCTCTAAAACAAAACAACACAACACAATAATGGAATTGGTAAGAGAAGGCTGTATTATCATTAGAGTAAAGCTGTGAAAGTCAACATTGTATCTTTCTACCGCAGCCATTAACTTGTTTTTTTGTTTTTTTGTTTTGTTTTTTCGAGACAGGGTTTCTCTGTGGTTTTGGAGCCTGGTTTTTTTTGTTTTTTTTTTTTTTTTTTTGGTTTTTCGAGACAGGGTTTCTCTGTGGTTTTGGAGCCTGTCCTGGAACTAGCTCTGTAGACCAGGCTGGTCTCGAACTCACAGAGATTCGCCTGCCTCTGCCTCCCGAGTCGCAGCCATTAACTTTTTATGAAAATATTTACCTAGGGCTGGAGAGATGGCTCAGTGGTTAAGAGCATTGCCTGCTCTTCCAAAGGTCCTGAGTTCAATTCCCAGCAACCACATGGTGGCTCACAACTATCTGTAGTGAGGTCTGGAGCCCTCTTCTGGCCTGCAGGCATGCAGACAGAACATTGTATACATAATAAATAAATAAATATTTAAAAAAGAAAAAAAAGGAAAATATTTACCTAATAATCCTAGAGATATACAATCATATTTAAAAACATACTTTTTGGTTGACTTTGTTGTATGATTTACAATCAAATTTACCTTTGAAAACACTGATGTGCTGCACATGTGCTCTACAGTGGAGAGATAAAAAAATATTTCATCTCACCTCTGTGTTCTCATATACTACCGGCTCCTTTCTCTATCCCAGGCAGCTGTTGATTGAATCACTTGAACAACACGTAGATTTTCCTGTCCTACAATTTCATATAAGTGGAATCTTTTCTTGAAGGATGAGTTTCTAGGTTTCATGTAGCCCAGGCTAATCTCAAACTCATTATGTATCAAGAATGACCTTGAACTCTTAATTTTCCTGTCAGTAGCTCTAAGTGCGGGGATGAGAATTGTAAAATGAATGCAGACAGATTGTAATAATATATACAGCTTTGATGGGGAAATAGACTTACAGAACTACAGGTTCCCACGGAGGCAGAACAGGAAAACAGAAGGGGCGGTGGGCTCAGGCTAGCCAGATTTATATGTAAACATTAGCCCGAGGCGAACACGCCCCCCTAATGGGCTGGGCTTATCCCTACAGAGAATGACCATAAACCAAATGTAGTGGTTTTGATCAGCATAATATATATGTTCATCCATGCCATTATGTTTTTTCAGTAGTGCATACTCCTTTTTCCATTTTATGAATATATCACACTTTATCCATTCATTTGATGGTAGACATTTGAACTATTTTTGGTATTTTTTGTAATGACTAAAGATGCTATGAAATTTTTTAAGTCTTCATTGATTAATATATATATTTTCCTTTATTTTTTTTTCTCCATCTTTGTGGTGGATGGTAGGGTGACAAGTTCTCACACATTGGTCCAGGTGTCCTAGAACTCAGGAGTAACCCTAGTTGGTACTGAACTTACTATGATCTTACCTCAGCCTCCTGATTGTTAGGATTAAAGATCTGTGTCTCATTTTTGTTTCTTTCCGGTAAATACCTAGTATAATTGTTTAGTCATATATGTATGTATTTTAACTTTATGATTTCATAACTTTACATTCCCAGTCAAAATATGTGAAAGCCCCAGTGGCTCTATATTCTTTCTTTTTTGTTTTTGTTTTTGTTTTTCGAGACAGGGTTTCTCTGTGGCTTTGGAGCCTGTCCTGGAACTAGCTCTGTAGACCAGGCTGGTCTCGAACTCACAGAGGTCCGCCTGCCTCTGCCTCCCGAGTGCTGGGATTAAAGGCATGCGCCACCATCGCCCGGTGGCTCTATATTCTTGACAATACTTTGTGTGTATGTCTGTCTCCCTGCTTCTCTCTTTCCCCTTTCCCTTTCTCCTTTCCTTTCCTTCCTTTCCTTTCCTTTCCTTTCCTTTCCTTTCCTTTCCTTTCCTTTCCTTTCCTTTCCTTTCCTTTCCTTTCCTTTCCTTTCCTTTCCTTTCCAAGATTTATTTTATATGTATGCCTGTTTTGCCTGCATGTGTATGTAGGTACCATGTGTGTGCCTAGTGCCCTCAGAGTTCAAAAGAGGACTTCAGATCCTCTACAATTGGAGTTATAGAGGCTGTGAGCTGTCATGTGGATACTGGAATCTGAATCTGAGTCATGAACCACTGAGCCATCTCTAGCCCCCACTTGGTTTTTATTGGTTATATCTTCCATTGTTTTGTTTTGGTTTGATTTGGTAGAATCCGTATGTAGCCTGAGGTAGAACTGGAGATTCTTCTACCTCAGCCTCCTGAGTGCTATGATTATAATCACAGCTTATACATGAGACCCAACTATCACTTGGTATTTCTAATTTTTATTTATCCTATTAGGTGAGAAATAGTAATTGGTGGAGGTTTTTGTTGTTGTTTTGTTTTTACATCTTATTTTGAAGGTATTTGATTATACCTTAATCCAGAGAAGAGTATCAGATGGTTGCGAACCACCATATGATTTCTGGGAATCGAACTTAGGACCTCTTAGGAGCCAGTGCTCTTAACCATTAAGCCATCTCTCCACCCTCCTAAAGTTCAGTTTTAAATTTCTCCTTTACTATTTAATAGCGTTTTTTTGTCTTAGAAATCTTTGCCTTATTCATAACTAAGGTCATGAAGATTTTCTCCAACACTTTTAGTGTTACATTTCACTCTGACTTTGTCTTCTTTTTTTTTAAACAATTTTTTAAATTAATTAATTTATTTATTATGTTTACAATATTCTGTTTGTATACCTGAAGGCCAGAAGAGGGCACCAGACCTCTTTACAGATGGTTGTGAGCCACCATGTGGTTGCTGGGAATTGAACTCAGGACCTTTGGAAGAGCAG
>NC_022014.1:24099308-24105606 GCF_000317375.1 Microtus ochrogaster | reverse complement strand
ACTAGCTCTGTAGACCAGGCTGGCCTCGAACTCACAGAGATCCGCCTGCCTCTGCCTCCCGAGTGCTGGGATTAAAGGCGTGCGCCACCATCGCCCGGCTATTTCTTACTTTTTAAATTCTCATCATTGCTTAAAATTTTCTACTTTCTAGGGCTGGAAAGATGACTCAATGGTTAAGAATACTTGCTCTCTTGTAGAGGACCTGGATTCAGATCCCAGTACCCACATCAAGGGACTCACAGCTACATGCAACTCCATGTAGGGTATCAGATAGTCTCTTCTGGTCTCTGTAGTCGATTGCACACATGGTGTAATACAGATAAAGAGGTATACAATACATAAATAAACATTAATTTTTGTACTTTATGCTTTTTTCTATTGGAAATATGATTATGACTTTTTTTCTTTCTGCACACTTTTAGGATATGATTGTATTATTATCTAACTTCCACTGGTTTTTTTCATAAGGAACTAGCAGTCATTCTTATGGCCCTCTTTTTTTGTTTAGGCTCTTTTGGGTTGTTTTGTTTTGTTTTCATGAACTTATGTGTATGTGAGCAATATACATCTGTAAGTTGAACCTGAAGGACAACCTCAGGTGTTCTCACTTCTGCCCTTTTGTTAGCCTGGAGCTCACCAGTTAGGCCAGACTGGCCAACAAGTCCAGGGACCCTCCTGTTTCTGCCATTATACATGTTTTTTTTGTTTTGTTTTGTTTTTTGTTTGTTTTTTCGAGACAGGGTTTCTCTGTGGTTTTGGAGCCTGTCCTGGAACTAGCTCTCGTAGACCAGGCTGGTCTCGAACTCACAGAGATCCACCTGCCTCTGCCTCCCGAGTGCTGGGATTAAAGGCATGCGCCACCATTGCCCGGCCATTATACATGTTTTTTAATATGAATTCTGGGGGTGGAACTCAGGTCCTCATGTTAGCAAAGCAATCATTCTACTGACTAAATTATCAACAAAGCTCTGAGGTGTTTCTTTATAACTTCAGGTTTTAGAAGTTTGAGATGTAGATCAGGAGGATTTATTTTTACATTTATTTTGCTTGAGTTTTTTTTACTGGGCTTCTTAGACCTATTGGTTGATGTCTTTTCATCAGATTTGAAGTATCTTTCAGGTACTCTCTCCCCCCCCCCCCCTGTGCCATTCTCCCCTTTTTAGAATTCTATGTATATGTTAAGACTCTAGGTATGGTTCTATAGATTGGTGAGGCTCCTGTTTTCTCCAGATTTTTTTCTTCTTCAAATTCATTGACTTTTTCCTATCCCTCTTTTTTTTTCTTCCCCTCCCTTTCTTTCTCATCATTATTTTTATTTGCTGAGTTTTATGTTTTCTGATTTTTTTTTTTTAAAACAGGGTCTCACTTTGTAGCACTGACTGTCCTGGAATTCATACTGTAGACGAGGCTGACCACAACTTGATATTTTTATATAGGCAAATTGGTCTGCTTCTTATCTGACCACTTGGATTTTTAGTCATGCATCCTTGTGAATACTTCTATTATTTTTTATGTCCTTTTAATTTGGTTTCTCTAAAAAGAAAGTTTGTAATTAACAGATTCCACTATGATATTCCCAGGCTTCCACTGAAATCTTCAATTTTAAGTGGGGACTACCATTTTTAGTTACTCCATATATTCCAGTAGAGTCATCATCTAGAACAAAGGCTTTTAGAGTTTGCTGTTTTTGTGGGCCGTGGTGTGTGTGTGTGTGTGTGTGTGTGTGTGTGTGTGTTTGTGTGTGTTAGCAACCATTATCATTAGTGACTGAAAACATTAATCTTAAGCTGCTAAAGACAAAATCAAACTTTTTAAACTACCAGTTAACTCAGAAATCATATATAAAATCATATACAAGCCTCATTTGTAGTAATACTTATCTAGCAATACTTTTTTTCATATTCACTTCCACAACTAAAGGGAAAAATGAAAAATGTTTTTGATTCTAGAGTGAAAAGAAAAACGTGGTTTACATATGTGCAGCAAAAGGCTTTGGAAGGTTGGAATTGCACAATGAATGTAGGTTGAGCAATTGCTTAACAAGGCATGGAGGGGTCTTCCTTTAAACAATTTTTATTACACTTATTTATTTGGTGGGGGAGGGGCACTTGACACAGCTTAATGTGAAGATCCAAGGACAGCTTGCAAGAGTCTGCCTCTTTCCACCATGTGCATCCTAGGGACCAAACTCAGGTTGGCAGGGTTGGTACTGATCGGACTTATGCTCAAAGCCATCTCCCTGGCTGGGAATGTCTTTTGCTCCTGTGAAATTAGGGAACTCTAATGCTTCCAGAATAGGGGATTTCCTTTTGATTTCTTACATGCCATTTACTTTCCTATTTTTTCACTGTTCATGTCTTTTCATTATTTTCTAGAAGTCTTCTCGTTTGTTTTTCCTTCTAGTCTTTCTTTAAAGGGATTAATGAAACAAACATCCATATGCCCACAGTTTGACTTGAAATGGGCAGAGCCAAATCCCCTCGTGACACTGCAGTTTGTGGCAAAGCTGCTGCTTACAAGTTGTGTTTCCTTCTTATTAGATAGCCTGTTTTCTTTGATGGGGCTTAGTACTAGAACTTTGTAGATTTTATACTGAGTATTCTGAGGGGTTCGGCTTGTTTTGTTTTTAATATTGGTCAATACCTCCTGATGAAGATCAGCTGCAGAATTTACTGGAAAGTAAAACCAAACTTTAAGCTTGAAGTGTGGGTGCCAACCAGTGAGATCTAGACAAGACTTGTTTCAGCAAAGGGGAATGTTCTTGTTTTTTGCCATGCTATAGGCTGCTTTGTCTCACTTTATGTTTCCTAGCCCTGCTTCTAATTCTTTCCACTTACCTGTGTCAGGGATACTGGAATCTGTTCCTCCTCATCTCTGCTCTGTTTCCGAGGAATAGAAGAGGTAGTTGGGCCAGGCTGCCAAAAACGCAGAAGTATGTGGATTTCATAGCCGCATGTTTGAGTGTTTGTGGAGCAGAGAACTTCTAATGGAAAACATTTGTGTTGCATCGAAAACAGAGCAAGGGTTGGTTATAGTCTGTCTGCTCTGTCTGTCAGTCTCTTCCCTACCAGCACTAGCACTGTTCTCCTGGGAGGCTGAGGCACTGTGGTTTCTTATGCCCTTGCTATTCCCTAATCTTGACATGTTGGAAGAGGAGGCCGCTTGTTGGTTCCTGGCCACTTAGCCCCGAAATAACCACACAGATACTGTATTAATTAAATCACTGTTTGGCCATTTAACTCTAGCTTCTTATTGGCTAACTCTTACATATTAATTTAACCAATTTCTATTAATCTGTGTATTGCCACATGACTGTGCCTTACTGGGTAAAGTTCCAGCATCTGTCTCCGGCAGGGCTGCATGGCTTCTTTCTGACTCCACTTCCTTTCTCCCAACATTCAGTTTAGTTTTCCCCCACCTAGCTAAATTCTGCCCTGCTATAGGTCCAAAGCCTTTTCTTTATTCATTGATGGTAATCACAGCATACAGAGGGAAATCCCACATCATTGACAGAGTTTTTGTCATAGTGGCCCCATTAGTATTTTGGAGTGAGTCTACAAGGGTGGTGACTAATGGCTTTGAAGGTACTGAGTCACATATATGGACACTGGGACCCTTCGTGAGTCTAGCTGAAGAGGGGAAGGGTGTCCAGTACATACAATGAGAAAAGCGTGCTTAGACTATAGATACTTTTTGGATCCTGCTTTTACTGCTAGCAAAGCACAAACCCGAAGAAAACAAGCTTGTTGTTCAGGCTTGCCATTTCATTTGTAGATGCTTGTGAGGGATACACCTGGGTGCCCAAGCTTGCATCTGACAGGCTGATGTCTGTCAGGTTGTTTGGCAGGATCCCCTTTGGGAAATGCAGAAGAGAAAGTGCTAATTTCCCTGAGGATAGTGTCACTCCAAGATATGAAAAGATGTGTAACTTGAGCCCCACCACCTCCCCCCAGTTCCTCTGAAATTCACATTTGGCGGCAGAGGGGCAGGGACCTACAACAAATGAAAAAGCAGCAACTTAGTTCAGAGTTTTCTGGGTCCCCAAGAAGGTACTTTACCAATGTGGTTTTCACATTTTCAGATTTTTGGCTGGCAAATAAGATTGAGCAGAAATGTTCCCTTCCCCTGATAACAATACATTCAGATGCAG
Organism: Microtus ochrogaster; assembly: GCF_000317375.1. NCBI lineage: Eukaryota > Metazoa > Chordata > Mammalia > Rodentia > Cricetidae > Microtus > Microtus ochrogaster. Next base: position 24,101,456 of record NC_022014.1, on the reverse strand, counting down.
GATCAGGAGCATATGGATTAAAACCAGACGGTGGATGATTAATACTTTTGCTTATAGAGGTAGACATGGCAGCTTCCTCCATGTAAATGAAAAAGCCCTTTCTCTGCATTTGGTTGTGAACAAGTGCTTAGGCTACATGCTTGTGCTCTTGAAGAGGTGTGCTGAGTTTCTACCCTAGGTACATTTTCCAAGTATTCCTCCCTCTCTCTCAAAATACTTAAGAAGTAATATAAGGGTTATGCTCTGAGACAGAGGAATATGTTCATCTCAAACCATGGCTTTCTCAGCCCTCCAGCTCTGACTGCTCTAAACACACATCTTTATACTTTGTTCCCATGGTTGTATGACCTCTCTGTGAGCTGTTACAGGGGTGCTTATCCCCATAGTGTCATGAGATAATGATATTAAGCTTCAACACACTTAATGTATATAGCCAGGTGTGATGGTACCTGCCTGTAATCCTAACACTTGGGATTTATAGGCAGGAGGAGCAATTCAGGCCCAGCCTCTGCTACATAGTGAGTTTAAGGCTAGCCTCAATTACGTGAAACCTTGTTGAACAAAAATTATTTATCTTGAAAAAAAACTGTCATTGCACAGCTTTTTTTTATTTCATTTCCTAAGAACATGGTATTTCTTTTAGGAGCATAAAAGAAAGTGGATCTGTGTTTCCTGTTGTCTCTGCTCTCAGTGTGCAGCCCTGTCACACTAGTTATGTATATCTCCCAAGTGTTCTCCATCCTTAGAATGGAGTCATTCCACTGGCTTATCCCTTTCCCCAGGAACCAAGATTCACGGTTGTTCTGGTGTTTCATTTTGTTCCCTCTTCCTCCAATTCGGTTTTTTTTTTTTTAATTTTTAATTTTAGCCAGGCGATGGTGGCACACGCCTTTAATCCTAGCACTCGGGAGGCAGAGGCAGGCGGATCTCTGTGAGTTCGAGACCAGCCTGGTCTACAGAGCTAGTTCCAGGACAGGCTCCAAAGCCACAGAGAAACCTGTCTCGAAAAACCAAAAAAAAAAAAAAAAAAATTTAATTTTAACCCCACCCCTCGTGTGTATGTGTGTGTGTATGTGCACAAATACCATAGTATGAATGTGAATGTCAAAAGACAACTTCCAGGAGTCTGTCAGTTCTTTCATTTCACCTTGAGTTCTGGGGATCAAACTTTCAGAGCCTCAAACAAATGCTGTCATCTGCCAAGCCATCTTGCCATCCCTGATTTAGAGTTTGACAAATAGCCATAGTCGTATAACTATCACAATGTAAATATAAAAAATGTTTTACCACACTCCCAAAATTCACTCATACAACCCTGTTCTCTTACGTCCAGTCCTAGGCAACTTCTCATCTGGTTTTTGTCTCCACTACTATGTCTTTTCTAGAATGTCATTAAACATAATCATAACAATATACAGCTTTAGAGTCAGGCTTCTTTCATTTGAGATTCATCCATGTTGCTTCCTTTATCAGTAGGTTCTTTCTGTTGTTATTAACAAGCTTTGTATAGATATACCACAATTTGTTTATCCACTCACCAGTTAGTGAACATTTGGACTGTTTGCAGTTTTTGGTAATCGTGGATAGAACAACAGTAAGTATTTGTAAGTAGATTTTTGTGTGGCTTTGTTTTTGTTTCTTTTGAATGAATACCTAGCAGTCGAATGGGTGGTAAATGTAACTCTTTAACTCCTTTCCAGAGTGGCTGAACCATTCTATATCCGCACATCAGTGTAGTTCTGCATCCTTATCAGGACTTGGCACTATTGTTATTTGGAAGATTGTTGTTTTGGGGTTTGGTTTGGTTGGGTTGGGTTGTTTTGTTTGTTTTGTTTTTTGGTGTTTTGTTTTCTGAGACAGGGTTTCTCTGTAGTTTTGGAGCCTGTCCTGGAACTAACTCTTGTAGACCAGGTTGATCTCGAACTCACAGAGATCCACCTGCCTCTGCCTCCTGAATGCTGGGATTATAGGCTTGTGCCACCACCGCCTGGCTTGTTTTATTTTTCTTCAAATCATTGTGATAGGTATCTCATACATAGTTTTAATTCGCATTTTCTCCTGACTAAGGATGGTGAGCATTGTTTCATGTGTTTATTTGCTGGGGTTTTTTTTTTTGTTTTGTTTTGGGGTTTTTCGAGACAGGGTTTC
>NC_022014.1:24088223-24099208 GCF_000317375.1 Microtus ochrogaster | reverse complement strand
CTGTGGCTTTGGAGCCTGTCCTGGAACTAGCTCTGTAGACCAGGCTGGTCTCGAACTCACAGAGATCCGCCTGCCTCTGCCTCCTAAATTCTGGGATTAAAGGCGTGTGCCACCACCGCCCGGCTGGCCCGATCTTCATATCCAGCCCTCTTCCTGAGTCTTAAAATATCTTTATATATTTATATTATTTTGTATAGCCAGGCAGTAATGGTGCAAGCCTTTAATTCCAGCACTCAGGAGACAGAGGTAGGTGTATCTCTGAATTCGATTCTAGCCTGTTCTACAGAGCAAGTTCTAGGCCAGCCTGGTCTACAGGGCAAGTTCTAGGACAGACTCCAAAGCCACACAGAGAAACCCTGTCTCAAAAAAAAAAATCTTTATAATTTTTAAGTTTGGTTAAAGGTCTTTAGTCAGATAAATATGTATTGTAAATATTTTCTCTCATGCTATGTGAACTGACAAAATGCTGAGACCTGGAGGACCCAGGTTCTTGGTAGAGCAAAGTAAGGAGATTGATTGAGACTTGAGTCAGCAGAAATGTGCAAGGTGCATCCCTTTTGAAGGTTTTTTTTTTTTAATTGTGAAAAGGGGAAAGGGAAGGGAGAGTGACAATCTAATTCTGCAGATAGATGTCTGCAGCTTTCTTCAACCACTCCCTGTTTCCTGTCCCTACTTCTATTGTTGATTCTGGGCTTTACCTTGGTCTTGACTTGGTTGCCATCAACTCCAGACCCACTGAGGCCTTGGCGGTTTTAGAAAACAGAATGAGCAGGTTTCTTGTGTGTATATGCCCCACAATGAAGTTGTTTATGTAACTACAACGTTCCTCCTGAGTCCTAAAGTGACAACTCCAAGGAGCCACCTGCTTAAAGAGCTGGACTCTTGAAACAGGCATCAGCTGAGCTTATTCGGAGCTCTGCCCCATGGGCTTTTGCATGAGAATAGCAACAGTGGATAGCCCCCTAAAGCAATTAAATCAGTTCTCAGAACATACACTAAATGTGGATGGGATACTTACCATGGGACTTTTCATGTTCCTTGGAATTCTTTCCAGAGCAGCCCATTTAGGTAAGGCCTAGAAAACATGTTTTGCCCATTGGACAAAAATAAAGAGAAGATGCTATGTGGAATTTTGTTGCTTTCGTGTTTGTCCAGGCTGATCTCAAACTCATGATCCTCTTGCAGTAGCTTCCTGAGGATTACAGGTGTGTGTCATCACTCCAGGTGAAACCTATCACTTTTTAATTGCTAGTCCCTATTGAGGAATTTTTCTCAAACAGTGTTTGCCTCTGACTAGACAGAACAGAATTTCTTTCTTTCTTTCTTTCTTTCTTTCTTTCTTTCTTTCTTTCTTTCTTTCTTTCTTTCTTTCTTTTTTTCTTCTGTGTATGATGTGGATCACTGACACTGCCTGCTGTGGTCAGAGGAGGCCTGCTCAAGTACTGGACGACTGTTCATTTCTTCAGGATAGTGTTGTCTGGTCAAGGCTGTCTGGCCTCTGACCCCAGTAGAAATGATGTATAAAGAAAAGACTGTCTGGCTCTTTACTAATCTGAGTTATTTAGAATGCCTTTAGTAAACAAAGCATCAGCTTTTAGGCAGCTCTGAACTTTTCTTTATCTTGCTTTGAAGGTACAATTTTCTCTTTTTACTAAAGACAAATAAGTTCAATTGAAGACAAAAAACCTACAATGTGGAGTAATCATTTTGGTTTAAAAAAAAACAGAGGGTTAAAAACAAGTTCTGCAGTAAATCTGCAAGTGTGGAATCTGAGGGAAATGATCCCATCTGAAAAACCCTACTGGGGTTCCATGGCTGGGTTGTGGAACGATACAGATTGAGGAATGAAAAAACAAAAAACTGTAGTCTTGAAAGATGACAGGCTCATTAATTGATGTCCATTTCAGCTGGTGCTGTGCCAGCTTATGTTGGCTTTAGTCCAGCGTTCCTGTAATTTGGGAGCCAGGTGTGAAGCATTTTTGTTCCATCTTGTTTCCCAACATCTATAGAAGTCTTACACATCTCACTTGAAGGAGCAGCCCTCTGTAGGAAACACATGTACAGGTAGAGGTGGAAGGCAAATGTCACAGATGGGTTATGGATATTAAAAGAAATCTTTCACACTCAAGTGAGATCTGGACTTGAAAGTCAAGGAAAATGGTATTAAAATGACTTCAGAAAAATTATCATAATTAGATCAGTCATTGTTAATCTTTTTAAAGGTGTTTGTGTGTGTCTTCTTAGTCTGTGCCACATGTATGGGAGTGCCCACAGATGCCAGAAAAGAGCATCAGATCCTCTGGAGCTGGAGTTAGATGCAGCTTTGAGCTTTCTGACATAGAAGCTGGAATGAAACTTTGGTCCTCTGCAAAAGCAGTACACATTCTTAACCTCTCAGCCATCTCTGAAGTCCACCTAATCTCCTTTTTTTTTAATTTTCAAAAACATGTCTTTACTAGACGTACAGAAAACATCGTTCATGATTTGCCTTTGCCTGATTTAGGGAACAGCATATAAAGTACAATATAAAGAATGGCTCAAGATAGCCATCAGAATTATAGCTGATCACTTCCACCTTAGCATTTAAAGACTACAGTAACATAAGCAACTGAGACATTAACTTCCAGCCCTGAGTGGAGTCTTTATTTTGGGAATAGTGGGGCTTTTCCTTTTTTTTTTTTCCTTTTCCCTTTATCTCCCCAGTGTGGCAGGCTTTTTATAAACTTGAGCCATCTCCCTATCCTCATAAATATATAAATAGTTAGAGAGCCAGGCAGTGGTGGCGCACACCTTTAATCCCAGCACTCGAGAGGCAGAGGCAGGCGGATCTCTGTGAGTTCGAGACCAGCCTGGTCTACAAGAGCTAGTTCCAGGACAGGCTCCAAAACCACAGAGAAACCCTGTCTCGAAAAACAAAAAAAAAAAAAAAAAAAAAAAAAAAAAAAAAAAAACAAAACCAAAAGAAAAGCCGGGCAGTGGTGGCGCACACCTTTAATCCCAGCACTCGAGAGGCAGAGGCAGGCGGATCTCTGTGAGTTCGAGACCAGCCTGGTCTACAAGAGCTAGTTCCAGGACAGGCTCCAAAACCACAGAGAAACCCTGTCTCAAAAAACGAAAAAAAAAAAGCCGGGCGGTGGTGGCGCACGCCTTTAATCCCAGCACTCGGGAGGCAGAGGCAGGCGGATCTCTGTGAGTTCGAGACCAGCCTGGTCTACAGAGCTAGTGCCAGGACAGGCTCCAAAGCCACAGAGAAACCCTGTCTCGAAAAACCAAAAAAAAAAAAATAGAGATATGAATGAGCAGAGTAGAAATCATTAAACAATATTCATCTAACACTTTGATATTAGACCCTTGGTACAATAGTAGACCAAAGAAGACATTCCTCCCAAGATCCAATCTTTTCTTTTCTAGCCTTCAAACTAAACATTAAAGAACAGAGAGTTCATGCCAGGTGAGGTGGCATACATCTTTAGTCCCAGCACTCAAGAGGCAGAAGCAGGTGTATCTCTGTGAGTTTAAGACTGATCTGGTCTACATGAGTTTCACAGTGAGACCCCATTTAAAAAAAAAAAAGAAAAGAAAAGCAGGCAGTTCTGCCATTGAAGACAGAGTAATGACTGGGTCGTCTCTGTAAGAACATTAAAACACAGTGGACATTGCGCTGAATGCTGCTGACCTTTGATGTTTTACTTATATTTTTGTATAATGCCATTTTTAGTCTTCCCAAAGTAAGAACTATGTTTCATTTGGGGTCCTATATCCTGACTACAGAAGGAGCTCTTATGGTTCCTTTCTTTAATTCTGGGTCTTACATAGACGGAGCTGACTTTGACACTGAGATTCAGACCACAGTATTCAGGAGAGCCCACAGCCTGCCTAGGTTGCTTCTTCAAATGTCCCAGGTTCACAGGGAAGCCCTTGTTTATTGATAGCCTTTTTGTTTATCAATATCAAAGCTGTGAAGTGCTGTACCAGACAGTTTAAGAGGCTAAGGACCTAGAAAGAAAGACAGTTTTCCTCTAAATTATTCTAATTCTTCTTTCTCTTTTTCTTTATTTTGTTTGTTTGTTCTTTTTTGTGACATGGTTTTTCTTGTAGCTTTGGAACATATCCTGGAACTCGCTCTGTAGACCAGGCTGGCCTCGAACTCACAGAGATCCTCCTGTCTTTGCCTCCTGTGGGCTGGGATTAAAGGTGTGCTTCACCACTGCCCAGCTTCCTTTTTTCATTTTAAGTCAAGGTTAAGTGGGTCTCACCACTTAACCTTGACTGGCCTGGAACTTGTTAAGTAGATCAGGCTGGCCTTGACTCACAGAAATCCTCTTGCCTCTAGCTCTTTAGTGCTGGGCTTAAAGGCTTGTGCTACCACATCTGGCTAGTCTAGTTCTTCAAAGTATGTTCTTCCTATTTTATTTTGTTTTATTGTAACAAAACATATGTAATGTTAAATATAGCATCTTAACTTTTTCTAAATGCACAGTTCTGTGGCATTAAGTACATTCTCATCGTTATACAGTCATCCCCATCATTCATCTCTAGGACCTTTTCATCTTCTCCAGTTATATCTCTGTACCCATTTCTCACACCTTCAGCTCCCTGCCTTTGGAAACTACGATTGTATTTTCTCTCTCCTTGAATCTGACTAAGCTATGAAGTCTATATTTCTCTTTGTGAGTGACTTATTTCAGTTAATATAATATCTTCAGGGTTAATCCTTTTTGTGAAGCATGTCAGAATGTCTTACCTTTTTAAGACTGAATAATTATTCATTGTAAGTATACATAGCACTTTGTTTAACTATTCATCTGTTGATTGATACAGGTTAAGATTTATTTTATTTTAATGCATATGGGTGCTCTGACTACATGTATGTGCCCGGTCCCCATGGAAATCAGAAGAGAGCATTGGATTTGCTGGAACTAGAATTAAAGATGGTTGTGAGCCATCCTGTGAGTGTTGAGAACTGAACCCCAGGTTCTCTGCAAGGGCAGCAAGTGCTCTTAACTGCTGAGCCAACTATCCAAACCTTGTTTGTTTATATTTTGATTTTGTTTGTTAATTCTTTACTAATAAGTGTGAAGTGATTATGATTTTCTCCTTATATGTTTTTGTTGTTATTGTTGTGTTTGTTTGTGTATGTGCCTTTGTATTTGTTGTTGTTGTTTGAAGAAAGGGTCTCACCATAGAGCCCTGGCTCTCCTAGAATTTTTTTTTTTTTTTTTTTTTTTGGTTTTTCGAGACAGGGTTTCTCTGTGGTTTTGGAGCCTGTCCTGGAACTAGCTCTTGTAGACCAGGCTGGTCTCGAACTCACAGAAATCCGCCTGCCTCTGCCTCCTGAGTGCTGGGATTAAAGGCGTGCGCCACCAACGCCCGGCTCCTAGAAATTTGCTATGTAGAGCAGGCCAGCCTCAAATTCACCTTCCCAAGTACAAGATTGAAGGAGTATACCACCACACCCAAATCATGGTAGTTCTAATTTTTTTTTTATAGCTTCTCACTTTGAGTATCTTTTCATGTATTTATTCATTACATATGTTTTTTGTGTTTTTCCTGTGAAATAACAGGACCTAGCACATGGTAAATAAATGCTTTTCTACCAAGCTATACTCCTAGCTTTTATTTAATACATCTGAGGCTAGAGAGATGGCTCAGCAGCTAGGAACAATTATTCTTCTTGTAGCGAACCAGTTGTTCCCAACACCCATGTAAGGTGGCTTACAACCACCTATAACCCCAACTCTAGAGGATTTGACACCCTCTTCTGGCCTCTGAACACCTGCATATTCATCCACATAAACACACACATACACATAATTTAAAATGCAGTAAATCTTTTAAAAATTACTATTTCTGCTTTCTCAGTTGATTGGCCTTGGACTGTGTCAGTATTTTTCCCTCCTCTGAGGTAAAGTGCAAATAGAGCTTTCTGTCTACCTCTACTATAGGCAACTTGTGTGGCTTTAGACAATTCATATAACCTGCCTATATTCCTTTATCTTTTTCAATAAACGAGAAAAGTTATAATGGTCCTACTCAACTCAAAGAACTCTCTGTACAGATAAAAGTAGATCGGGCTTGTGAAAATATCTTGTAAACATTTATGAAAATGCTATGTAGATAATATCATTCTGACCCTTTTAGTCCACTGTGGGTAGAATACTTTATCAGACCCGAAGGCAAGGCTTCTTTGGTAGGTGAGGGGAGCAGAGCACAACTGATCTACTTCTTCCTATCTCTTCGTCTCCAGCATAGGGTTGTCTCCTCTGAACTCAGTCAAGGGTCAAATCCTTGATATGGTTTTCCCCTGCAGTATGACCACAAAGTCAAAGCAGCTTTGTTTAGAGGTGCAGCTGCCATGGACTTGCACACGAAGTGAATTTTTTTTTTTCGAGACAGGGTTTCTCTGTAGCTTTGGTGCCCGTCCCGGAACTAGCTCTTGTAGACCAGGCTGGCCTCGAACTCCCAGAGATCCACCTGCTTCTGCCTCCCGAGTGCTGGATTAAAGGTGTGCGCTACCACTGCCAGGCCGAAGTGAATATTTTATACTTACTGTGTGCCAGGCACCATGTTTTCACATACCTCACGAGGTTTCACTGACACGTAACTTTGTTGATTTGGAACTGTGTGCTTTCACATATGTTGTTTTTTATGTTGTATAATTTAGACTCATTACACAATAAAGATTTATATGAGCATCATTTACCTCAGGAACAGATGCAGAAAGTTAGGATCTATAGTGATCCACTGTTTTTGGTTTTTCGAGGCAGGGTTTCTCTGTAGCTTTGGATCCTGTCCTGGAGCTAGCTCTTGTAGACCAGACTGGCCTCGAACTCACAGAGATCTGCCTGCCTCTGCCTCCCGAGTGCTGAGGTTACAGGCATGCGCCACCACCGCCTGGCCCTGATCCACTCTTCAAGATGAGTCTGTCCTATGTAACTCACAGTGTCCACGGAAATGCTTAGTTGAGCTCAGAATGGATGATGAGGCATGAGATTTCCTCCGTATGGTTGCTGTTCCAATGTACCTGCATTTTCCTTTGTAAATTTTTGGAAGAAAATGGTGACATGAACAAGACTTTATCAGAGAGATTTCCGTTCTCTCTCATATCAAACATCATGGGTTTTTTTTTTTTAATTTTGGTTTGAATTGATTTTCATTTTGTTTTATTTTGCTTTCGGGTTTTTGAGACAGTCTCATATAGTCCACATTGGCCTTTTATAAGCTTGATGATTAGCTCAAACTCCTAATCCTCCTGAATCTACTTACCAAGTACTCAGATTGCCAGCATGTACTGCCATGACCAGCTCAGCAGTGCTGTCAGTGTAGCTTTGTTTCCCAAATTATTTCAGTGCATATGGCTCATTGTTAGAATAAGAGAAGTGCTATTAGGTAAACTTAGGTGCTGCCACCAAAGGAGAAAACAGGTTTTTCTTTGCATTTTATTATTGAAACATAAATTTTAATTTTTATGTATTATTTATGTGTGTATTAGAATGGGGGTGTGCCCGTTAGTGGTCAGAAGATGACTTTCGGGAGTTAGTTCTCTCCTTCTTGTTGAGGCAGAGAACTTTTTTTTTTTTTTTTTTTTTTGGTTTTTCGAGACAGGGTTTCTCTGTGGCTTTGGAGCCTGTCCTGGAACTAGCTCTGTAGACCAGGCTGGTCTCAAACTCACAGAGATCCGCCTGCCTCTGCCTCCCGAGTGCTGGGATTAAAGGCGTGTGCCACCACCGCCCGGCGAGGCAGAGAACTCTTGCTTCCGTTAATGATCAGCATACTCCAGATGAACTGACCTGTGAACTTGTAGGATTCCCGTCTCTGTCTCCCACCACAGTCTAAACTAGGGTGATAGCACCAGAGCTCAGTCAGTGCCTTTGCCTGTTGAGCCATCTCCTAACCCCTCCTTCCTCTGGATCATAGTTCATTGGCTTTACTGGGTTAGTTTGAAGTGGGATACATATTGGAGAACTACAAATGTCTTTTTACTTAATTTTTTTTCTTTTACTTTGACCTTCTGAATTTTTCTAAAAGTTTATTTATGGAAACACATATGAGAACCCTCCAGTTTTCATGGCTCATGGGCATAGTCAATAATGAGGATAATAGTATTGATAGTAATAAAAAAAGCAACTGTGAAATTATGTCTTTACTATGTTCTACCTTCAATCTTAAGCACTTTGATGAATTTTTTCTCTCTCTGCTTTTCTGGTTTGTTTTCAGACAGGATCTTACCATGTAGCCTAGATTGGCCTCAAAGTCTTGAACCCTCTGCCTTAGCTTCTTTAGTTCTAGAATTACAAGCATGTACCACAAAGAGTTTAATGATGTCTTTCATCTTTGCTACTATGGTAGGATTAGATACTTTGAAGGGACCTCTTTATTAACATAACTGAAATGCTGACTATAACATTATGCTTCCTGAGCTGGCATAACAAGAATATACAGATTCTGTTCTGTTTTCTTAAGATAAAAGTGGGCTTGGAATTCATTGTTTAGCCCAGGGTGGGCTTCAAGTCATGTTAATTCTCTTGCATCAAATTCTGGAGTGCTGGGATTAGACAAGTGAGCCACTAAGTCCAGCTTTAGGTCCTAAGAACTAAATGAGAAAAGATTATTGTACATTACTTGAGTGCCCAAGTGAGATGGCACTAATTTCTGTCAAATGCTGGAAACCTAGAGCTTTCCTTGAAAATCTTTGTTGGGATGAGAAGCATGGGAGTCTTCTCAAGAGGGTTCACATTAGAAGTCCTAATCCTCACTGTGCAGGCAGGGCAATAAGCCTCATTGAGAGAGTGAGTGGCCATGAACTAACCCTGGGGTGGGTTCTGAATCTCAGTACTGCCTGTGTACTCTGAAGAGCCTTGACCGCATATTTGAGGTGACCTCTAACTAGTATCCCAGACTGGCAAACCAAAGGAAAAAAATCTTCTCTCAGGAAACTATAACTTTAAATCAGGTCACAAAGGATTTCCATAGATGCAAGACATGGAAGTCAATCCATACTCTTGAATATGCCTAGAGGAAATACCTGTCATTCCCAGCAAATCTGTCCTTTAAAGCAAAGGTAACAGGAGAAACAAATCCTTGTGTCTACCAAAGACTTACATATAAACATTGATGCCGCTCGTTTTCATTTTGCAATGTTATTTATGATTTGTGAGTGTGCATGTGGACCTTTTGGGAGTCAGGACAATTTTAAGCAGTTTTCTCTTTCCACTTTGTTTTGAGATGAGGTCTTTCTTACCACTGCCCTGCTTTGTACTCTGGGCTAATTAGCCCAAGAGCCTCTTAGGTGACTTTCCTGTCTCCACATCCCATCATCCATAGGGGTACTTGGATTACAGATTCATGTGGCAGTATCCATACTCTAAAGATGACACTCAAGTGGTCAGACTTGTATAGCAAGCACTTAACCTCTTGAGCATCTCACCTGTCCCTACCCTTGCTTTTTATCACCTTTATTTATGTAGCATAGGTGAAGCGGAAGTCACAGAAACTTTGTGGAATTGGTTCTCTACATATCCCTGGATATTGGTAATTGAACTCAGGTCATCGGGTTTGGCAGCAGGCAGCCTTACACCCTGACCCAGAGTCTCTATGAAGTCCTGGCTGTTCTGGAACTTGATATGGACCAGGCTAGTCTCAATCTACATGCCTCCCCAGTGCTGGGGAGGATTAAAGGTATGTACCACCATGCCTTTCCCCTTCCTAGCTGTTTGTATATCTTCATTAGAAAATTGTTTCTTCATTATAGTTTCTTCCCCCCCCCCTTTTTTTTTGAGACAGGGTTTCTCTGTAGCTTTTGGAGCCTGTCCTGGAACTAGCTCTTATAGACCAGGCTGGCCTTGAACTCACAAAAATCTGCCTGCCTCTGCCTCCCGAGTGCTGGAATTAAAGATCACCACCACCCGGCCTATTTCTTTTTGTTTTTATTAGCATTATATATGTGTGTGTGTGTGGTTTATTATGACTTTTGCATACATGTATATAATGTATCTTGATCATCTTCACCCCTATTATCTTTTCTTGTCCATTCCTATTCCTGCTGATCCTCTTTCTCATCCCAGTTTGTCTCCCTTCTACTTTTTGTATTTTAGGCATTTGTTTGTTTGTTTTGTTCGTTTTATTTCTGAGACAGGGTCTCACTATGTAGCTTTGCCTGACCTGGCTGGTCTGAAACATAGAAATCTACCTATGTCTGCCTCCTGAGTGCTGGTACTTAAGGTGTGTGCCACCACATCTGACATCATATTCTGGTGAGGAGATTTTTTTTTGGTCTATTTTATTTGTTGTTTGTTTGTTTTTTAGGTTTTCCTAGATAGGGTTTCTCTGTACATCTCTAGCTATTCTGGAACTCACTCTGTAGACCAGGCTGGCCTCAAATTCACAGAGATGCATCTTCCTCGCCTTTCCAGGTGCTGGGGAGACATGTACCACCATACCCAACCTGTTCATTTTTTGTAAAGCTGCGATGAGTTTGCTTCTAGGAAAATGGGTGAGAGATTATTTACAGAATCACACCGAGGAAAATGTCTCTCCCTCTCTGATTAAACATTAACTGTTACAAATCCGAAGGAAGAGATTACCAGATGTTTACAGGTAATCACAGCTGTCTGCTCAAAGGACAGCATTCCCCAGTACTCCACCTTTTCTTCCAGTTACACACACTGCCAAAATGTTCTGAGTCTTGTATGTGATAACACTGTCCCATTTAAGGCTGAGTACTTACTCTTGACACTTTGACTAGTTAATCTATGGACATAACCATAACAATTTAGAAGACAATTTGTTGCTCACTTCGGCAGCACATATACTAAAATTGGAACGATACATAGAAGATTAGCATGGCCCCTGCGCAAGGATAACATGCAAATTCATGAAGCATTCCATATTAAATTAAAAAAAAGAAGACAATTTGGTGGACAAATTGTCTATTTAACAAAATAATAGAAGTAGCTTTCCCCAATAAGTCTTTTTTTTTTTTTTTT
>NC_022014.1:24086373-24088123 GCF_000317375.1 Microtus ochrogaster | reverse complement strand
CTCTGTAGACCAGGCTGGTCTTGAACTCACAGAGATCCGCCTGCCTCTGCCTCCCGAGTGCTGGGATTAAAGGCGTGCGCCACCACCGCCCGGCCTCCCCATTAAGTCTTATGACTTTCCCAGCCACAGGCTTTTGACAGAGTCTACATATCAGCTTTGAATTCCTTCCTGTGAATTCACCCTCAAAACAAACTTAAAATGGTTGCACTATTAGTGGGCACTTGCCTGGCTGGTCACTACTTTATCATGCAGCATTCACAGCTGAGTAAAACTTTTGATGACCATTTGGCAAGTCTGCATAGTACTTCCTGGCACTGAGGGCTAGCCATCAGGGAGAAAGAGTGTAACCTAATTTCAGTTTAATTTATGTCCTGTGAGCAAACCATGTGGTGGTGTCAACCATCTAGGTAGCACTGACAGTTGCATGGCTTACATACATTGTTTTGGGGGTCTCAGAGACTTCCTTGTTTACTTATTTGTGGGCTTCTTGTTGTCGTCGTCATTGTTGTTAATGTTATTGTTGTTTTATAAGGTCAAAACTTTGACTGGTCCTAAATTTGAAATTCTCCTGCTTCAACCTTCCAAGCAGGTGTAGGCATAAGTTACCACACCCAGATGAAGTTCTAAACTTTGATAAAGTTCAATTAATCTCTTTTCCTTTTGTTACTTGTGCTTTTGTGTTCTGAAGGCATTTTAAAACAAAACAGGAAGATTTATCCTTACTAACCATCCTGGGCTGGGGTTGTAGCTTAGTTGCAGAATGTTTGTCTAACATGCAGATCTTTCTCTAGGTTCAATCTCTCATACTAGGGAAAATATTTTAGCTAGAGGAAGCTCCTTCTACCCAAAGAACATATTTTAACATATTGCAAAGGAAATAGTACACAGTGATCATAATTATAAATGTGGTTTCCGTTCATTAGTAGAGTTGAGAGGCCTGTTAAAAGACATCAGGGTTGTCTCCTATCTAATAGGGAGAGGCCCTCTAGAGTCTGATAGCGCACTGAGTTAGATCATTGCCAGTGTCATGAGACAGTCACTTCTGTGGTCAAGCTCCTTCTCAACTAAACAGTCTACTTTCCTCCAATTCCCACTGCTTCAGGAAGGTTTGTTCAAAGTACAGTCTATTTTTCTTATCTGATACCTGATATACCTTAGTTCTCCTAATCTTCTCTTTTTCTCTCAACTAAATATTCACCTTTATAATCAAATTGTGTGTGTGCGTGTGTGTGTGTATGTGTGTATGTGTGTGTATGGTGAATGGTGCATGCATATTGTCACATAGGTGTGGAGATCATACTGGTTCTCTCCTATCTCTGTGTGATTCCAAGAATTTAACTCATGTCATCAGGCATGGCAGTAAGTAACTCTTAACTGTACCTGCTAAGGCTTCTTGACAGTTTTGGGGTATTTGGCAGGGGTGGTGGTGCTTTAATAGACTTACAGAACCACCGTTCCGCGGAGACCAGGAAAGCAGAAGCAGAAGCTGGGAGCACGCTCGCCAAATTTATATGCAAACATTAGCCCGAGGCGAACACACCCCGTAAGGGGCGGGACTTATCCCTACATCTCCCCTTTTTGTTTAAATAAGACAGAACTAAACCAAATACAACTATATACAATAATAACAAATATAACAAACAATATTGAGAATAAAAGTTTTGCTAAACATTCTATCTCAAGGAGTCTAAATAATGTAGAGAGTAACTACAATTATATAATCTTCAACTCCGTCAAAGATCTGAGAAGG
>NC_022014.1:24080274-24081502 GCF_000317375.1 Microtus ochrogaster | reverse complement strand
CCAATGTCTGCCTTTTCCACATCTTCTACATAAACCTGAAGGGTGAGTCCTCCTATTTCTGTTATTTCTAGAAGATGCATTATTATTATTATTTCTGAAAGATGCATTATTATTATTATTATTATTATTATTATTATTATTTCTGAAAATCCGTTGTCTAAAATTCCTTTTCATATGACCCATTTTGCCACAATTAACACATTTGGTATTCTGCTGTCTCCTTTTACCATTGGAAATTACTTCTTCTACCCATGCTTCAGTGCCATAATCAAATGTATCAACATTGAGTGTATGCAAGACCCATTCTTCCAAGGGCGGTGATCTGAGCTTTAAAGGACCGAAAATCCTTTTGCATTCCACATTTGCATTTTCATAAGCCAAAGACTCAATAATTATATGTCTTGCTTCTGGGTCAGATATCCCTATTTGTACAGCCTTAGTTAATCTTTGTAAAAAGTCACTAAAGGGTTCTCTCTGACCCTGTTTAACTCTGAGAAATGATTCCATTCTCTGTCCTGGGTCTTGTACCCTGTCCCAAGCCCTTACGGCTGCTGTAGTACACATGGAGAGTGTGTTTTCATCCAAATTAGCTTGTTCCTGAGGGTCGGAAAAGAGCCCCTCACCTAGAATTTTATCTAGGGAAATGTCAATTCCCTTCGCTTTTTCCTGCTGTTCTAAGAGTCTAGCCCCTTTCCTGAATAAGCATTTCCATTTCAATTGCGGTCCACTCTCAAGTACCGCAGAGCTCAGCTGGAGCCCAGTCTGAGGGGGTTGCTCTGCTTGTCGTGGCCCAAGATCTTAGCATCTCTTTAACAAAAGAGGCTTGCATCCCAAAAGTCATGACAGCCTGTTTTATTTCCTTGAGATCATTCATACGGACAGGCTTTCATGTATCCTCCTTGATGACCCTAAGGTTTCTGGAACCAATCACCTTCTCTGTTGTTATTACTGGAAACGCAGGTAGAGCTGTAGATAGAGCTTTGTGGAAATTGTCCCGGAGAGATTTACCCACAGATGGAGTTAAAATTTGCCTTTCTACCCTTTGCTCTTCTTCATCAGAATTTAGAAATTCCTCAATCTTTTCAATTCAATTCACCATTGCCTTCTGCAATGTCTAAATCTCCTGTCCAGAATGATGTTCCAAAGCCTTCATTGAGGATTCTAAAGTATGAAGTTTGTCTGTTAGAAATAACATCTCATCTTTGGACATAATTTTTATGGCATAAAC
>NC_022014.1:24074673-24079009 GCF_000317375.1 Microtus ochrogaster | reverse complement strand
TCCCTCCCTCCCTTCCTTCCTTCCTTCCTTCCTTCCGCAATGCCCTGTTGTTGTCATCGTCTGTCTTCTTCTGTTGTTTTTTTCCTTCTTATTTTTCTTTTTGACACAGGTCTCTCTACTATGTTCCCCTGGCTGTCTTGAAATTTCCTATGTAGACTAGTCTGGCCTTACACTAACAGAGATCCTCCTGCCTCTATCTCTGGAGTGCCGAGATTAAAGGTGTGTATCACCTTAGCATATACTGTGAGGCAGAACTTTCTGTGGCAAAGGAACCATTTTATTCCTCCTTTTTTTCCTACTGTATTTTATTCCTATATTTTACCTACCTATGTTTTATTTCTACTTTATCCCATACAGCAGCCATTAGTGGTCAGTGGCAGCTGAATACTAGAAATGTGTCTAATATAACTGAGAAACAAAAGCAATTTTTTAATCTGTTTTAAAAAAGGTTTTTTTATATTCATATATAATTTATTATTTAATGTGCATTGGTGTTTTTGCCTGCATGTATGTCTTTGTGAGGGTGTTGGATCTTCTGGAACAGGAGTTACAGACAATTGTGAACTGCCATGTGGGTACTGGGAATTGAACCTGGGTCCTCTGGATGAGCAGTTGGTGTTCTTAACTGCTGAGCCATCTCTCCAGCCCCCACAAAAAAGAATTTTTAAACCGTGGCTCTACATCGTTCTTTTTGTCTGATTCCCAGTTCCTGTATATCTCTGTTTTTTCATGTGTGCCACCAGTACCATCAGTGTCAGATCCCACTGAGAACTTACTCTGTTTTAGACTCCATCACATCCTTATGAATCAAAAAGTTTGGGCCCTAAAGCCCAGCAGTCTGGTTTAATAAACTCTTCTGATGATTCCAGTGTCCTGACACTTGAAAGTCAATTTTAGATATTCAAGCCTTCTGCTGAAAGTCAGACTCAGGCATGGAGTGACATACATGGGTTTTACCTGAAGTCAGTTGCTAACAGACTTACTTTATATTATAAAATAACAACAATGTGATTACAGAGGACTTTCAAAAGAAAATAAAGTGCCAGACCAGTGAGATGATTCAGCAGTTAAGGAACTTATAAACAACTCTGAGGACCCATTCATACAGGTTATCCCCTGGCCTCTCCGTGGATGCTTGGCATACACCCATACACACACAAATAGACTAGAGGGCGGTGGGGCAGAGGCAGGCAGATAGAAAGCTGTACTTTAAAAACACACACACAATTAAGGAAGCATTCCACTAAATGTCAGGCATAGCCCTACAGTGTTTGAATTAGAACTTCTTTATTGATTCCTAGTCTGGTATGCTTCCCATTTATCGGGATGTTTGTAAAATAAGCTCCCCTGGGTTGTCTGTTAGTTGGTTGGTTTGGTGTCTCCCAGGAGAGAAAAATCTTGGGCATGTATGTGTTTCACCCTTTCCTTTTTTGAGGGGGGAGACCACCCCACCTATTCTTTTACTGCCTCACTTTACTAGGGTGCTTCTTTCATCACACTCAACAAGCGCCTTGAGAATACTTCCTCCTTTTTAGGGTTTAGCAGACTTCACATGTGTAGCTATCTTTTTTAAATATGATTTTGTCCTCTTCTGCTTGAAACCTAGAGAAATTGGCTTGCTCTCTCACTGGCCTTGAGCCAGACGTCATTACTTCAGGCAGTGCCACGCTACATATCTCCAGCAGTCTGAAATGGAGAACAGAGTTAGAGATAAGATCAGCAGCTTTAGGTGATGGCATTGTTTCAAATAAACCATGCATGACCCAAAGCTTCCACTTCAAATGGGGAATGAAATTGCTTCATCCTTTGACAGCTTGCTCCATGAAAGAAATTTATCTTCACTTAATTGCTTTAGATCCCACAAGGCTACATACAGTAATTTCTAGGAGATAATTATATCAAATTTTAAAAATATGTGTCTGTGGATGTGAATATGCAACTGCAATGGACAGAGAGGCTGGAGGGCACCAAAGGTTCTCCTGAACTTGCTCATAGGCTTCCGTTCTCATTCTGGGAATCCCCTTGGGTCCTAGACCATTTTCTCCCAGAATATGCTGGTTGAGTTGATGGGCCAGTGGTGCAGCCTTGTGTGGCTAGGGTTAAAGCATCTGGTCTACTTCTCTTGTAATGGGGTAGCATTTTGCTTAGACTCCTGAAGTAGTGAGGGGTCAAGCTGGCTGGCTGGTTTCCGGCTGCATGTCTTCATCTAGTCTGGCTGGGCACAGTTTGCCTGCACTGTGGACCAGAGCCACTGAGGATACTAGTCAGTGGCAACTGAAAACCAGCAAACTTGTTGATTTTAAAACATGACTATTTAGATGTCAGGGATAAACTTCCTGTAAATGGGGACAAACTCCCTAATCTAGGCATGTTTGAATTTCTAGTTCTTCTCTCCCTGGCCTTTATATTTAAAAGCATCTAAACTTTCATTCTGTTTTTGTGTTTTGTTTTGTTTTTTTTTTTTTTTTTTTGTTCGTTCGTTCGTTCGTTTGTTTTTTCCAGACAGGGTTTCTCTATGTAGCTTTGGAAAATGTCCTAGAACTCACTCTGTAGAGCAGGCTGGTCTCGAACTCCAGAGATCTGTCTCATCCTCTCAAGTGGTGGGATTAAAGGTGTGTGCTACCATCACCTGGCTTCATTCTGTTTTTCTCACTCACTACCAGCCTTTACTTAGCTTAGTCTCTTCGAAATTCTGTATTTTTCATTCTTTTTTTTTTTTTTTTTGGTTTTCCGAGACAGGGTTTCTCTGTAGTTACGGAGCCTGTCCTGGAACTAGCTCTTGTAGACCAGGCTGGCCTCGAACTCACAAAGATCCGCCTGTCTCTGCCTCCCAAGTGCTGGGATTAAAGGCGTGCGCCACCACCGCCCAGCTGTGTTTTTCATTCTTACCTGTTGTGGTAGAACATCTTTACCAAGAGTGAACCAAGAGTTCTCTGAGACTTGGAATTGACATCCTGTCTGGTGTCGTGGGTTGCTCATGAGAGAATCCTAAGTAAGAAACAATGAAGTGTAGCTGAGTGATGTAGTTTACAGACATCCCTATACATATTGGAGAGCTGACTTGGAGACAAGGGACTTTTATATTCTCCTTTAAAATCTGTGAATACCCAGCCAATGTGCAGTAGGGCTGTACCAGAATTCATCAGACACCAGCAGAGACACTGTAAAGCTTAAGACATTTTCTGCTAGTCTATCCACATTAAATCCTTTGGCATTTTAAGCTCACAGGGGCCATTCTTTAAGGTGTTCTTTGGCCCTCCCTTCTCAATCAGGCTTGGTCACAGGCCCTGACTCAGTCAGAGGGGGAATGTTACTTTTTCTTTTAAACTCTTACCCAAGAAACATGACAGCTGTACTGAGTAAGCCTATTTGCATTTGAAAAGGTCATGCTAATATGCCTTTGAGGGAAATGTGCAGCAAGTGCTGTCACATCGTTTCTTGGAGTCACATCAAGGGTTTTTGAAGGAATTACACTTTTGCTCACATCTAAATCATGAGCACCTAAATGATAACTTCGAGAACCATCAGGTCACGGTGTTATTCTAGGTGTGTCCTTTGACCCCATCCGAAGCAGTTTTTATCTTGCCCACCAGTCTATAAGTCTGAGAGTAGAAAACTAAAAGAAGTTGCCCAACCAGAAATTGTGGCATATGCCAGTAAACCCCAGTACTTGGGTTTTATATGTTTGAATGTTCTGTCTGAGTTTATATCTGTGTGCCATGTGCATGCAATGCCCAAGGAAGCCAGAAGAAAGGTGTCAAATCCCCTGGGACTGGTTATAGATGGTTATGAACTGCCATGTGGGTCCCAGGAATTGAAGCCAGATCCTCTGGAAAAGTGCATCTCTCAAACCCCTCTCCCTGTTCTTGTAAAGCCAGCAAGATTCACTCAAGATCTGCACTTCCAGGAGTCAGTTCTTTCCTTCAGTCATGTGGCTTCTAGTGATTGAGGGCCATAAGCGTCTTTCCCCAGTGAGCCATTCCAATACTCCATCAGAAAAAGACTCTTAGTCTAGCTTTCTCCTTTTTTTTTTTTTTTTTTTTTTGGGTTTCTCTTTAGCTCGGCAGAAAAAGACTCTTAAAGAAACAGTGAACATTCTACCCACCTAGCTTTAAAAGAAATAATACATTCTAAATAAAGTCAGAACTCTTGTCTTACTCCTACAAGGTCCTGTTTCTGTTTTTCCTTTCCTAAAAGTAATCAATATTTTGAATTAACTTTATCTGTGCATCTTATTAACATGTATATATTCATAAATAATGAAGTATTACTTTGTACATTTATACTATCTACATGCATACCATTTCTGTCCCTGTTTTGCTTTGCTCTTTTTTTT
>NC_022014.1:24070932-24074573 GCF_000317375.1 Microtus ochrogaster | reverse complement strand
TGTAGACGAGGCTGGCCTCGAACTCCCAGAGATCCGCCTGCCTCTGCCTCCCAAGTGCTGGAATTAAAGGTGGTGTGCCACCACCGCCCGGCTTGCTTTGCTCTTAATACTGAATCTGACAATTTTTAGATTTGTCCATGTTTTTGTGTTTAGTTTTGTGTCTTTCTCACTTAGATTCATGTATTATTGCCCAGTTATGTGAGTATATAACAACTTGTTGATCTGTTCTCTTATATAATATTTTTACAATTATCAACAGTACTAGAATCTATTTGTAATACTGTATGCATCCTTTAAGAAAAAGGGGATTGGGAGATAGCTCAGTGAGTAAAGTGTTTGCTGCATATGCACAAGGAGCTGAATTTGCGTCCCTCATAACTCGTAAAAGCTGGGCATGATATACACATCTATTCTTGTAGTCCTGAGGAGGTTCAGACCAGAGGATCCTAGCTAATCCATCAAAATTGGTAGGCTCCAGGTTCTGTAAGAGGTCCTGTCTCAAAAAAATAAGGTGGAGGGCTCAGCACCTAAGAAGAGGCTGGTCCTGCAGAGGTTCAGGTTTAATTGCCAGCCCCCACATAGTGGCCCATAATGCCAGTAACTCCAGTCTCAGTAGGTACAATGCCCTCTTCTGGTCTCTGGAGGCACCAGTCATGTAACAGGCAAAACACTTGTACACATAAAAAAACAAATAAATAATAATAAGGTGGGGAGTGGTAGAAGACACCTGATAAGATCTCCACACATACAAGAAATATATTTAGGGCCAGGAATTGGCTTAGCAACAACAACACTTACTATACTAGCCTGGTGACTCAGGTTTTGATCCCCCAGAACCACATAATAGCTATAAAGTAGGAGGTGAGAGACCCAATGCCCAAGTCTGTCTTCTGATCTCCCTATTTACTCCATGTATATGCACCCATATATATGAGATGTATACACACACACACTTTTTTTTTTTAAAGAAGAGGGGTATGATGGTAGGCACCTGTAGTCCCAACTTCCTAGGAGGCTTTGGTGAAAATATCACCTTAGCCCAAGAATCTTAGATCAACTTGGGCAATATCAGGAAACAGTGACTTGGAGGAAGGAAGGAAGAGGGTACTGAGAGAAAAGGAGGACAGCTAGGTTATATGGTTATCTGACCATTAATTTTCCTGTCTTTACAAAGTGACCATACTCATTCATATCTCATTACCTACCAATGTATGAATTTCCATGTTTCATGTATTTTTAAAGGGGAGGGATGATGACTCATGCTTACAATTCCAGTACTGGAGAGCCGGAGACAAGAGGCGGTCCCTGGAGTTCATTGATCAGCTAGTTTATTCTAAGAAGACTCTGTTTCAAAGGAATTAGAAAGTGTTCCTCAAATAGAGATTTATTAGCCCAGTGTTTGAACACTGGCCTAACATACAAGTTTCTGGGTTTGATCCCCAGTACTGCCAAAAACAAAACAATATAAATTCATTCTAAACTGAAAAGAGGTTGTGCACACCTTTAACCCTAGCACTAAAGGCCTATCTGCTCTACAAGAGTAAGTTCCACGAGTTCCAGATGTACTTACTGTATGTATGTCTGTGTACCACATGTCCCCTAAGAGATCAGAAGAGGCCTTTAGAGCCCCAGATTTGGAGTTACATATGGTTGTGAGCTACCATGCAGGTGCTGAGAATCAAACCTGGGCCCTCTGCAAGGGCAGCCAGTGCTCTTAACCACTGTGCCATCTCTCCACACTACCCCTTTTTAATCACTTTGTTTTTAGGTTAAAATATTACCAAGAATAATTTCAGCTTTTCATAGAACAAAAAGAAACTTTACCTAGCCTGAGGTCATAAAGAATGACATTGTTTTTCTTCTAAAACTTTTAGTTTTGATTGAGGATGCCAGTTCAGTAGTAAAGTGCTTGCCTAGCTCATGGAAGGTTCAGTGTTTGATCACTAGTACCCTCCAAAACTAAAGAAAATAAAATTTGTAGTTTTTCCAGGCAGTGGTGGTGCACACCTTTAATCTCAGCACATGGGAAGTTCGAGTCCATCATGATCTACAGAGGTAGTTCCAGAAGAGCCAGGACAGCCAGAACTGTTACATAGAGAAACCCTGTCTCAAAAGACTTTTAAAAAAAAGAAGAAGAAGAAGAAGAAGAAGAAGAAGAAGAAGAAGGAGCCATCTTTCTAGCCTCTTGGTCAGGTGTTTTTGGTTGTTTTTTTGTTTTTTTGTTTCTCGAACTCACAGAGATCCACCTGCCTCTGCCTCCCAAGTGCTGGGATTAAAGCCGTGCGCCACCACTGCTGGCAGGTGTTTGTTTTTTTAATAGAGTCTTAACCTTTTTGGTTGCTTTTCTGTTTTTTTGCTTGTTCGTTTGTTTGTTTTCTGAGGCAGAATTTATACAGCCCAGGCTAGGCCTTGAACTAAAAAATTCTATTATCTCAGCCTCTCAAGTGTGGCCCAGGTAGTAGTAGTACAATCATATACCATCAAGCCTGTCTTAACCACTCTTAATACAACCCAATGACATTAAGTGTATTCACATTGTTACACAGAAATCATTGTCATTCATCTCTAGAAACACCCTGCTCTGCCACATCCCACCATTACAATAATAGACCGAAGATGCCTTTGAAAACCATGAAACAATCATCAAACATCCCCATTCCTGCCAGTCCCTGATACCTTCTGATTTCTATCTCTGTGTATTTGTATTTTGTGTCTGCTCATTTTCACATAGTAAAGTATTGTTGAGATTCATCATGTACGGTTGGGCATGGTGGCTCATGGTAATCCTAGCACTGACATGGGAGACTCATCTGAATCCAGGAGCGCCAGATGAACCTGGGTAATGAAGTGTGAGAGCTGCGGGCCTCTTCCCACAGTCCAGCTCCTGGCTGCTTGGCTAGCTTATACCCCAAAATAACAACACACAAATTGTATTATTTTAAACACTGCCTGGCCCATTAGTTTCAGCCTCTTAACCCATTTCTAATAATCTATGTAGCACCACGAGGTGTGCTTACCAGGAAAGATTCAGCATTTCTGACCTTGTGGCTGGTTGCATTGAATCTGCTCTGGAGAGAGCTGCATGGCATCTGAGCTCACTTCCTCTTCCTCCCAGCATTCTGTTCTGTTTACTCCTCCCACCTATGTTTGAACCTATGAAGCCAAGCAGTTTCTTTATTACTTAACCAATGACCTTCTTCCATCAGTGGATAGGTGCTATTTCCTGTTTTATGTACATGCAACACATTTTATCTTTCCAATATTGATACACACGTGGGTTATTTCCACCTTCTGGCTATTTTGAGTAATTTTACTGATGTATAATGATCAATTTGAATCTTTATTTTTATGCCTTTACAGTATGTAACTTAGAGTAGAATTGCTGGATTTTAATTGGGTGGCAATGCATGCCTTTAATCTCAGCACTGGTCAGGCAGAGGCAGACAGATCTGGCTACACAGTACAGTGAAACCCTGCTTCAAATGTTCTCACCCCCACCCCCGAAGGAAATAAAAAGAACTGATGAACTTTTTTTTTTTTTTGACACAGGGTTTCTTTGTGGCTTTGGAGCCTGTCCTGGAACTAGCTCTGTAGACCAGGCTGGTCTCGAACTCACAGAGATCCGCCTGCCTCTGCCTCCC
>NC_022014.1:24067817-24070067 GCF_000317375.1 Microtus ochrogaster | reverse complement strand
CGAGACCAGCCTGGTCTACAGAGCTAGTTCCAGGACAGGCTCCAAAGCCACAGAGAAACCCTGTCTTGAAAAACCAAAAAAAAAAAAAAAAAAATTGGATTGTTGGAGATTGTTTGTTGTTGAATCATAAGACTAATATATAACAGTCTCTTTTTTAAGATTTATTTATGTGTATATGTGTCTTTGAGTGTATGTATATGCACTACGTTTTTGTAAGGTGCCCACAGAGGCCACAAGATGTCAGACCCCCAGAATTGGAGTTATAGGTGCTTGTGAACTGCCTGGTGTGGGTGCTGAGAACTGAAACCCAGTCCTCTGCAAAAGCAACAAGTGTTCCTAACTGAGGAACCATTCCCCAAGCCTCATGGATATCAGTTTCTTATAGATTTGTGAATATTTTCTTCCATTTAGTAGTCTATTGTTCACTATCTTAATTGGATTCTTTGGTGCCTTTTCACATTTTTGTTTTGGTGTTGTTCTTGTGTATGATTTTCCTTTTGCAGTCCTGGGGATTAAACCCAGGGCCTTCCACACAAAAGGTAATTAAATCACATTCTTAATTCCTTATTCTTTCCTATGTTGCCAAGTGCTTAGTATCATAACCAAGAAATCATAACTAAACCCAGTGTCATAAGATTTCCCCTCATGTCAGCTTCTGAAAATTTTGTTGTTGTTCTGTCTCTTGAGTTTCACTCTCTAATCCATTTTGAGTTGATTTCATGCCTGATTTAGGTCAGGCTTCAACTTCACTCTTTGTATGTAGAAATCCAGTTCTACATCATGTGTCCTTGGTACCCTCATAAAAAAAAAAACATGTGACCATACATACATGTTGTGTAGTATTATACAGTAGTTTATTATAGCTGGTCCATTTCAAAATTAGGAAGCTTCAGTCTCCAACTTTTGTGATTTTTCAAGATCATTTGGGGTCCCTTGAGATCACACATGAACTTTAGAATATGCTGTTTTGTTTCAGTAAACATTGACATTATAGCCAGGCCTGGTAGGCCGTACCTTTAATCCTAGAATGTGGAAGGCTAAGTCAGAGGGATTGCCAACGAGTCAAAAACAGCATGATCTGCGTATCTGCATAGTGATAAGTTTAAGGCAGATCTACGTAGTGAAAACCTCTCTGTTAAAGGGGAGACTTCTTTATTATGGTTTGAGTAGGGCTGAATTAAATATATATATTACATTGGATAGATTTTCATCCTAACAATATTAAGTCTTCCAGTCTGTATGAAGACACTGTCTCAAAA
This sequence comes from Microtus ochrogaster, assembly GCF_000317375.1. Taxonomy (NCBI): domain Eukaryota; kingdom Metazoa; phylum Chordata; class Mammalia; order Rodentia; family Cricetidae; genus Microtus; species Microtus ochrogaster. Next base: position 24,068,808 of record NC_022014.1, on the reverse strand, counting down.
AGAAGCAATAAGCCGGGTAGTGGTGGCACACGCCTTTAATCCCAGCACTCAGGAGGCAGAAGCAGGCGTATCTTTGTGAGTTCGAAGCCAGCCTGGTCTACAAGAGCTAGTTCCAGGACAGGCTCCAAAGCTACAGAGTAAAACAAAACAAAACAAAAAGCAATAAAAAAAATCACTACACTACAACAGCCGGGTAGTGGTAGTACGTGTGCCTTGAATACCAGAATTTGGGAGGCAGAGGCAAGCTGATCTTTGAGTTCGAGGACAGCCAGGGCTACACAGAGAAACCCTGTTTCAAAAAACAAAACAAAAAAATTGCAACAGCAAAAAGAAAACTTTAAGCATGTAGCTCAGTAGTAGACCCTCCTAGCATGCAGGGCCCTGGGTTCAGTTCAGTCCCCAGCACCACAAACATTTTCAGGGTTTACACCAGCACCACACTCCTTCCAGGGTTTTACAGTACTATTGCAGCCACTCTCTCCCTAGCATGTCCTTACAGAGTCCTAGGGGAGAGCTATACATCCTCTCAGAGTAAACAGGAAAACTAATAAGTGAAACGGGATCTTAGTGCCAAGAGGCTATCAGACACATCAGGAAGAAGGTGCTGTAGGCCTTGGACAGCCAGAAACAGTGAGTTTACTGTTTTCCATTAATGCTTCCTTCTAACTCTACTGCAAAGAAGTCTTTCAGTCCATTTAGACAGGAGTGGAACTCCTGTGTCCTGTCCCCAAAGTCACATGCATCTGCTTCTTCTATAAAGAAACTGAATGTCAGGCCAGGTGGTGGTGGCACACACCTTTAATCCCAGCACTTGGGAGGCAGAGGCAGGAGGATCTTTGTGAATTCAAGACCAGCCTGGTCTACAAAAGCTAGTTCCAGGACAGGCTCCAAAGCTACAGAGAAACCATGTCTCGAAAAGACAGAGAGAGAGAGAGAGACAGAGAGAGAGAGAGAGAGAGAGAGAGAGAGAGAGAGAGAGAGAGAGAGAGAG
>NC_022014.1:24060121-24067712 GCF_000317375.1 Microtus ochrogaster | reverse complement strand
CACGCCTTTAATCCCAGCACTCAGGAGGCAGAGACAGGCGGATCTCTGTGAGTTCGAGGCCAGCCTGGTCTACAAGAGCTAGTTCCAGGACAGGAGCCAAAAGCTACAGAGAAGCCCTGTCTCAAAAACAAGAAAGAGAGAGAGAGAGAGAGAGAGAGAGAGAGAGAGAGAGAGAGAAAGAAAGAAAGAAGAAAGAAAGAGAAACTGAATGTTTCCAGCAGTAGTGGCACACGCCTTTAATTCCAGCACCCGGCAGGCGGATCTCTGTAAGTTTGAGGCCAGCCTGGTCTACAAGACCAGGATAAGCACTAAAGCTGCAGAGAAACCCTGTCTTGAAAACCAAAAAGAAAGAAAGAAAGAAACTGAATGCCACCCAACTTGATTGCACACACCTTTATTCCTAACACTCACAACCTCTCTGTGAGGTTGAGGCCAGGCTGGTCTACAGAACAAATTTCAGGATAGCCAGGACTACATAGAGACCCTGTCTCGACAAAAGAAAGAAAAGAAACTGAATGTCCCACGTGTTTCCAGAATTGGACTAGCCCGGCAGACAGCCAGTTCCCTAAAGATGACTTCACCTTGCCGTCCTAGCATCTACATTCTACCCTTCTTTCTCCTTATGCAGGAACAGTTTTGTTTTTTTTTTATTAAAACATTTGGCTTTTCCCATGCTGTAGTTCATCAGTCATCAGCTACCAGAATGCCTGTGCTACCACTTGGGTGTTCTGGTGTCAGACCTTACAAGTGTCCCAAGAACTCCACCCCAGCTCCTCAGCTCTCCCCTCCCGGGTGGTTGTGCTGGAATGATACTCCTCTTGGTTTCCGTTGTGCAGCCTGCTGTGGGTGGAGCCTTCAGCTGTTCACAGGCGTGCTAGTAATGTCTGGCCTTCGGGGCTGCCAAAGGCAAGAGGCTGGCCTCTTCTTGGTTTAAAGCACATATTTGGATTGTTGGGGTAGAGTTAGATGGAGGGTGGGGTGAGTAAATACCACTCTCTTCCTACTGTGTTTTCAGGAAATGATTATACAGCAGCTATAAGTGCGAATGAAGTTAAAAAATGGATTGGCACACCCACCTCAAAAAATAAAAACAACAGATAGACTCCATCCAAGACCCACACCCTTATTTTTCTGTTGGGCTTTACTTTGGTACTGTTTCAGATCATAGAACCTTTATTAAAACTATTGCCATGCTCTTCTCTGGAGGAGAGCTCAGCAGTAGTCTGCTGAATAGGAGCTGAACTTTTCCCTCTAGGCAAACTCTGGGTTCTGTTTCCTTGTCTGCTCCACTTCCAAGAAGAGTGTGGGCAGAAGCAGAGGTGGGAGGAAGAGCCAGTGCCAAAATTCAGTCCCTCGTTAGGGAGTGTGTATGTTTCAGACCAATAATAAAACCATTTGTAGTCAGTTGTCAATCAACTCATGCCCAGTCCTTCCAGCCACTTCCTGCTCTCTCACAGCATTTTGCCTGATAGCTCCCTGAGTTCTTGAGAATATCATCTAGTCTCCTATGTGGGTGATTTTGCTGTACGGTACACAGTACCATTGAGTTTGCTATTCCTTCTCAGCAGCTGTTTGCCACTGACAGAGGTGGTGACTGAGCCTGTGTGTGTGGCCACAATCAGTGATGAACCACCCACCCAGGCCTGGGGAAGCCCTCAGCCAATGTGGTTCCTGTGGCAGCAGCCAAACACGCCAGAGCTCCTCGTACCTTCAGGGCTGTGGTGTAACAGCCAGTTTTATGCGGTGGCATTGTTTAGTGTTGGCTGACTTGACTTCTCTGTCCCCACCTCTGTGTATGGCCAGGAAATTTGGCCATCACCCAGTAGCGGGGGGGGGGGGGGGGGGGGGGGGGAGAGATGGGGGGGAAGCTGGCACTTGCAGAGAATAGCTTCCTGCTGCCTCTCTTGTGGTAGAAGCCAGGACCACCTTCCATCTCTGCTTCCGACCCATGTGGCAAAAATGAAGGGCCTCTCTGCACTTGGTATCCTGCTGTGGGGTTTGAAGTTGCCTAAGATCAGGATCAGGTTATCTGCCCAGATAAACATTTATTGTTTACTGGATGCATTTCAAGTGCTCTGACTGGTCCCACTGGTGAAATCGTCTAGTTTCTCTGGGTTTTTAGCCAATATATGGGGCTGATGTCCAGACACAGAACTACTGGAGCCTGAGCTGTAACCTGCCATTTGAGTTAGCTTTGACATTGCCCCTCCCTACCCTCTTCCCTTAACCAAATCTGTATCTCTCGTTCATATCCTGCCCTGAGGTTATTGAAATTGCCTTTACCTGTGCAGCATCTCTCGCCTTCAGACTGGAGATTTACAGAAGAACCAGTGTTAGGGGTCAACAGCTGACAACTATTTCCAGGTGTCAAAGCCAGCATTCCAACACTGCTTTCCTTAAACTCTTCTTTTTTAACAGCTAATGGACCTGGTAGTATTTTAGTGAAGGCCGTAAGAAGAGAGGCAACTTTTCTGTTTCTAGTCCAGCCATGTTCAACACATCTGGTCATTGTCCAGTTTTTAATGATATAATTGATTTTCCAGCATTTTGTTTTGTAGAAAATTTCTAGTAAACTTAGTTAAATGGATACTCATATTCTGTCTTTGCCTCATCTGTTATTGATCCTTCTCTCTCCACCCTTTTGTCCTGTGTGTGTCATCAGTTTTTTTTTTTGGTGTGTGTGTGTGTGTGGTTTTTTTTTGTTTGTTTGTTTTTTTTTTTTTTTTTAGTTTTTCGAGACAGGGTTTCTCTGTAGCTTTGGAGCCTTGGAGCCTATCCTGGAACTAGCTCTTGTAGACCAGGCTGGCCTCGAACTCACAAAGATCCTCCTGCCCGCTGCCTCCTGAGTGCTGGGATTAAAGGCGTGCACCACCACTGCTCAGCAGATTTTTTTTTATTTATTTATTTTTTTTAATTTTTTTTTTTTTTTTTTAGAAACAGTGTCTCACTGTGTCATCCTGACCTGGAACTTGATATGTCTACCAGTCTGGCCTAAGTCATAGAAGTACACCTGAATGTTGAATGTTGAGATTAAAGGCATCTAACAATATACACAACATTGTTTTTAACATTATTTAATGGTGTCTTTGAAACAGGGTCTTACTATGTAGACCAGACTGGCCTCTACTTCCCAAATTCTGGGATGAACGGTGTGTACCATCATACCCATCATCTTTTTGGAATGTTTTAGAACAGGATTTCACTAAGTTGCCAGGAAGTTCTAGAACTTACCCTGTTACCAATCTTGCTATTGAACTCAAAGATTTTCCTGTCTCCATGAACCTCAAGTTCTGGTATTATAAATCTTCACTACTGTGTCTGGCCAGTTGTCTCTTTTTCAAATCACATGATCTGAAACGTATATTAAATAATGCTAATAATCATTTTCATACTTTAGTAGGGTACTTTAGGATTTTAAGCATTAGCATAATGACTTATTTTAAAGACAGTATTTAGCATAAATGAGGGAGTATCTATTTTAATTTATTGACTGTCAGGTTAGGAAAACATGCTTTGAAAGTTTAGCATGGCTTCTCAGTGACTATCTCACTTATTTTTTTCTTTAATGTGTGTCATTTTCTTAATGACTTATGCTTTTCTGGGAGTCAATATAATTGCATTTTAACAATCTACAGGTTATTTTACTTAAGATATATCCATTTCCATAACTGGAACTAATTTTTATGCTTTGCCCTTTTTTGTGGGGGTTATCAGAACTGAGAAACAGGTTTCTTTTTCTGTGTCCTGGGAAATATCTGTTGAGTTGCCACTCTAGACTTGCACACCCAGTCTATGAGCAGTGCTCTTACTGGTTTTGAAGTGTATACAGAAACTACTCTGGTCTGTAATGCTATTTTCTCCTGTCTTTAGCCTTGTTTTCATTGTTCCCCTCTTCAATCTTGTCCCAAAACTACAGCCAAAGTAATGTCATAAGGTGTAAATTGGAGCATTGAGCACCTTCACTCCAGACTCTTTTAGAGGATTACATGCTATTCAGAAGAAAAAAATACCAAGTTGCTACCAAAACTCACTTCCTTTCAGGTCACATGCAGGTCTCACTCAGTTCTCTCTGGCCTACTTATTCTTTAGTCATGACAATTCATGCCGCTGGGCCTTTGCACTTCTGTTCTCTGTCCTATTCACATTATCCCGCTGCATGGTCTGCTTTTTAACTCCCATCAGATACCTATTCTGAGGTCAGCCTTAGCCTTACCAAAGCTACTTCCCGGATGATTTACTTGAGCACTCTGCACATACACTACCTTTTAAGAATTGGGGCTAATTTTTATTCTTATTTATATCAACTGAATGTTGGCTTTGTTTCCCTTATTTCTTTTTTTTTAAATGATTTATTTAATTTTTTATTTTTTTATGTGCATTGGTGTAAAGGTGTCAGATCTTGTGGAACTGCATTTTCAGATAGTTGTGAGCTGCCATGTGGGTGCTGGGAATTAAACCAGGGTCCTCTGAAAGAGCAATCAGTGCTCTTAACTGCTGAGCCATATCTCCAGCCTTGGTTTCCTTATTTCTTATCTCTTTGTAAAGATATATTTTTTTAATTTAATTTACAGTTTGAATCCTTGGCACTTAGAATATAAACCCCATCCCTGCTATTCCTAAATATTAGTTGACAGAATAAATAAATGAGTTGAAGGAATTCACCAATAAAAGACTACTCAATTTACAGTAGTTTTAAGTAGAAAAACCTCTTTAAAAATATTTATTTAGTTATGTGTACATGTGGCCTGAGTGTATTTATGTGTACTACATGTATGAAGGAGGCCAAGGAAGTCAGAAAAGGGCATTGGATCCACTGGAACTAGAGTTATTTATATAGGCAGCTGTAAATCATCATGTGGATACCAGGAACCAAACCTGGGTCCTCTGTGAGAATAGCAAGTGCTTGTACCTTCTGAACTATCTCTCCAGACTAATAGAAAGACTTTGCTATTTTGATACCTTCTTTTCCTGGTTCTTCTTTACTACTGGACATTTCAGGGCTTAGGATTTATTTCTTGGGGTTTTTTTTTGGGGGGGGGGTAGTGTACCTAGCAATAGGTTTCATTATATCTATGTAAGTTTCTCTTAGTGTCCGCATTGTTGTTTAAGTTCTCTGGGATTGTAGTTTGTAGGCTGGCTTTCTTTGCTTTATGTTTAAAAACTACCTATGAGTGAGTACATGTGATAATTGTCTTTCTGTGTCTGGGTTACCTCACACAATATGATGTTTTTTAGCTCCATCCATTTTCCTGCATAACTCAAGTTGTTGTTATTTTTTTCTGCTGTGTGGTACTCCATTGAGTAAATGTACCACATTTTTCTTACCCATTTTTCAATCGAAGGGCATTTAGGTTGTTTCCAGGTTCTGGCTATGACAAGCAATGCTGCTATGAACATAGTTGAGCACATGTCCTTGTGGCACAATTGAGCATCCTTTGGATAGATACCCAAAAGTGGTATTACTGGGTCTTGAGGAAGGTTGTTTCCTAATTTTCTGAGAAATCGCCACACTGACATCCAAAGTGGTTGTGCCAGCTTGCATTCCCACCAGCAATGCAGAAGTGTTCCCTTTTCCCCACAACCTCTCTAGCATAAGTTGTCATCAGTGTTTTTGATCTTGGCCATTCTTAAAGGTGTTAGATGGAATCTCAGAGTTGTTTTGATTTGCATTTCTCTTATGACTAAGGATGTTGAACATTTCCTTAAGTGTCTTTCAGCCATTTTAGATTCCTCTGTTGAGAGTTCTCTGTTTAGGTCTGTACTCCATTTTTTTATTGGATTGTGTGATCTTTTGGTGTCCAATTTCTTGAGTTCTTTGTATATTTTGGAGATCAGACCTCTGTCTGATGGTGGGGTTAGTGAAGATCTTTTCCCATTCTGTAGGCTGTTGTTTTATCTTGTTGACCATGTCCTTTGTTCTACAGAAGCTTTTCAGTTTCAGGTCCCATTTATTGTTTCTCTCAGTGTCAGTGCTGCTGGGGTTATATTTAGGAAGTGGTCCCTGTGCCAATGAGTTCAAGTGTACTTCCCGCTTTCTCTTCTGTTAGGCTTAGTGTGGCTGGCTTTATGTTGAGGTCTTTTATCCATTTGGACCTGAGTTTTGTGCATGGTGATAGATAAGGGTCTATTTTCATTCTTCTACATGTTGATGTCCAGTTATGCCAGCACCACTTGTTAAATATGCTTTCTTTATTCCATTTGATATTTTCTTGCTTCTTTATCAAAGATCAGGTGTTCGAAAATGTGTGGATTGATATCCAGGTCTTCTATTCAGTTCCATTGGTCCTCCTGTCTGTTCTTATGCCAATTTCTTCCATTTTCTTTAAAACTGTTTTTTCTACTTATAATGAATCTTCTATGCTCATTGTTTAATATATATATATATATATATATATAAGCTTTGTGGCTTTGAAATGCTATTACTAATACTTTGGCCACATTCTGTCCATTTAAAAAGCATATTTTTATTCTAGCTGGGCATAGTGGCGCACGCCTTTAATCCTAGCACTCGGGAGGCAGAGGCAGGAAGATCTCTGTGAGTTCAAGGGTGTACTGAGTGAGTTCCAGAACAGAGAGGACTGTTAGAAAGAGAAACCCTATCTCAAAACAAACAAACAAACAAACTGTTCTATTGATCTTTTTTCTGGTGAGAGGGGAGGGTGAGTTTGATTTTTGTTTTGTTGAAACAGAGTTTCTCTGTATAGCAGTCCTGGCTGCCCTGGAACTCACTTTGTAGACTAGGCTGGCCTCAAACTCACTAAAATCCGCCTGCCTCTGCCTCCCAAGTGCTAGGATTAAAGGCATGTGACACCTTCACTTGTAGTAATAGGAGCAGCGGGGCTGCGTCCCCAGCACCCCAGCTGCCTGCTAGCTTATGCCCCGAAATAATTACACGGAAACTGTATTCTTTTAAACACTGTTTGGCCCATTAGCTCTAGCCCTTACTGGCTAATTCTCATATCCCGATCAACCCATCTCTAGTAATCTGTGTAGCATCAGTCTTACCGGGAAAGATTGTAGCCTACGTCCATCCTGGGTGAGCAGAGCTATTGCATCTGCCCGGGAGAGGGGAGCATGGCGTCTCTCAGCTCACTTCCTCTTCCTCCCAGCATTCTGTTCTGTTTACTCCACCCATCTATGTTCTAACCAATAAAATGGGCCAAGGCAGTTTCTTTATTAGCCAATGACCTTCCTCCATCATTCACTGCCCCCCATATTGATCATTTTCTAAATAATCTTTCTCTTGGTGTGTTTTTCCTTAACCTTAATTAATTCCACATTAGATGTCTTTTACTATGTCCTAATAACAATTTTTTTCTTTTTTGCAAGCAATCAAAAATATAATTTGAGCAAGCAGGGAGCAGGAGCACATGTAGAGGAGCAGGCCTGATGGACGTTATTGACTACACTGAAACTTTGACCTTAATTTTATTATTGTGTCTGTGTGCAGGCACAGGCATGCCATAGCACACTCACTCTGATAACCTCCAAGAGTCCATTATTTCTTTCCACCATGAGTTCCAGGGATCAAACTGAGGTCATCAGGCTTGCACAGCCAGTGCTTTTTTTTTTTAATCTTACCTGCTGAGCT
>NC_022014.1:24055026-24058317 GCF_000317375.1 Microtus ochrogaster | reverse complement strand
GAAGGAAGGAAGGAAGGAAGGAAGGAAGAAGAAAATCCCTCACATGTGTGCCCAGCTGCTTGGATTTTAGTTGATCCCATATATAGTCAAGTTGACAACCAAGATGAGCCATCAGAGTCCCTGTCTAGTCTTCTCCTACCTCTATTCCCTAGCTGCTCCCCAGGACTCTGAGCAGTTAGGGCAAAATTGCATACAAATGGCTTTTGGAGAGAGGCAGGCTAGAGAGTCCTTTGATTCTCCCACACCCTCCTAGGAGGGAATGTCAACAGCCCACAGTAATATCAATCAGCCAGTGATCGATTCTTTATTAGCAGGCCCAGCTGAGCCCATGAAGACAACAGTTTGGCTCAGAGAATAGCATCTGAGGACCAGTAACCTTCACTTTTAGCTTCCTTTGTATACCCAGAGTCCAGTGAGCTGGTCTCAGTGAACTTTATGAGTTCTGAACCAAGTCATTTTCTACTCATTCCAAAGCTCATCCCCCCTCCCCATGTCAAAGAGCTGAGGTAGCAAATACAACATTGAGTCCTACACCAGCAGAGGAACCAAGAGAACCAGGCACATCCCTGCTGGTTTCAACACTTTCAGACCCCACCCAGTAATAAAATATCATGTGGGAAGAAAGTTGCAGAAATCACACCATCCGCCAGGTCAGTGCTCTCATTGTGCCTTACAGCAAACCACTTGGCTTTAGAAGCCAAACAGTCCCTGGCCGTTGGCTCAGAGTTCTATTGATTTAGTCATCCATAAGCATTAAGGTGCACTCCTTGCTAAGGAAGTAGAGCACCAACAGCTGTACCCCTGTGCCCTCCATAACTAGCATTCCCAACTATTTAAGTCAGATGGTCTTTATCTGGTCATTACTCCTGGCTATTTCCCACCTAGACTTTGTGGCAGGATGGTTTTCAGATCCCAATTGTATCTCAAACCCAAACAAAACTTTCATTGTGCCATGTGTCTGCACCCACTCTGAGCTGTGGGGACTCATTCTCCAGAACTAGTTATGCCAGGTTGAACTAAGCCAGAGCAAACACTGTGCTGCATTTAGATCTTTGCAGAACCCTGGGTTTCTCTTGGAGCCAGGGCTGCCCTTCTGTTCTGGCTTTTTTTTCTTCATACTTTTTAGCTCTGTTGCTGTCTTTCTCTCCTCCAATTATCACCTTTCCTTTCTTATCTTGATCCTTCTTGTTTGTAGAATCACATGGAAGAAACGTCTTCCCCTTAAAAAAAAAATGCCTCATTATGTTCATTTGTATTTTTTTCTTCTGTCTTGTAGGAAAAGCTCCAAAAAGTCATTTATTTAACTAATTCAGTTTTCCTGTTCTATTTAAATACTGCTTACCACATTTCCTGTGGTGGTTTTTCTAATTGTTTTTCTCTGTATAAGTATCTACTACAGAGATTGAAATGCAGTCATTCTAATTTTTACTTTTTTTTATTGAGCCTTAATCTTCAAAGAGTAATATAATAAATTTAAGCTCAGTTAATTTGATTGACTGGTTGGTTGATTTACTGACTCAAAGTGTGTGTTGTCCATGTACTTTCAAACTCCTGTGGTCCCACTCCAGATTACCAACTACTTGGGATTACAGATGTGCACCACCACACTTGGCATCTTCATTTTTTCTTATAAAGTTCTGTTCATACTAACTGCTGCGATGGTAAAGATCAGAATATTTCTTGCATCCCAGCAGGTAGGTTCCTTTTTATGTCACTTCTCACTGATTCTCTAATATTATTCTACCCCATTCACTGCCTCTTAGTTTTGTTCGGTTTTAGACTACATATTAATTGAATCATAAAGTACATATTTGTATTTGTTTCTTTTTCATCCAGCAGTCTGTTGCATGTTAGAGCAATAATTGTTCGTTGCTGTATAATATTTTAATAGTATTCTGCTATTCTGTTGAGCATTTGTTTTTAGCAGTTTGGGGCTATTATGAACAATACTACTGTAAGCATTTCTTGTATGTGTCTTTGTTGACTCTATACTCATACTCTTATTTTTCTCTGATACTTACCCAGAAGTGGGAATATTAGATCATAAAGTATACTTAAGATAGGCTCAGTAATAGCTCAGGCCTGTAATCCTAGTCCTACTGCTTAAGGTTAAGGCAGAAGGATCAGAAGTTCAAGGCCACCTTGGACTCTTGGACTCCGGCTCAAAACTCAAAACATAAAAATGTAAAAGGAAAGGCATTTTTAAAAAAAGAAAAGGATATTGGGGACTGGCTAGATGACTAGTGGTTAAGAGCATATGCTACTCTTGAAGAGGACCTGAGTTCATTTCCAAGCACCCATGTCAATCATCTTAGAACCACCTGTAACTCCAGTACCTCTCATCCATGGGCACTGCACTTGATTTTTTGTTTCGTCGAGACAGAGTTTCTCTGTAGCTTTGGAGCCTGTCCTGGAACTAGCTCTGTGTACTCACTTGAAATGCCTTACCTTTTCATCCCACATTTCAGTAGAAAACTCTAAGGGAGATGAAGTGGAGGCCTTGAACCGTTCTAATTACAGATCACTGCTGGTTCCTGTATGCGTAGCTTAGTGGTGGTAGAGTCCTTGCCTAAAAAGCTTAATGGTCCTGAGTTTCACCCCAGGACAGGGAGAGGATTGTTTTTTAGTCCATTTTCTTTACTTTTTGTTGTTAGATGATCATTTGCTGAAATATTTTCCCTTGTACTTAATAAGCTGGGCATTCTATTGCACCACTGTTGATGCCATTTATTATGTCATGGGGTGGTGGCCAACAACATTGCCCTTAGATTAGACAGTCTCCAGACTCTTTATTGGTTCAGTAATGTTCCCTGACTAAAGATGAGTGTTGAATGTGTTCAGTGGTGTTGACAGTCTCATCAAAAATGATATTTCATGCAAGGCTATAATCTCAGCATTTAGGAGGCTGAGGCAGGAGCATCATGAATGCAAAGCTAATTTGGACTAAGTACATAGCTAGAGCCTTTCTCACAAAAACAGGCAAACAACTCTGATTTGGGGGTAGGCAGGGTTCAAGACAGGGTTTCTCTGTGAAATAGTCCTGGCTGTCCTGGAACTCACTCTGCAGACTAGGCTAGTCTCAAACTGACAGAGATTCCCCTGTCTCTGCCTCCCGAGTGCTTGGATTAAAGGCATGCGTCACCACCGCCCAGCTAACTCTGATATTTTTAATGTTTAATGTCTCTACCCCCACCCCCAGTGGGCTCTAATGATCAGGGCAGAGACAGCAGGTACCACCTCAATCTGGGCCTGTCTGTTCTGAATGCTCATTTTCTTTTTTTTTTTTTTTTT
>NC_022014.1:24046461-24054926 GCF_000317375.1 Microtus ochrogaster | reverse complement strand
GCTGGTCTCGAACTCACAGAGATCCGCCTGCCTCTGCCTCCCGAGTGCTGGGATTAAAGGCGTGTGCCACCATCGCCCGGCTCTGAATGTTCATTTTCATTGTCATCGGACAACCTGTCCAGTCTCTGGTTGTCTTGTCTATGGCATCAGCTTTTTTTTTTTTTTTTTGAGAAAGATTCTGGAGGTTCCATCTTGGGGCCAGAACAACAGATGTGGGACTGACATTATCAGTTACCTCGTATAAAAAAACTTTAATTTCATTGCAATCAAGTTTGGAAAGCGTGATGAAACAGCTGGTGTCAGATTGACTCTGGATGACCAAAGGTTAGATCTTGGCTTCTTCTGAGTGAGAAGCAGAAAAATTAATTCCTAGGTTTCCAGTTTAAATATTCTTTTTCTTTTTCTTTTTTTTTTTTTGAGACAATGCTGGGATTAAAGTTGTGTGCCACCACTGCCCAGCCAGTCCTCATTCTTGCACAGTAAGTGCTCTTTCTGTGTCATCTCCATAACTGCCTTATATGGTTTTATATACGTGGGTTTTGTTTTGTTTTGTTTTTACTTTAAAACAAGTACTTCTACTACACTCCTTCAGAACTCAGGAAAGGAACTGGACATAGTAGTGCACACCTTTAATCATAGACTCAGTAGGCAGAGGCAGGTGGATCTCTTGAGTTTCAGGACAGCCAGGGCTACCAAACAAACCCTATCTCTAAAAACAAAAACTTAGGAGGAACAGCCTAATGATTGATGAAGATATCTCCCTCAAGTCTTTCTGTGTTGGATATCCATTTTGCTACCTGTGTTCCCTAACCCTGCTGGATCTGAGTGAGGATAATAAGACAAACACTAGGACAATAACAGATACCTAGAATGAAGTAGGGATGATTGGACACACAGGTTCCGGACGACCTACCTGAGTGTTCTCATTTGATATGAATACCACATGGTCCTTTTGGCACATATGTAAAAGAAACCAACCCTGGAATTAGGAATAGCTCAAGGAACAATTTGGTTAGTTTATGGTCTTGTAGTGCCAAAGGTCTTTCCAAAGCCAGCTTGTCAAAGGCTAAGCTGGAGAGCAGGGAGTGTTTCCTATGTTCTTTCAGTTTTCATGCAGGTCATAATTTCAGGAATTGGTATGAAAATAAAGCACATTTTAGAAGTTTGGGGATCATTATACCTTTCATTTCCTGCTTACTGTTTCCTGTTTGTTGCTTTTTGATTTGTTTGTTTAAGAAGGCATGATGTTCACATTTGCATTCAGGAAACCAAAGCAGAAATTTTTAACTTCAAGGCCAATGTGGGCTACAGAATGAGATCCTGTCTTTTTCTTTTTAATCAAAAAAATGTTTTAAATTTAATTCTCATCTCTAGTGGGGGAAAGTTTAGTAAGTTTTTTTTCTAATTTTTATTTGTTTTATTTTATTTTTTTGAAATAGGGTTTCTCTGTAACATTGGAGCCTGTCCTGGAGCTAGCTCTTGTAGACCAGGCTGGCCTCAAACTCACAGAGAGCTACCTGCCCCTACCTCCTAAGTGCTAGGATTAAAGGTATGCACCACCATTGCCCGGCAAGTTGTTTTATATTTGTATTGCAGTGCATATACATGGACTTGGAATGGGTTCTTCATTGACATGTTTTGAAGAGAAACAGAGTAATGAAATATTTAACTAAGAGGGTCCTGAATATTACCTGTAAAGACATCTCCTTTTCCAAAGATCAGCCCTGAATAAGGTTCTACCTACCAGTGAAGAGGGGTTAAAGTGCAGCTTAAAGATGTTGGCACTTCTGTAAGAAATTTAAATAACAGGCAGACATATAGAGATTTGTAAATACACACTTGGTGCCAGTAAAACCACAAGAAGATACTGCATTTGTGGTCCAGGGAAGTTTAAATAGTTGTGGTCAAACTTAAAATTCAACATAAAACTCTCATCTGCTATGGAAGCTTTCCAGACACTGCATGCAGGGTGTGTGAGCTACATAAACTCTTGTTTTGTGGCTGGGTTTTAAAAGCCAGTTTCCTACCTTCCTGCATGTAGCTACCAGTGTAACCTTCCTGATACTCCAGGTACCTTCCCATGAAGGACACTGGGGCCCTTCTGCTTTGTGGCTCACTCCTGCAGTTCTGATCAGTAGTATCTTACCTCAAACGTTTCTATGTCTATCTTGTATAGATGCTAATACTCCTTCTCAAAGTGTCCTCGTCTTTCCTGTAGTAAATCCTACCATTATCTGTGTATTTGATTCTTTTTGTTTGTTTGTTTGTTTTTTTGTTTTTTCAAGACAGGGTTTCTCTGTGGCTTTGGAGCCTGTCCTGGAACTAGCTCTGTACACCAGGCTAGTCTCGAACTCACAGAGATCCGCCTGCCTCTGCCTCCCGAGTGCTGGGATTAAAGGCGTGCGCCACCATCGCCCGGCTGTGTATTTGATTCTTAATCTCTCAAACTTTAAACTTTATGGGGCGGTGATGGTAACACACGTCTTTAATCCCAGCACTCAGGAGGCAGAAACAGGCAGATCTCGAGGCCAGCCTGATAAACAAAGTGAGTTCCAGAACAGTCCAAGCTACACAAGTGAAACCCTGTCTCAAAAAAAAAAAAAAAATTAAGCTCCAAGAAAGCAAAAATAGTTTTTTTCACTGCTGTATTCCTTGTATCTTAAATAAGGACTGCCACAGCACACCAGGTGCTTAGTAAATATTTACTGAGTGTATGCAATGAAGTGCCTTAGAATGTTTGGGAAATGCAGTCTAGAAAGGGTCAAGTTACACCCCTTCAGACTGTGAGATCAACAGTTACACCTCAAATAGCTTACTTTCTGTCTTGTGAAAACTGTGTAGTCCTTGATAAGGAGACAGGTCCTGCCAGTGATACATAAGCTTCAGATGCACAGATACCTGATTTATACAAAGTAAAAGTTTCATTTCCACGGAAAAAAAAAGTTACACTGTTTCTGGCCTTTGAAATTGTTGAAGACCTTCGAGATGTTGTTTGTACTGATATGGAATTCTTTCTAGGCACAATGCAGATTGTAGCACATACACACTTATTACACACTCTACTGGCCCCTTCCTGGCTGAGCATCTGTTACAGCTGACCATTCCCAAACTGTTGTACTTAAGCACATCTTTCTCCTATCTAATTTCTTTGCTACCTTTATTAGGCTGCCCTACCCAGTCTTCTCTGTGCAATAAACATGTTAGGTTTTTCTGGATGTGCTCCAGAGCTTCATTGCTAATGATCTGGAGCATTTGGTAGGAAGAGTACTTCATACACGATGTTGATAATCTGTGATGTGTGTTAAATATGTGATATATTTATATGAATATGTGATAATATATATATTAGACACCAGAAATTGGCCATGGGGCAATGGAACAAAGGTTTAGAAACCTGAGGTAATAATATTCTGTTTTTAAAATTCTGCATTTTATATTGTGCATTTTTGTAATGAAGTATGCATTGCTATGCAATTTCATTTTGACCTGCTGATTAGAGCTGGCTGCCTCTAGATCATGAGGAGGTGCTTGCTTTTAATATGCTGCCTTGTTAGGAGCAAGCATGGCTTCAACCTGCATGGTAGCTGTTATTTTTGTCTTGTTGATTTATAAAACCTGAGGATGCATATATATTCCCTAATACTGGCAGGTATAGTTATATTCTTTCTGTGCTACCAGTGTATAGTACCAAACCTACACTGCAAAATGGTTTAGGTATGTATGTTCCATGTCCTTCTAGTGTGTGCTTCTAAGGCTGAAGAAGCACCACTCATAGTGGATTGTTATATCAAAGCCTGTTCTCAGCTTGTTGACAAGCAAATACTGAGTAAAGAAACAGAAATGTGATATGGTATGTGAAAAGGCCATAGATCAATCCCTAGCACCCAAAATAAAAGGAAATATTCTAATAAAGTTTTCCTGGACTTTTTTTTTCAATCTTATGAGGATGTGCAACATATTTGATGATCAGGACTGAATTAGACAAGATAACATCAATTCTCATGCCAGTTTGCCAGACTGACCTATAGAAAAATGTCTTCCTATTCTAGACCTATGTCAAGATTTTCATTATTCTCCATGCTAATCATAAGAAAACTCTTGATAGTTCATTCATTTGGGCTTCAATTACTCTTTTTTGTTTTTTTGAGACAGGTTTTCTCTGTGTTGCTTTGGAGCCTGCTTTGACACTCATTCTGTTGACCAGGCTGGCCTCGAACTCACAGAGATTACAGAGATCTGTACTTCTCTGCCTCCCAAGTGCTGGGATTAAAGGTACGCACCGCCGCTACCTAGCTTTTTCAATTACTCTTTATGAAGTAAGAATGATAGGCCAGGCAAGGTGATACATGCCTAAAATCCCAAAACTCAAGAGGCTAACACAAGGCTAACTTGTGCTACTTAGTGAGACAGTGTTTCAAAAATAAAATCTATTTGGTCTGGTATATATACCAGGCCGGTAATCCCAGCATTTGGGAGGTATCTGCAGGAGGACCCAGAAGTTCAAGGTCAAATAGACACCTCCCATCAACATTTATAGATTGGAAGTTTGGGCCTTTGTTCCCTTTCCCATCTCACAGGATAGCAGGTGGAAAAGATAAGAAGCTGGACACAAAGAAGAAAAACTACAGCCAAGAAGGCTGGTGATGGTGTGAGTGCAGGGACCTTAAAGTTTAAAAGCCAAGGAAGGGGAAGGCCACTGCAGCTGAAATCCTGTCCTGGTTAGAGGAATTGGCACCTACTCTACATCTGCTGTGTGTTCCAGAAAGGTTCTATATTTAAAAAAAAAAAGTACTCAGTTGTTAAACCAAGGTTGGAAAGGAAAGAGGGAGAGTGTCTTGCTGTTGTCACAAAACCACTTGGTGGTGACAGGAATGGTGGTACCCAGTTGGTTAACATTATCCTACCCAAGCATGTCACAGAGATGCTGAGCATCCTCACCAGGCACCACCAGTGTACTTCCTGATGCAGCTAGGCTGTGGCTTACTACTTGTGCCTCAACAGAGGTCCTCTGTGTAGAAGATACCAGAAACTGGTATCTGAAGTAAAAAAAAAAAAATCCTCAAACCCTTCACTGATGTTTACTTACAAAAAAAGCCCAGATGCCAGGGAGCTAAAGTCTTTGACATGGACAGAGTGAATGCAAGATGACATCAGTGCAAGGTTGATCAGAATATTGTGGACTTTAAAATTCTGCCCAAGGTCAAAACTGTTCCTCAACTCTGGAGCTGTATGGAGCTGCTTTTGCCCTAAAAACACAAGGTATCCTCACAAGTTTGGTGTCTGAATTTCTTACCAAGAACCCAATTAATCAACTATTTTTGTTTGTTTGTTCAAGGTCATCCTTGGCTATACATAATCAAGTCCAGGCCAGCCTGGCTACATGAGGCCCTACCTCAAAGAAAAGATGAAGATGACAGTGGTTAATATATAGGATTTTATTAAAGATTAAATGAGAAAATAGGTAGAGATGTATAGATTTAAAAATATAAGTCATTAAAAGGGAAATGCTGTGCTGTGAGCCAATGCTCTTGTACCTCTTGTACACAGGTCACTCATTTTAGTTTAATAAAACACTGATTGACCAGTAGCCAGGCAGGCAGTATAGGTGGGGCCATCAGACTTAAGAAAATTCTGGGAAGAGGAAAGGCAAAGACAGAGTCGCCACTCAGATGCAGAGGAAGCAAATAAGAATGCCTGGTCTAGAAGAGCTAGTTCCAGCCAGGCAGTGATGGCGCACGCCTTTAATCCCAGCACTCGGGAGGCAGAGGCAGGCAGATCTCTGTGAGTTCGAAGCCAACCTGGTCTACAAGAGCTAGTTCTAGGACAGGCTCCAAAGCGACAGAGAAACCCTATCTCGAAAAACCAAAAAAAAAGAAAGAAAGAACGGAAGAAAGAAAGAAAGAAAGAAAGAAAGAAAAGAAAGAAAAACAATAAAAAGAATGTCTTACTGAGAAAAGGTACCAAACCTTGTGGCTAAACAAGAATTATGAGCTAATTTAAGTTGTAAGAGCTAGTTAATATAATATGCCTGAGCTAACAGACCAAACCGTTTATAATTTTAAAAAACTTTTGGGCTGGAGAGATGGCTCAGCGGTTAAGAGCACTGGCTTTCCAGAGTTCCTGAGTTCAATTCCCAGCAACCACATGGAAGTTCACAACCATGTATAATGAAATCTGATGTCCTCTTCTGGTGTGCAGGCATACATGCAGATAGAACACTGCATACAGAATAAATAAATAAATATTTTTTTAAAAAAATTTAAAGCTTTGTATAGGTCATAATAGGTGTTTTCAATGTGGGAAGATTTCTGTTAGGATTATAAGCCCTTTGGCGCTCCCTTAATAGCACTCTTCCCTCAAAGGGCTGTTACAATCCTGTCATACAACAGGGTGATGTATCTTCCCAAGTCACCGTGAAATTTTAGTTGTTGTTTTCTGGAATTCATGGAAATACCTTTAGATCTTCCAGCATTTCCATTCCCTCCCCTTCTAGCTATTGTCATTGCCTTGTGTCTTAGGTTGTCAAAACCCTACTAGACTGTGGTCTAACACAGGCCTAGCACAAAAGTGAGCCTTGTTTTGGTGACTTTTCAGAAGGTAAAGCAGGTATTCTCACAGGCACAGCACCCCAGGATTTTCCTAGAAACGAAAACTTGCCGAGCCAGGGCCTACAGCCCTTAGGAACACAACTCCACTTTGGAAATGAAAGCATGCTGTGGACGTTCCAGCCTTTTTCTTACTGGCCTCCTTTCCACGCCGTTCCTTCTGCAGTCCCACCCCACTCAAACCTGGCACACAGTCCCATGAACATGCCACCTGCCTTCTCTTCTGGCCCCATCCTTTGGCTGCTTGGTTTATTTTTTCCACATCCTCACCCTCTTCCAGCTCCAAGTTAAATAACCCTCACAGATGGCTTGTTCCATCAGAGCTGTTCAAGAATACAGCACAATGAAGTGAGGTCCAGAGGATGCTGCCAAAGTCTGAGACTGTTCTTACTGTGGTGGTTCAAGATGAGTTTGTCATCATTTCCCTAGAAGTTTACAGACTGGGAGCAGAAAGGCTCAGGTGGTGAGAAAGGAATAGAGGGTCCTCCTCAGCACTGTGAGCCTCTAGCAGCTAGCAACTTATACTGGCTACACTACATGTTCCATTTTCCACAGAAGACAATGAGAGACCATTGTAGTTGGCATTTTCCCCCAATTTTGTTTGTTTGTTTGTTTGGTTTGATTTTTTTTTTTTTTTTGAGACAGGGTTTCTCTGTATAATGGCTCTGACTGTCCTAGAACTCACTCTGTAGACTAGACTGGCCTCAAACTCACAAAGATCCACCTGCCTCTGTCTCTCTAGCACTGGAGTGTGCCACCATTGCTTAGCTTTCTCCCAATTATTTATTTTTTTTATTTTGTTCTGTTTTGTTTTTTGAGACAGAGTTTCTCTGTAGCTTTGCAGCCTGTCCTGGCACTCGCTCTGTAGACCAGACTGGCCTCAAACTCACAGAGATCCACCTGCCTCTGCCTTCCGAGTGCTGGGATTAAAAGCCTACGCCACCACCTCCCGCCCTCTCCCAATTTTTATAGCCTAGAAACCCATAGGAATGGCAATCTTGTTTGTTTGGGCACATGGCTTTAGTCCTGACTGAGCCTCTTCATGAACTTCCAAGAGGTCTAGATTCCTACCTTGCTTGACCTGATAGGAAATATTCCTGTTAGCACACTGCGGGTGGGAAGGGGGACTGGATGCCTATTGTCCCTGTGGAGGGACAAGACCCAGAATTTTACTCTTCCCTTCCTGTCAGCAAGGCCATGGAGGCTTTCTGTCTGCCCCGACATCATCTTCCCATTGCTTTCTACAGTGATCTATAAAAGTTTACCCTTTCATTTCCCCACTCTCCTTCCTTCTGTTATAATCACATGGGTCCAATCAATTTTGTCCTCATTGAGTTAGTTTTTCCTCTGGGAATTTAGACCTCAGATTAGGGTATCCCTGTCTTTCTTTTCCTTCTCACTCTTCGGACCTACAGCCTTTGTAAGCAGATTCTTCTGAAGTTTCCAAAGAGTAGTGTGTGCTCTTCATTGCTATAGTCTCTCTCACTTGGTTAACAGAGTTCCCTTGAAGGATCCCCTCCCTCCCTTCTCCTTCCAGTAAAGAACATGCTGACAACTGATCTCCTTAAACTCTGGCATGACAGGGCAGGAAACAAGCCATGAGCCAATGTCTGGTGTGTGGAGCAAGGACCTTTGAGAGATACCTGTGTAGCATCCCACCAGGCCCAGTTTCTTCACTATGTGCAGCTCGCTGACTAGTCAGCTAAGTCTGAACCATATTGTGTCTAGGAAAATGAAGTGAATCTGAATGACAAAACTTCTAAGTCGGAGCCGGGCGGTGGTGGCGCACGCCTTTAATCCCAGCACTCGGGAGGCAGAGGCAGGCGGATCTCTGTGAGTTCGAGACCAGCCTGGTCTACA
>NC_022014.1:24044463-24046361 GCF_000317375.1 Microtus ochrogaster | reverse complement strand
TTCGAGACCAGCCTGGTCTACAGAGCTAGTTCCAGGACAGGCTCCAAAACCACAGAGAAACCCTGTCTCGAAAAACCAAAAAAAAAAAAAAAAACTTCTAAGTCGGGTACTCTGAGAAGTTTTTATTTACTTTCTATTCTTGCGTGTAACTTAGCTAAGTACCCGTTTGGTTTGTGTTCATCAAAATCCAAATTGTTCATAACTGTTCTTTTTGTCCTGGGTGCTTTGGGGCTATCACTGAGCTAGGGAAAGTGTTTTAGCCTTTAAGTGATGACTTGAAGTAGTTCTTTTCCTCCATGAGTGCCCCTGTTGCTCTTTGCTGGAACACTGTTTCCTGCCTAAGAAGCCACATAGTAAGTAGTGGAACTGAATACAGACTTTGGATTAAGACAACTCTTGAGTTTGAATCCAGCTTCATCACTGGTTTTCTCTGCCATTCAGTTTCCTCTTTAGATCTCACAAGATTACTGTGCTTATCAAATAGCACAGTACTTAGCCAGTACATTCAATACCTCACCTACGTCCCAGCTTTCCCAGTAAAATGGAATATTACAACCCTCAAGAAACTGTGACCAATGAAAAGTGCAGACAGCTTAAATACAATGCTGAATGACTGCTCTTAACCACTACCCTCAACCTCCACAGTAGACTAGCTTCATTCTCGATACCCAGGGGTTTCTAAGCTATATGATGATTTTCCTGGAAAGTAAGCCTGCCTCCTCTCTGAGGTGTTGCTGGTACACACAGAGGTGTGTACTGGTTTCCAGAGATTGCCTTGCCTCTTTGCATCCGCTCTTTTTTTGGGGGGGAGGGAGTGTTTCAAAATAGAGTTTCTCTGTATAGCCCTGGCTATCCTAAAACTCAGTCTGTTGACCAGGCTGGCCTTAGAACTCAAGAGAGTAGCCTTCCTCCACCTCCCAAGGGCTGTGATTAAAGGTGTGTGCCACCACGCCCAGCTTATCTCTGCTCTTCTTAAGGATCCCTTCTGACATCAGAGCTGATGAGAAGTTAGCCTAAAAGCCTACCCAGTGTTCTGTGGGTCTCATTTGGCTTATGAGCTCCTTGTGGCCTGGAGGGAGTTGTGGGATGTTGGAGGCAGCCATGGGAAAGAAACAGCTCACCCAAGTGCATAATGCATGAGCTAGCAGCTCCCTTCTGCCTCCTGGAGCAAGCTCAGTGAGGCCACTGACAAAAGTCTCCAGAACACTAAACAGGTGATTAAAACATCAGGATAAGTCTTTCCAAGCCTCACAGAAAGCCAACAGACACCAACTGAAATTTTCCATTCTGGAGCTATATACACCGGTCCACCTTTTCCTCCTCTGCTCTAGCCAGAGAAGAACTTTATGCTAATGTTAGCTTCAAATCCTCCACATCTTTCTTGTGTGGCTTGTGATATGAGAAGAACATGAACCTCCTTTCTCCACCAGAATCATCATTTCCAGCCTCTTGTTTTTTGGTTTGGTTTTGCTGTTGATTTTTTTTTTCAAGACAAGGTTTCTCTGTAGCTTTGGAGTCTCTCCTGGAACTAGCTCTTGTAGACCAGCTTGACCTCAAACCCACAAAGATCCTCCTGCCTCTCTGCCTCCCAAGTGCTGGGCTTAAAGACGTGTGCTACCACCGCCCAGCTCCAGCCTCTTGTTATCAGTTCAAATTGTGAGCTTTTAATTATTCCTGAGGGCCAAACCCAGTTCTTGGCATCCCGCCCCCTAATAGCTGAGTTCCAACATCAAACTCAGTAGCAAATTGTCTTTCCTTTCCTCCTCTGTAAGGTCCAGAATCATAGGGACTTTGAAGAATGGAAAGCCATGGGCTGGAGGGATGGTTCAGCAGTTAAGAGAACTGACTGCTCTTCCAGAGGTCTTGAGTTCAATTCCCAGCAACCACATGATGCTCTC
>NC_022014.1:24043272-24043869 GCF_000317375.1 Microtus ochrogaster | reverse complement strand
ATGTACATACACAGCAGAATAATATTCAGCCTTTAATAAGAAAAAAAATCTTTCATGTATTGTAACATAGTTAGAGTTTATGCGAGAGCATTGTACATGAATATGTCAGGCACAGAAAGGTCCCATAGATTCTCAATTATATGTGGAATGTAAAATAACAGAAATACGTGAGGGATATGGCTCAATGACACTTGCCTAGCAGGCACAAGGCTATAGATTCAACCCTTGGCATCATCAAAACAAACAAAAACAAAAGAACTCCTGGAAGCAAAAAGTACAATAGTGTTTATGATTATCAGAGGCTAGGGACTGGAAGGAAGTTGATGTCCAGAGGGTACAAAGCCTCAGGTGGAAGGAAGCTGAGGCATTGGGGTTTGGGTTGGTTGGTTGAATTTGTTTTTGAAATCCACATACTATGAGTGAAGGAGTATAAAGAAGTAAAGTAGTATGGGAGTGCTCAATAATAAATTTTAAATGTTCTGACTATAAGAAGTAACATGGGGCCGGGCGGTGGTGGCACACGCCTTTAATCCCAGCACTCGGGAGGCAGAGGCAGGCTGATCTCTGTGAGTTCGAGGCCAGCCTGGTCTACAAGAG
>NC_022014.1:24037699-24043172 GCF_000317375.1 Microtus ochrogaster | reverse complement strand
AAAAAGAAGAAGAAGAAGAAGAAGAAGAAGAAGAAGAAGAAGAAGAAGAAGAAGAAGAAGAAGAAGAAGAAGAAGAAGAAGAAGAAGAAGAAGAAACAACAACACGGGGAGTTGGAGAGATGGCTCAACAGTTAAGAGCACTGACTGCTCTTGCAGAGAACCTGGATTCCATTCCTAGCACCCCTATGGCAGTTTACAACTATCTGTAACTTCAGTGCTAGGGAACCTGACACCCTCACACAGACATGCATGCAGGTAAAACACGAATGAACATAAAATAAAAATAATTAAATTATTTTAAAGAAAGAAAGGAAATGAACCAAGTGATAGTAGGTGGATCTCTGTGAGTTCAAGGCCAACCCTGTCTACAGGGCAAGTTCCAGGACAGCCAAGGCTTTAAGCTACTTAGAGAAACCCCACCTGGAGTGGGAGGAGGGGAGGGGAAAAAAGGAAGAAAAGAAATAACATGATTTTGGAGTGATGAATATGTTCATAAATCATAACAATACTTTGTATTCCATAAATATAAACAATTATGAATTGCTAATTTGAATTTTTCATTTATGTATGTATGTACCTGAGTGTACTTCTGGTGTGCCACCGAGGCCAGAAGAAATCATCAGATCCCCAGGAACTGGAGTTGCACACTATTGTAGCCCATTCAGTGTGAGTGCTAACAACCAAACCCAGGACCTCTGCAAGGGCAACAAGAGCTCTTAACAGCTAAGCCATCTCTCCAGCCCCTTTTTTTATTTGCTTGTTTGTTTTTTGAGACAAGATCTTAACTCTATAGCCTAGCCTGGCTGAAAACTCATGGTGCTTCTGCTCCTAGATGAGAACTATCAAGAACAGTAAACAATTTTTTTTTTAGTAAACAAATTTGTTACATAAAGAATTCTCTGGGGGGTGGGGGAAGGAGGGAAAAGAGAGGCGGGGAGGAGGCGGAAATTTTTAATAAAAAAGAAGAAAACTAAAAAAAAAAATCTAGAGAGATCTTCAGTACCATTAGCATTTCTCAGTCAAGGCTTAGTAATTTGCTCAGATTCGTAGAATTTAAGAGTGTGATGTGGTCTTTCCCTGCTTTCCCCAGACCTTCCTATGGCATGTTAGCTGCACAGGAATGTGTTAGGAGTTAAATCTTCAAGAAATCTGCTTAAGGAGCTAGACAGTGTTGTTGGGGTTTCTGTCTACATGGTTCCCTAGATGTTTAAGTCCCAGAGAAATCACAATGAGGTCTACATTAATCATAAACTGATTGGCCCATTAGCTCAGGCTTCTTATTAACTCTTAGAACTTACTTTAGTCCAGTATTCTTATCTGTGTTAGCCACATGGCTCAGTACCTTTTTCAGTGGCATAGTCACATCTTGCTTCTTCTGTGTCTGTACAGGACTGCAGAGGAATGGGCCTCCTCCTTCCCAGAATTCTCCTGTTCTGATTGACCTACCTCTACTTCCTGTCTGGTTGTCCTGCCTATACTTCCTGTCTCGCTACTGGTCAATCAGTGTTTATTTAAAATATAATTGACAGAATATAGACAATTGTCCCACTCCAGGAGAGATGGCTTAGAGGTTTAAGTACTTGCTGCTTAGTGTGAGGACTGGAGGTTGGCTCCCCAGAACCCATGTGAATACCAGGTGGACGTAGTGCTCAGAAGGCAGATACCAGGGAGTTATGGGGGCAAGCTGACTAACCAGACTAGCTGTATCAGTGAACTCTTGGAGTTAATTGACAGACCTGGACTCAATAAATAAGTCAGAGAGTGACCAAAGGACTCCTGAAGTCAACCTCAGGCCTCCTCATGTATGCATACTAGCATATACACATATATCTACACACATGTAAACATACATATACATAAGCACACCACATGAAAAGGAAGGAAGGGCTGGGAGGTGGCGCAGACATTTAATCCCAGCACTCAGGAGGCAGAGGCAGGCAGATCTCTGTGAGTTTGAGGCCAGCCAGGTGTACAAGAACTAGTTCCATGATAGGCTCTAAAGCTACAAAGAAACCCTGTCTCAAAAAACAAAACAAACAAACAAACGAAACAAAACAGCCCAGTGGGTGGTGGTGTACACCTTTAATCCCAGCACTCAGGAGACAGAGACAGGCGGATCTCTGTGAGTTCGAGACCAGCTTGGTCTACAAGAGCTAGTTCCAGAATAGGCTCTAAAGCTACAGAGAAACCCTGTCTTGGGGGAAAAAGAAAGAAGGAAGGAAGGAAGGGAGGGAGGGAGGAAGGGAGGAAGGGAGGAAGGGAAAGAAAGAAAAAGAAAAGGAAGGAGAGGAAGGAAAGAACCTGCAACAAGGCTAGGGATAGTTAGTCTCAGCATTTAGGAGCCTAAGGCAGAAGGATCTTGAGTCCAAGACCATTTGAGGCCTGCATAACTAGATCTTGTTTCAATAGAGGAAAGGGCCATGGGGAGGAAAAGTCAGCAGCAATAGACTGTCCCTTTCCATTCTTGTGAATTTCCATACTGAATCAGATCTTTTCCCTTGTGGAAATTGTGAGAGCTCTACTTCATATACAAATGCTCTGGACCCTTAAAAGCTGTGGGATTTTAGAATAGTGAATTAAGACCAAAATCATATTCATTACTAGCTGTATAGCCTTGAGGAAGGTACTTCACTTCTCTGTGCCTTGATGTCTTCATTTGGGTCACTGAAGTAATGAAGTACCTACTTTATAAAGTTGTTGTGGAGATTAAGTGAATTAGTTTGCAAATATTTTGGCTCACTGCCTGGCACATATTAGCTGTTCACAGAGTGTTAGCCATAGCTGTTAAAGGCGAGTGGAGCACCCAGGATTTTGTTGTTGTGCCTTAGGAAGCCCAGTAGCACTCACCCAAGAAGACAGCTGTATGAGGTTACAGGAGCCATCGACTACAAAGTTAGTTGAGTATGTCTGCTTTCAGATCTTAGCTTTGTTGAGCATGTCATTTAATCTAGCTGAATTTTAGTTTCCTTATATCTGTTATCTGGATATAGTGTAGTAATTGTTTCATAGGTTGCTAAGGATTTTCAAGATTGTAAAAGTGCCATAAAAAATGCAAAGTATGGGAAACTGGAGAAATAGCACTGGCTGCTCTTCCAGAGGACCCAAGCTCAATTTCTAGCACCCACATGGCAGCTTACAACTCCCTGTAGTCCAGTTCTGGGGGATCCAATACCCTCACAGAGACATACATACAAGCAAAACAAAATTTTAAAAAAATCATTTTCTTTTTTTTTTAGGGGTGGGGGAGGTTTGGTTTTTTGAGACAGGGTTTCTTTGTAGCTTTTGAAGCCTGTCCTGGAACTAGCTCTTGTAGACCAGGCTGGCCTCGAACTCACAGAGATCTGCCTGCCTCTTCCTCCCAACTGCTGGGATTAAAGGCGTGCACCACCACCACCAGGCCAAAAAAAAAATCATTTTCAAAAAGAGAGAAAATGCAAATTATGAACTGAATACAGTGGTACATGCCTATAATCCCAACTACTCAGGAGACCAACACAGAAAGCTGTAGGCCAGCCTAGGCAACATAGTGAGACTATCTAAAAAACCAAAGCAAAAACAATAAGGTATAGGCCAGCACAAAAGCCCAGCATAAAACCCTTATTAAAAAATCCTGATGACCTAGTTCAATCCCCAGATCCCACCTGAGAAGGAAAGAATTGATTCCTTTGTCCTCTGACCTCCACATGTACATTGTGCCATATGCATAAACACATGCACGCACATCATACACAGAAATAATAAATGAAAAATAGTAATGTAGACATGTATATCTGTGGCAAAGTATTTGCCTAGCACAATTGAAATCTAGGTTCCATCCCTGTACCACAAAAAGAAGAAAATAATGTAAGATTATATACATCCACCTTAGCTAGAAAAGAGTTGTATTTTGAAGAATGAATTAACATTGTAACTATTTCCACATAATCTTCCAACATCTATTTATTTATTTAATTATTTTGTTGTTGGTTTTGTTTTGAGACAAGGTCTCACTATGTAGTCCAGATGGGCCTCAGATCCATAGTAATCATCCTGCCTCAAGCCTTCCAAGATCTGGGATTCCAAGAATAAACCACTATGCCTCACTAACCTTTTAGCCTTTAAAACAACTATTCTCAACCAGTCTATCCTAGTCTGTGTATTCTGTATTCAGTGAAAGACTCTGTTTCAAAAATTAAGGTAGAGAGAGAGTAGGGAGATGGTATAGTGGATAAGAGCACTTGCTTCACAAATACAAGGACTTGATTTGAATCCCAGGACACACATAAAAAGCCAGAGCTATAGGGAACAGAGAAGGATTGCTAGGGCAATCTAGCTCTAGGCTCAGTGAAAGATCCCATCTCAAAAGGGGGAAAGAACAAGGCCCCCAAATTCATCCTTTGACTTCCACATGGATATACACACACACACACCACCACCACCACCACCAACAACAACAACAACAACAGCAGCAGCAGCAGCAACAATACCATGAATAGCAATTGAGGAAAACAACCAGTATCATCCTCTGGCCTCCATACACATGTGCACAAACGTGCACCTACACACACATGCACAGACACATACAAAAATAATCTCAACATCCAGGCGGTGGTGGCATACGCATTTAGGCCCTGCACTCAGGAGGCAGAGGCAGGTGGATCTCTGTGAGTTTGAGGCCAGCTTTCTACAAGAGCTAGTTCCAGGACAGCTAGGGCTGTTACACAGAGAAACTGTGTCTAAAAAAAATTTAAAAAAAAAAAATGTGAAGGTGCTTGAGTTTGTAAAGTGCCTGCCTCAGAAGCATGAAGACCTGCATTTGGATCCTTAGCATCCATGTAAAAGCCAAATGATGTGTATGTATAACCCTAGTGCTGGGGTGTAGGACAGAGATAGGTTGGTCCCCAGAAGTGATTAACTAGCTAGTCTAGTCAATCACTGAGCTCTGTGGTCAACAAGAAACTCTGCCTTTCAAAAAAAAAGGGGGGGGGAGGGGAAAGGAGGGAAAAGCACAATAAAAGAAATATCAACTTTAAACTCTATATGCACAAGCATGCACTGTACACACAAGATAAAAATGAATAATGTTTTAAAGTACTTCTTATTCTGTCTTGTATTTTAAGACAGGGTTTCTCTGTGTAACCCTGGCTGTCCTGGAACTCACAAAGACCCTGTGCCTCTGCCTCCTGAGTGCTGGTATTAAAGGCATGTGCTACCACTGCCTGGCTCGTAAGTAATTCTTTTTTTTTAATATTTATTTATTATGTATACAATATTCTGTCTGTGTGTATGTCTGCATGCATGAAGAGGGCCAGATGGTTGTGATTATTACAGATGGTTGTGAGCCACCATGTGGTTGCTAGGAATTGAACTCAGGACCTTTGGAAGAGCAGGCAATGCTCTTAACCTCTAAGCCATCTCTCCAGCCCTCGTAAGTAATTTTTTTTTTTTTTTGGTTTTTCGAGACAGGGTTTCTCTGTGGCTTTGGTGCCTGTCC
>NC_022014.1:24035012-24036219 GCF_000317375.1 Microtus ochrogaster | reverse complement strand
CAGATGGTTGTGAGCCACCATGTGGTTGCTGGGAATTGAACTCAGGACCTTTGGAAGAGCAGGCAATGCTCTTAACTACTGAGCCATCTCTCCAGCCCGAACACTAGAATTCTAGCATAGTAGCAGAGCATATGTTTGGCATATGCATGGCCATGAATTCAATCCCAATCCCAGTACCAAAAGAGAAAAGGGAGGAAAAATTTTAAAAAGCATGTCATAAGTACTCTGGAGAGCATTAAATCTCACCTTTTGTCTCAGTGCATTGTGCCTCCAGTTAAAGACAAGGTAATACGTGCCCAGAGAGTTCTGCTTCTTGAGGGCTCATTTCACATTAGAAACTATGTAGGCTGTTTGGCAGAGGGTATCTATTACTCAGCAAGTCTGCATCTCCTCCACAAGCAGAGCAGCACCCTAGTAGAGAAGCATCTTTGAGTCAGCCTAGGGGTCTGTTGTTTTACAACTTCAAAGTGCCTGTATTTATACAATGTGGCTGGCACCCTCTCCTTTATGCTTTCTGAAATTATCCTAAGGCTGCCACCTGCCTGCCATGATCAGTCATCCACATTACCAAAGCACCCACAGGGTGTTAGATACTACAAGTGGATTTTATTTTATATACATATATACACATACCTATCTTCAAGAATCTTAGCAGAAAAAATCAGGGCATCATAATGGAAGAAAAATACTGAAAAGTATCAACACACTGGCCAAGTTTATGGATGGTGTGAACTTGAGAGGGAGTAAGTGTTTTTCAGATGATATATTTCCATCTAAATACTCGACTAGCTACAGTAGAAGTAACATGATGACAGTAAGCCACACCTGCCTGTAGCACAGCAAGCTGAGGCAAGAGAACTGGAAGTTCCAGGGCCTTAAACTAGATAGCAGGTTCAAGGCCACCCTGGTTAACTTGTTAAAACTGTCCTAAAGTCAAAATAATAAAAGGGGAAACCAGATATGGTAGTGCACATCTTTAATCTCAGCCCTCAAAAGTAGACAGAACTCTGTGAGTTATTATGAGCTGCTTTTAAAAGGCTTAACAACTTTTTAAAGAACAAAAGTAATGTCATTTAGTCTGTTGAACTTTAGTTGGGTGTGGTGGTTGGCCTGGCAATGGTGGCGCACGCCTTTAATCCCAGCACTCAGGAGGCAGAGGCAGGCGGATCTCTGTGAGTTCGAGACCAGCCTGGTCTACAGAGCTAGA
>NC_022014.1:24031383-24032588 GCF_000317375.1 Microtus ochrogaster | reverse complement strand
TTTTTTTTTTTTTTGGTTTTTCGAGACAGGGTTTCTCTGTGGCTTTGGAGGAAGCCTGTGTTTTATAGCAAGACCTTGTCTCAAAAACAAAACAGGGCCAGGGAGATGGCTCCTCAAGGAAAGGCAGCAGTCACCAAAGCCAACGACCTGAGTTTAATCTCTAGAACCTGCATGATTGAAGGAGAGAACTGACTCCTGCAAATTCACCTCCACTTATGTGCACCATTACACACACACACACACACCATAAATAAATGTTTTTTTTTTTTATATTTATTGAGCTCTACATTTTTCTCTGCTCTCCTCCCTACCTCTCCCCTCCCCTCTCCAATCCCCCCCCAAGGTCCCCATGCTCCCAATTAACTCAGGGGATCTTGTCTTTTTCTACTTCCCATGTAGATTAGATCTATGTAAGTCTCTCTTAGTGTTGCATTGTTGTCTAAGTTCTCTGGGATTGTGGTTTGTAGGCTGGCTTTCTTTGCTTTATGTTTTAAAACCACCTATGAGTGAGTACATGTGACAATTGTCTTTCTGTTTCTGGGTTACCTCATTCAAAATAATGTTTTCTCGCTCCATCCATTTTCCTGCAAAATTCAAGCTGTTGTTATTTTTTTCTGCTGTGTAGTACTCCGTTGTGTAAATGTACCACATTTTTCTTATCCATTCTTTGATCGAGGGGCATTTAGGTTGTTTCCAGGTTTGGCTATAAATAAGTATTTTTTTTTAAAAAGCAAACAGATAAAGATTAGGTATCCAGATAAGAACAAGAAAGGAAGGACTTGTACTATGCCCTCTGCGGCCAGGGCATATATGGTGCTTACCGACTTTAATTTTTTTTAAGATTTATTTTGTGTGTCTATGAGTGTTTTGCTTGCATAGATTTATGTATACCACTTGTGTGCCTGGAGAAATTGATCAGAATTGGACCCTCAAACTGGAGTTCCAGACAGTTGTGAGTCAACATCAGAGTGCTAGGAACTGAACCCAGGTCCTCTGTAAGAACAGCAAATGTGGGGCTGAAGAGATGGCTCAGAGGTTAAGAGCACTGACTGCTCTTCCAGAGGTCCTGAGTTCAATTCCCAGCAACCAAATGGTGGCTCACAGCCATCTATAATGAGATCTGGTGCCATCTTCTGGCATGCAAGCATACATGGAAAGAATGTTGTATACATAATAGATAAATAAATCTTTTTTTTTTTTTTTTG
>NC_022014.1:24026374-24029833 GCF_000317375.1 Microtus ochrogaster | reverse complement strand
AAAAAAAAAAAAAAACGACATCTTGAAAAATACTGATTTAAGTCTTGTGAATAAAAATATATATTTATAATCTTTTGGCCTATATTGTACCTTCTAGACTACTGTAGATAAAAGATCAAGATATGTAATTATCTCTTGATCTGCCTGCCTTGTGTATATCTGCACACATGCACTGGAACAGACTCTGTAGTCTCTTTTTATTCTCAGGTTGCCTTAGCAGTGGTTCTCAACCTGTGGGACGTGACCACACTGTGGTTACATATCAGATATTTACAATTCAAAACAGTAGAAAAATTATAGTTATGAAGTAGGAATGAAATTATTTTATAGTGGGGGTCATCACAACATGAGGAACTACATCAATGGGTCACAATATTAGGAAGGTTGAGAACCACTGGCTTAAGGACTTTGTGGGATGAGAGTGGAAATAAAAGTCTCGGGTGTCTCACGCTGGCCTCAAATTCACCATGGCCCTAAACTCCTGATCCTCCTCCCTCTACCTCCCAAGTGCTGGGATTTATAGGCTTGTACCACCATGCCCTGTGCTACATTTATATTGTCTATAAAATAAGCAACAAATAGAGATTAATTTTCACTAGATAGTATCTAGCACACACGATAAAAGGACAACTTATTGCCGGGCGGTGGTGGCGCACGCCTGTAATCCCAGCACTTGGGAGGCAGAGGCAGGCGGATCTCTGTGAGTTCGAGGCCAGCCTGGTCTACCGAGGGAGTTCCAGGACAGGCTCCTAAGCTACAGAGAAACCCTGTCTCGAAAAAACCAAAAAAAAAAAAAAAAGGACAACTTATTTTGTCAAAGAATTAACTTTTTCAAGTAGGCATTTGCTTTAAGTTAATTTTAGTGAAAGAATTTGGGATATTAGTCTTAGTGACATAGCAGGGTGTTGAAGAGACAGCTAAAGTGAGGAGTAGATATGGAACGGGATTGTTTAGCCTAGAGAAAGTATAATACAACAGATCTCAAATAATTTTTTATTTGAGGCCAGTCTGGTGGAAGTTAGCATTTATAATGGAACCCCAGAGAAAAAAATTTAGATGTATTGGAGGCAGATTTGGGTTTACAAGAAATAGACATTTCCAAAAATGGATTCTTCTAGAAAATAAGCACTTTTTTTCTTTGGTAGGAGACAGGCTCTGACTAATACTATTCTTTAGCTATTGATCCTCCTTCTTCTGCCTCCTAAGTGCTGGTGTTTCAAGTATGTACTACCATGCTGTTTATAAAGTGAGCCCTCCCAAAAAAAATAAAAAATAAAAAAAATAAAGTGAGCCCTCGTATATATTTCTAGTGGTAACAGACCTCATACTGTATGGTCAGGCCTGCAAATCTGACAGATTTGTGTTGTTTTTGTTGTTGTTGTTCGTTTTGTTTTGTTTGTAGAATAACATTTCTCTGTTTAGCTCTGGCTGTCCTGGAACTCATTCTACAGACCAAGGTGGCCTTGAATTCACAGAAATATGACTCCCAAATGCTGGGATTAAAGGTGTACACCACCACTGCCCACAGAATTTTTTATTAATAGGCATATAAATTGTTTTGTTGATTCAGAGTCTCTCTCTACACAGACCTGGCTGTCTTGGAACTCACAGAGATGTCCCTGCCTCTGCCTCCTGAGTGCTGGGATTAAAGGTGTGCCACCAGCCGGGCGATGGTGGCGCACGCCTTTAATCCCAGCACTCGGGAGGCAGAGGCAGGCGGATCTCTGTGAGTTCGAGACCAGCCTGGTCTACAAGAGCTAGTTCCAGGACAGGCTCCAAAACCACAGAGAAACCCTGTCTCGAGAAAAACCAAAAAAAAAAAAAAAAAAAAAGTGTGCCACCACCATGGCATAGAATTTTTTAAAACTTGTCTGTTTAGATAATAAAAATTATTTTGAACTGGGCATGTGTGCATACCTTTAATCCTAACATTTGGGAGGCAGAGGCAATCTGATGATCTCTATGAGTTTAGTGCCAGCCTTATCTACATAGTGAGTTCCAGGACAGCCAGGGCTAGTTAGAAAGACCCTGTCTTGGGAAAAAAAGAAAAGAAGAAAAAGAAGAAAAGATAAAAGAAAAAGAACTGAACTGTAAATAGGACCAGAAAAAAGAAGCAAGCATTGACCTGTAAGTAACAAAAGGGCCAAAACATTTTATTAGTTGTTGTTGGGCTCCTTACTAGACTGAAAGTCATGTGAAATCAAGGATTGTTGTTGGTTTTGTTCTGTTTTAGGTACTCAGGATGTCTAGCATAACTGCTGGCTTGTGACATAAGTCCTTACTTAGATTTATGGGTGTAGCAGGGCAAGATAGATAAAGGCCAATTGGCTTCTTGCAAAGAAAGGCTTTAAAATCAAGCAGGTGCTTCAGAGACTGAGCCAGGAGGATTATGTGTATGAGAGCAAATTATATTTGAGATAGAGTCTATCTCAAAGGGAGGAGAGGAAGGAAGTTTTATCAAGCTTAAAAGAAAATGGAAAGCCGGGCAGTGGTGGCGCAGGCCTGTAATCCCAGCACTCGGGAGGCAGAGGCAGGCGGATCTCAGGATGGTCTGTGAGTTCGAGACCAGCCTGGTCTACAAAGGGAGTTCCAGGACAGGCTCCAAAAAAACCACAGAGAAACCCTGTCTCGAAAAAAAAAAAAAAAGAAAGAAAGAAAATGGAGGGATGAAGTGATTGCATAGGCAAAGTCAGTATAGCCTGGAGAATCATTTGTAAAATTTGCCAAGTCACAGAGGGAGCAAATGGCAGTAGGGGAAGGGGTCATTGCCTGGAGCCTGGAGTCAAGGGTTAGGAAGTAATAGAAGTACAGTAGTGGTGACCTATGTGGAAGTCATGATTGCACAGACTAGGGAAGCACTAAGAGGTTAGAAATTGTTCTGTAGTAAGGCTGGACCTAGGGAAGGTCTCTGTCCTGACTTTTCACGAACCATCAGCCTGAAAGACATAAAGCAGCAGTGTGTTAGGCCTCTGTATCTGTAAGACATATATCCTCCTTTGGGGAAAGAAGACTAAGAATTCTGTCTGAGTGCTGTAGGTATTGAGTCTCTTGTTTTACCTAGTATGTGTGTGACCATTACCCCACTGAAACAGGGACCTTGTAGTTTCTGTTGAATCCCAGATCCCAAGCCATGATGCTTATACATACAGTAGGCACTTAATAAATACTTGCTGATTGAGTGTTGCCTGTGTTGTCAAATGCTGTAGATGACTCAAAAAGGACATTATCTCCCCACACAGAATAACTAAAACTAAGAACAGGTTTGGTGAAGGAGCCTGAACACAAACCTAAAGGGGGTGGGGCTACTAGCTATCTGGAAGGCAAGTAGGAATGTCGCTCAGAGCAGCT
The DNA here is from genome assembly GCF_000317375.1 of Microtus ochrogaster. Classification (NCBI taxonomy): domain Eukaryota; kingdom Metazoa; phylum Chordata; class Mammalia; order Rodentia; family Cricetidae; genus Microtus; species Microtus ochrogaster. The sequence continues at coordinate 24,026,485 of NC_022014.1, read as the reverse complement.
AAATCAGTGGTTTTCAACCTCCTAATGCTGTGACCCCTCAGTATAGTTCCTCATGCTACAGTGACCCCCAACCATAAAATTATTTTTGTTTTTTTTTTGGGGGGGGGGGTT
>NC_022014.1:24005281-24025594 GCF_000317375.1 Microtus ochrogaster | reverse complement strand
ATTAAAAAAAAAGAAAATTAAAAAAAAAAGGTCTGATATGCATATAGTCTTTGTGAAAGGGTCATTTGACACCTCCCACCTCCCCAAAGGGGTCATGACCCACAGGTTAAGATCCATTGGACTAGATCCTGATTCTAGCCCAGAACTCACTGTCAGTGTGGCAATAAATTAAGGCAGATGAATACTTTCTTCCCCAGGGCCTGAGCTTGCAGCCTCCCCTGCTGGTTCAGTAATTGAGGGCCTAGAGCCTGCATGCAGTCCATGTTTCAGACCAGCTAAAGCCAGCCAGACCTGAAAGGCTTATGTTGGCAGTGCCAGTTTCCTCCCCAACCCCTGCCAATGTGGGTGGTTTCTCTAGAGCACTCTGTAGGGGAAGCAGGATTGGACTTCAGCCCAAGCTACTGCTGCCTATAGCCTGCCGTCTGCGGTGCCCTAGCTGATGAGAGTACACCTTGCTAGAACAGCGGAGCTCAGAGCTATGAGAGAATAGTTTCTTTCCCTGGGAAAAGTCCATGAAGAGCAAGCCATATTCTGCTCTGGGAAGTTCAGGCACCTAGCTGAAAAGATCAGGAAATTCAGGTGGGTTAAAAATTCAATAGAGGGTGTTTTCTCATCATTACTTTTCTGTCAGGCTACCTGGGGCAAAGATCCTGCTGATCCTTATTTAAGGCAAATCTACCACCCATGACACCACTGTAAGGGGTCAGAATTTTGACTTAAGGTGGGATTTTATTTCTGATAATTTGTATTACTAGTGACCTGCTTGTCCTGGCCCGTAGGTCCTCTCCAAAGCCCTATAGAATGCGTTTATGCCTGTTGTTAGGTCCAGGTCTTTGGAGAACAGGAAGAGAAAAAGGACTGCTAGAGAGAGGCCAGGCCTTCTTTCCACCAGCCGACCTGCTCAGGAGCCTGAGTCTAGCACCTTAGTTGTGAGTTAAGATTTAACAGCAGTGTCAATAACCAGGTGAGCATTCTGGTCTGTCCTCCAGCTCTGTTTCCTCCTTACCTGAGTCCAGCTTCTAAACCTCTCAATGGTGCTAGGCACCTGTGAACAGAATATAGCAGAGACGAAGAAAATAACAACCACTCTTTTTTTGGTTTTTCAAGACAGGGTTTCGCTGTAGTTTTTTGTTTGTTTTTAAGAGCCTGTCCTGAAACTAGCTCTTGTAGATCAGGCTGGCTTCAAACTCACAGAGATCCACCTGCCTCCCAAGTGCTAGGATTAAAGGCGTACACCGCCAACACCCGGCTTCAACCACGCATTTATTAAGGCCAGGCACCTTGTTAACTATTTGATAATCATTGTATCTTCTACACCTCAGAAACAGCTTGAGCAAATAGAGGCTCTGAGAAATTAACTTGTCTTTAGAGGCACAGCTAGGAAGTAGCAGCAGTTAGTACCTCTTTCCCAGTGGTCAAGCTCCCGCGCCTTTTGAATTTTCAGTAACCTTACTACTACCCAATCCTCCCACCTATTTTTTTATCCTTTTTTTAAAAAAAAAAAAAACATTTATTGTTTTATAAAGCTTTATGCAAAATTAAATAAATGTTCTCAGGATTCAAAGCTAAAAAAAAAAAACAAAAAACATTTATTTACTTTATTATGTATACAATATTCTGTCTGTGTGTATGCCTGCAGGCCAGAAGAGGGCACCAGACCTCATTACAGATGGTTGTGAGCCATCATGTGGTTGCTGGGAATTGAACTCAGGACCTTTGGAAGAGCAGTAAGTGCTCTTAACCACTGAGCCATCTCTCCAGCCCTTTTTTCCTTTTTTTTTTTTTAAAGGCTTATTTATTATGTATAGACTTCTTCCTGCATGTACACGCCAGATCTCATTATAGATGGTTGTAAGACGCCATGTAGTTACTGGGAATTGAACTCAGGACCTCTGTAAGAGCAGCTAGTGCTCTTAACCACTGAGCCACCTCTCCAGCCCTCCACCTCACCATTTACCACTTCTTTTTTTTTAATTTATTTATTTACTGTGTACAATATTCTGCCTGCACACCAGGAGAGGGCACCAGATCTCATTATAGATGGTTGTGAGCCACCATGTGGATGCTGTGAATTGAACTCAGGACCTCTAGAAGAACAGCCAGTGCTCTTAGGTTCTGAGCCATCTCTCCAGCCCTGTTTGCTACTTCTTGTCAGTCAGTCTTTAGGAGACTTGCTGCTGTCATGCCTGTGTGTGTACATGTGGTACGTATGTGTGTGGAGAACGGCGTCTGTGCCAACTGATTGCTTCTCTTTGATAGTTCACTTTGCCTTCTCTGAAGAAATAGGGATGGAAAAAAAAAAGAAAATAAAAAAAAGAAAAAAAAAAAGAAATAGGGATGGGACCCAGGTCATGAATGCTGTGGCTGCTGTGGGTTGATCAGTCCTGTTAGCACTTTGTCTTGTGACCTTTTGACCCTCTCTTCGCCTATACAGGTCAACCATAGGGTCTAGGGAAGACTAGATATAGACACTGGGATCAGAGGTAACCAAGAAGTGGCCCGTGCTTGGCATATTGCTAGAAATGGGATCAGGAAAGAGAGGCTGTTTCGGTTGGTCTTTTGGACACTGTATGCCCAAGTCATCAGAGATATATCTGGTATACAGGACTCCTGCTTTTCTACATCTCATCTTGGTCACCCAGCCCAAGTACAGCTTCTTACTCTCTTACTCCTCTGACCTCTGACCCTCTCTGCATTTTATACCTTCTTCTTCTGACTCAGACTATGAGTGTGTATCTCCTGGTCCTAAGCTATTGCCTCTGTCTTCAGAGTGAATGTGCATCCTGTGGCCAGTTTCCCTCCTGCCTCTAAGAGTCTGCTCCCTGCCAGGAAGCCCCTCCCCCTAGGAATGTGAATAAACCATTTCCTCTGTCCTTCTAGCTCCAGAGGATTCCCTGTGTGGGATTCTTTATTTCTTGTATCTGAATTTTCATTGGCAGACTCCTCAAGCTGATCCACCCTTGGCAGCTACAGAAGTGTGCTTCCCACCCTCAGTCTCTAGTGAGGGTGAGTCCCGCATAGCTAAAAGTTCCTGATCTATGAAGAAAACACATTAGTGTGAGTTCAGTTTCTTATAGCCAATTCTGTAGGCTTGGCTTATTAAAGATGATAATTAACCCATTGCTAATTGACTTCAGAATCCAGCCAAGCAGCCTGTATTTTACCAGCATTAGTGGTAGATTTGGAGTCTATTTTAAGGTTTCTTAATAATCTCAGCAAGACTTCACTTCTGTCTGCATCTTATTTGCTCTAAGGACATTTTGTAAAATTAACAAGCTATAAAGCTTGATTGAAGGTTTCAACAAATGTGAGAATAATTGACTCCATTTAGAGAAACAAGAAAACAACCTGTAAACTTAAGTTTGCAGGGAAAAACCCATGTGTTTGTTGTTGTTTTTTGTTTTTTTTTTGTTTGTTTGTTTTGTTTTTTTAACCAGAGGAGCAGTGTCAAGCTGAACTTTTAAAAACAGGGGGAGAAAAAAGAACTGGTTTGTAGTGTAAGTTCTAATGTTCTGATTCCCCTAAACCAAAAGTTTAGTGAAAGAAATGTTGCAAAATAACAAGCTGTTGGGCTCTGAGCTCTCCTTCAGTCTGCTCCAGAGGCATGTCAGCATTCCAACCCTTCCTCCTATTTCCTGCCTAGTCCAGGTTTTCTCCCTTCCCCAAGGCTGCTGTGAGGTGTTGCATTTTGGAACTCAGCTTAAATCACTATGCGATGCCTAGTGCTTGGTCCCCTTCTCTCTTGCTCTCTCGCACCGTCAATAAAGTAGCATCAGTCTCTTTTCTGTTTCTGTGTGGGCCTCTACTCAGTTTTCACCGTTCTTACCTGTCCTCCTTCTCATGTAAAATACCCTAGATGTAGACCAACATTCTCCTTTGTCAGTCGGAAGATTTCTTCTGCCTTTTGCAGATCTGCCTCTTATTTAGCCCCTGCCCCCCCCCCTCCCCGCCTCATTACCTGCTCACATTATCTCTCTCTTAAGGAACTGAGCCTGGGACAGAACAGACAGTGATATCACCTCTCCACATCAAGCTTTCAGTTTTCCTTTCTGCTGGGTTCTCTGTGTGTGGACTTGATGGGGTGATAGATAGCTGGAACCCTGAAGCTTATGGTTTAGGTTCCTGCTCCTGATAGGGAGCCGCTTTAGACAACCTTCAAGGAGATAGAAAGGGGCTTTCTTAGGGTGCTTTTTTTCCCCCCTCAGGTCTTCCCTGACCTAACCCCAGTTTTCTGTTGAAAGCAGGAATGATTCATGCGAGACATTTTGTCCATTAACTCTGGAGTAAGTCTTCCTCTAGAAGCGCTCCCAGAAAGGTTTACTGAGAAGGCTCCCAGGGCCTTCTCCGTCTAGCAGCCCTCCCCCACTCCAGGCCAGCCCTGTCATCACAGCCCAGAGGAAGTCTGTCCTTCCAGCTTTCTCCTCGGAAAAATGCAGAGTGCCCAAAGCAAAGAGCAGTGGACATACCATTTACATTCTCTGCTTTTCATCGACAGAGAATGGAAATATATGCTCATGAAGGAGTTACTTTGGCAATTACATCATCGATTTCATTGGTACTCTCTCCTCTCCAAGCAGAGAACCTATAACCTCTTTAACCTTTAACCCCTCTCCTGCGAGAAACTTCATTGCCAAGCAGAGATCATCTTGGAGTTTGCTTTTTAAAGCAAGTGGTTTGAAAGGCTTTCTCCATCTTGATGTATTCCTTAACATACTAAACTTTTTTTTGTTTGTTTTGTCCCTTTCTGACTCAACTACTAGAGTCCCTTTGTGTGGAAAAAATTCCCAAGAGTCTCCTGTAGAACTCCAGGGTCAAGAGTACTATGTTTTTCTCTCTACCAGACTTATTCCTCCCACTCTATGGCAGAATACTCTCAAACCAGCCCAGCAGGCTAGAAATAGGTTTCCCTGAATCTTTGGGCAAGCTCTACACATTCTGCTTGTCATCTTCCCAGTTTACTAAATAACTTGAGTACATTTCTCGCTGTTACACTGTACTTTAGAAACCTAAGAATACTGTGTCCAACTTTTATTTGTTCTCCCTGCTGGTTAGATTACAATGAAAAAAAAATACTCTTTCAAAACATGGTTGAATTGTCTCTACATAAACAGGTAGAATCCATTTTGGACCGCTTCATCCAACTTAAGATGCCCCATTGGAGCAGAGCTCTTTGAGCAGTCATAGTAGTGTCATGGCCCTTAATAGCAAGGATGAATGACCATAGCAGACAAAACTCCCAGGGAAACTAGGTTCATTCTAAAAGGCATAGAAATGAAAGCCGGTGGGTGTTCCTTTTCACTTGTCTTTCTTCATGATAGTTCCCACTGAAACTCTAAGGATGTGCTGCAGGCAGGCTCAGGATGTCTGCACCCCAGGCTCCTGCTGTGCCCTGGAAATCCCCATCTCCAGGAGTCCCACGTCCACACATGTGGCCTTTCTCCCTCTTGGCCAGGAATCACACTGCTTCCTGAGCCATGTACCCACCCAGGGCCTGCCTTAATGACAAAGGTGTTTCTTTCCACTTGATTAAGCATACACCCATAAGACATTGTCTTCTCCTGAGCAGGTTTCTGCTACAGATTGAACTGGGGCTCACATAGCCATTTGACCATCCAGGTGAGCCAAGGACCATTGCAAACTCCTTCTCTCTCCTCTCCTCACTCCTCTACTTCCTCCATTCCATTCAGTGGCAGCAGTCTCATGCCAGAAAGGAAAGTCCTGGATCCATTACATAATTCTACATAGTGCAAGCAGTAGCTGGGGCATAAGGTCAGAGGTCATAATGGGGTCAGATGGCTGACACACACTGTAACGACAAGGTGGTTAAAATTAGACCACAGAGAGGAAACTGGCAGTCTTGTGGAAATGCAGAAGTTTCCTCTGCAAGTGAGAGACTGGGGATGTAGGCAGGCCACTGTGCGTGCTGCCTGCCAGGCTATTACTCATTTCAGCTCTGTTCTTTAATGCCTTCTAGACCCTGCTTCTGTATTTGTAGCCTTCCTCATCACACGTTTAAATACACACGATGGAACCATGGTTACCTACCCTGGCCCAAGGCAGGACCTTAAGGGAGGTATCCCAAGATCAGGCCTCTTAAGCTCAAGAGGTTCGAAGCCTCTTAAATGAATGTGGTCAGATATTTAGCCTAATATTCTACCCTATGGTAACAATAGCCAAAGGTGAGTGGCATCTGGGCAGGGGAGAAGATGGCAGAGAATGAAGTTGTGGCACAGATGATTGGTGTGCATGCACCAGCCACATGCCATAGTGTTGACTTGTTCACCCTGCCTTAGAAGATCAGCCGGGCGATGGTGGCGCACGCCTTTAATCCCCAGCACTCGGGAGGCAGAGGCAGGCGGATCTCTGTGAGTTCAAGGCCAGCCTGGTCTACAAAGGGAGTTCCAGGACAGGCTCCAAAGCCACAGAGAAACCCTGTCTCAAAAAACAAAAAAAAAAAAAAGAAGATATCCTGTATCATCTGTTCGTATAGTCTCCAGTGAGTTTCTCTGTGCCTACAAGTCTTTTCCCAGTATCCTGTTGTGTGCCTCTTTATTCTCAGCACCCTCCCAGGGAAACATGAGAAGTACAAAATGTAATCTTTTCTTGTTTTGTTTTGTTTTTTGTTTTTTTGAGGCAGGATTTCTCTGTAGCTTTGGAACCTGTCCTGGAACTAGCTCTTATAGACCAGGTCAAAATGTAATCTTTGACACTAGAGGGCTTGCCTTCTGAATGGAGGAGCTGGTATATACAACAGTGAAATGATGAGCCAAGACAGTCCAAGCTCCACAACAGTCCTTCACCTGTCCGTTCATATTCAGAAATGAAGTTTAAAATAGGTATGGGGGTGGGTGGGGCTGGAGATTTGACTCATCAGATAAGAGCACTGTCTGTCCTTCCACAGAACCTGGGTTTCATTCCCAGCACCCACGTGGCAGCTCATAACCATTTGTAACTTCAGTTGCAGGGTATCTGACACTGCCTTCTGGGTTCCTTGTGCACCAGGCATGTATTTGTTGCACAAACATACATGCAGGCAAAATACCCAAGCACATAAAATAAAGTTTTAAAATGGGTCTCGGTCGTTTAGTGTGTCTTGGAATCACTGATGGTGAAAGGGCTGTCCTCTGTGTTGTATCTGACCATTATGGTGTAGACATGGCCCTCTGCTACTTAGATGCACATCAAGCCAGGCCCTCTTCCTTGATGAACATCTAGTAGTCAGTAGACAAGAAGAGGGCCTCAGAAGCCAGAGAGTAAGAGAAAGGGGCCACCAATAGCAAGACAGAACAGCCTTGTAGGGAGGATTCCAGTCTAGGTGACTGTGGACACTTCTTCATCTGGGACCTTTACAAATCTGACAGTTGTTCAGGATAATAAGGCAATCTCAGCTAAATCAACTATAGCTTCTCTGACAGCACTGTCATATGTGCAGCTGGAGCAACATGGGAGCCACTCATGTGCACCCTGGAGGGCAGAACTTTGGTGAACTCACCTGCTCTGCCCAGTCTTCTGATAATTTCCTGCCCAGTTCTTAGGTGAGGCAGCTTCCATCCAAGTGAGTTTAGAATCACTTGGCTAAGATGAAACAGTCAAGAAAACTTATCTTTGAGCTGCAAGTTGTCCTGCAGGGAGTCAGGAGAGAGGGCACCAAGGGTACTAGAAAGCCATGTCTGTGGCAGCCAGCCTGCAGCAGTCCTTTCCCCATCCTGTTACTACTGTTCCAAACTTGGAAGAAATTGCTTTCTGGTTTTTGTTTTTTTCATAATGTCTTTAGTAAAAGAAAAGCACAAGCCCTGGGGGCACCTGGCATTGGTCTTGAGGTTGTCTGCTGCCCCAGGGATGACCTAAGCAAGGCCCTGGTGACTTCCTTCCTTCGGAAGACCTTGGTCCTTGCCTGCTTCCATACACACGCACACTCTTGTTGCTCATACTACCTCCCTCCCCAGTAACTTTGACACAATTCTCGTGTGCCCTGCAGCTAACATTGTCTTTCATCTTCATCCTCCCTCTCAGAAAATGCTGTTTTTCTTCTCTCCCTCTCGCCCTGTAGGTTATTGCAGCTGACTGCAAAAGGGTCACAGTGCTGAAGTATTTTCTGGAAGCCCTTTGTGGACAAGAAGAGCCTCTGCTGGCATTCAAGGGTGGAAAATATGTGTCAGTGGCACCCGTCCCAGACACCATGGGAAAGGAAATGGGAAGCCAAGAGGGAAAACAACTGGAAGATGAGGTACTATGCGGGAAGAGCCCACTATGGCATAGGGAAGGCTCCCCTTCCCCCAGGCCCCAATGCCTAGGCTGGAGCTTCTCCTTGGGGTTATTTATAACCTCTTAGTTCAGTGTCTGTTGACATGACAGCCATTCTCAAGAGTGCACTCTGTTGATGCCCCTTCCTGCCAGTCTACCCCAATGCCTCTATCTACGAGTTCCAGATGCTTCTTTTTAATGTTACATTGGAGGAAAGAGTTTAATAATGTTTAGCTCTGGAGGCTTAGGAGGCAGTAGAGAGAAAGGGGTGTTAGGGTTCAGGCTGAGGATCAAGTTTATAGATGTGTGGAGCTCAGCACTGCACAGGCCTGAATTCCAGCCTCCGGCTCATGGGCCCAGGGCTAACATACAGGAAGAGCTGACATTGCTGGCCCCATGTGGAAAATCACCCCTCCCCCAGCTTGCTCTCCCTCCCTTACTCCCTCCCTCCTGCACATCCTGATGTGATTAAGGAATTCTCCTCTTGTTTGTTTGCCCTTGGTTTTTCCTGTAGCCCTTGCTTCACTCCAGACTAGCGTGTGTGTGTGTGTGTGTGTGTGTGTGTGTGTGTGTGTGTGTGTGTGTGTGTCTGTCTGTCTGTCTGTCTCTGTGAGTCTGTCTGTGTGTGTGTCTGTGTGTATGGACATACTATGCTATGCTTACCTATATACCGACCCCTGCAGGCCTCCTTGGCAGTTGCCCTAGTATGATATATGTCTTTCTGTGGATGATCTTTGATGGTCATCTATATGTGCCCAGTTTGGGTGTCAACTTAAATGAACATTGCTGCCAGCTTTCCTGCGGTCCGTGGGTTCTGAGTAAATGTGAGTGTGTGGTGGAAATGGAGCATGTGTGCATTTAGCATCACTGTCAGCCTCCTTACTGTTTGTCTGGGTGTGAGTAACTGTCTGGGTACATATACACATCTCACTTTTGCCTGAAGGTCGGCTCTTTTCTTCTTTTTTACACCATAGTATTAAAGACAGGGGCCTTAGGTAGAAAGAAACATGGGATGGAGGGAAGAGACGGAAGCAATTCTAGCCAGAGGCCAGGTCACCCATAGGCCAGCACAGTCATTTGGCCTGCAGCAGTCTCAAGCGCCCGGTGGAGCAGGGCGGGGTACAGGGATGAAATCAGCAACAGGCCAAGGAAGCCAGATGTCAGCTGGAAGCTGTCGTTTAGGATCTCAGGCAGTGATAGAGTGGCCACCTTTGGAACAGAGTCTTCAGAGAAGCAGTCTTGGCCTGACTTCATTAGGATAGCTGGAGAACTCCACCCCGTGCTGATGACACAGGGCTCAGCTTCCAGGGCAGAGGTGGTTCCAGGGCTATAGCTAAACCCACAATTCTAGACTCTCCAGATGAAACCTGGGCAGGGAATACAGGAAAGAATGAGCTGTCAGCATGGGAGGAGAGAGTGGAGTTGTCAGAGCCATTGGGGTATCCAAGCCTTAGCAGGCAGAACAGTGCTCCTGCAGCACTGGACAGTGTGGGAAACACAGGGCAGTGATACCCGTACTTCTTTCCTTTATCTCACCCACACTGAAAGGCTAAAGTCGGCAGTGGAGGGTGAGTAAAACCAGCTCTTCAGCATGACTGGAAAAGATGTCTCTGAACAGTAGAACTGGCAGCACAAGCCTCGCTAGGCAAAGAGGTACCCTAGAAGGAACAGGCCACCTCTAGTGCCAGATCTAGTTGTGCCACAGTACTCTCCTTCTGAGGTTTATTGACCAAGCAAAGGTTCATGACCCACACCAGGCTGCCCACTTCTTCCTTTTCCCACGAGTCTCCTGGGTTCCTTTATGTCAGTGGTCCCTGGGAAACCCTACTTACCCTGTTCTGTGTAATTTCATAACCCTTTACTTCCTCGTTTGCTATGAGAGCTGAGCAAACCTCAGACAAGCTTCTCTGACCCTCCTTTGACCTCAGTCTTGCTTACTCTAAACCAGTGCTAACTGTCCACCCAGGGTCAGAGCAGGCAAGGACAGACACTCTTCCTCTGTGGGCCAGCAGGCATCTTGTTGCACTTGCTCCTGTCCAGGTTTACCCTGTGAGCAAGGAAATGGATGTGAAGTCTTCTTCCTTTTCATGGCCAAGTATTAACAAATAAACTGTGCCTGTGGACAATACACTAGACCACCCCCCCCCCCCAGACCTCTCAGAACTGTGACAGATTCTATCCTCAGTTCTCATCTCCCCAAGCTGCAGACTAATTGGAAGAGGTGCATGGTGGTGGTGGGGTGTCCTTGGTCATCTTTCTTTGTAAGGGACAATGTGTAGTTTAAGGATACTGCCAAACCACCCAGCTTCGCTACAATCCCACTTCTCATCACTTACTACTTTTCACTGAGAGAATTCCAGTCTGCCTTAATAGGTCTAGGCCTGACAAAGCTAAGGGCTGAATCTGAGCTTGTGCCCTCAATTCAGAACCCTAGCCCTGCAGGGGTTTTTTGTTTTTGTTTTTGTTGTTATTGTTGTTTGGTTTGGGGGGGGGTTGGTTTGTTTTTTGTTGTTGTTGTTGTTGTTGTTGTTTTAAATTTTGAGACAGGGTTTCTCCGTAGCTTTTGGTTCCTGTCCTAGAACTAGCTCTTGTAGACCAGGCTGGCCTCGAAGTCACAGAGATCTGCCTGCCTCTGCCTCCCGAGTGCTGGGATTAAAAGCGTGTGCCCCCATTGCCCGGCTCCCTGCACGTTTGTTCATTATGCTTGGTAAAAGCCGATGGCAGAGGGAGTCAGATTCACTTGAATTTAAATACCTGCTCTGCTTGCTGCCACCTTTATGACTGAGCAGGCTATTTTACTCTAAATGTCTTTATTTATAAAGCAGGGATGGGCCAGCAGTGATGCTGTAACTCATTTAATCCCAGCACTGTGGAGGCAGAGGCAGGCAGATCTCTGTGTTTGCGGCCAGCCTGGTCTACAGAGTGAGTTTCAGGACAACCAGAGATACACAGAAAAGCCCTTTCTTGAAAAACCAAAAATAAGAAATAAATAAAACACAGGTGATAATAGCTATGTGAAGTTATGAGAATTAGGGGCTGGAGAGAAGATGGCTGAGAGGTTAAGATTACTGACTGCTCTCCCAGAGGTTCTGAGTTCAATTCCCATCAACCACATGGCCCTCACAACCATCTTTAATGAGATCTGGTGCCCTCTCCTGGTGTGCAGGCATAACACTATATGCATAATAAAAAATAAATCTTTTTTAAAAAATATTTTTTATTTATTATGTATACAATGTTCTGTCTGCATGCCTGCAGGCCAGAAGAGGGCACCAGACCTCATTACAGATGGTTGTGAGCCACCATGTGGTTGCTGGGAATTGAACTCAGGACCTTTGGAAGAGCAGGCAATGCTCTTAACCACTGAGCCATCTCTCCAGCCCTAATAAATAAATCTTTAACCAAAAAAAAAAGTGAGAATTAGCTGGACGGTGGTGGTTTATATCTTTTTTTAAATATTTATTTATTTATTATGTATACAATATTCTGTCTGCATGTATGCCTGCAGGCCAGAAGAGGGCATCAGATCTCATTACAGATGGTTGTGGGCCACCATGTGGTTGGCAGGAATTGAACTCAGGACCTTTGGAAGAGCAGGCAATGCTCTTAACCACTGAGCCATTTCTCCAGCCTGGTGGTTTAGATCTTTAATCCCTGTACTCAGGAAGCAGAGGCAGGCGGATCTCTGTGAGTTTGAGGCCAACCTGGTCTACAGAGTGAGTTGTAGGGCAGCCAGGACTGTTATACAGAGAAACCCTGTCTTGAAAACACATACAAAAAAAAAAAAAAAAAAAAAAGAAAGAAAAAAGAAGAAATGTGAGAATTAAAAGAGTCAATGTATGAAAAATACATAGCCCTTAACATAGCCCATAAAAAGCACTGAGTAGCTAGTAGCTGTCAGGGTAGGCATCACTATCATCCTGTTAGAATTGCAGGAATCTTTTTTCTCCTATTGAATCACTCCCTATTTCCCCTACTAGCCCCATCCGTCAAGGAAGCTCTCTTGGGCAGCTGTATGTTCTCTCCTGACCAAGGCCAAAAGTAAGAGAGTGAGGAATGGAGCTAGGACCACCCGGGGAGCAGTGACTGCTGAGAACTGAGTCTGCAAGTGAGGAAGTGCCATCCCTGGGGAAGGCTCCATCAGCCTGGCAAGGAGGCTCCTTAAGCTAGCCAGCCACCTCCTTCTTACTCTGCCTAGGCCCTTGGAGGGCAGCTAAGCAAGGCCATGTTATGTGAATTTTTTAATGGGGCCCAGAAATCCCCACATCACCAGGCTGTGGTCTTAAAAAGAAATCAGGGCTAGGTCTATAGAGCTACAGCATCTGCTCTTGATGCTGTCTGGGGCAAAGGAACTTCCTTGCTCTCCTAGCTCCCAGATGTTGGTCAGAGTTGATTCTTATCAGATTATTAGCATGAATTAGATTTAAATTAGGCAGTTCAACTTTCTCTATCATTTATCCTTTGAATCATTTATAATTTCAAAATGAAAATAAGTCCAAAGTTTGTGTTTGAGTATGTACAAGGGAAAACACAGGAGTGTGAACACAAGCATGCATGTGAACATACATGATTATGAGTGTCGTACGTATGAGTGTGTAAGAAAAAGCTGTACCATTTAAGGGTGTAATTTAAGGGGAAGAATGACAACTTCTGCCAACATATTTTAGGGAACCCTTGGCAAGGAGTGCGCCCCATCAACATAGGATGGGCTAAAGGAGTAGAGTGGACCCATTAACATCCGTGGCTCACAGTCTCCTCTTTTCCTTTGTCTGTGCTTTTGCTTTACTCCAAGGAAGAAGATGTGGTAATTGAAGACTTTGAGGAAGATTCAGAGGCTGAAGGCAGTGGGGGCGAAGATGATATCAGGGAACTTCGGGCCAAGAAGCTGGCACTAGCAAGGAAGATAGCTGAGCAACAGCGACGTCAGGAAAAGATCCAGGTGAGCCTAACTGGAGAAACTGATTCCCATTGAGGGTGTGGCCTACAAACCATGAAATGACGTGAGCAGGGAGTGGCAGGGCATCTGTTGTTATACTCCATCTCTGCACTCAAATTGTGAGTGCTAAGGCAGGGCAGAGTCTTGTCAGTGTCTGATGAGCGTCACTTCTCCTGTGAGACTCTGTCAATACCACACATCCAGTTTTTCATGTAATTAAAGGGACTCAGTTCTCTTTCACTATTGTAGCTATTCATTGAGAGCACTCCTTATTGTGGGATTAGGATGCCATAGCCATAGGCTGGGTTCCGAAGATATGGGAGAGCCCCTTTTGGACAGAGAACTTTCCACATTCTCTCAGGGAGAAACTACCTAATCTACATTCAGGGGTTACCTTGCTGTCAGCCCTTCTGGAAGCCCAAACCTTCATTACCGCAAGTTTTTCTCTATAGCTCTCCCAGATCTGTCTCCTTATACTGAATACGTATTTCTCCAAGGAAGTTATACTCCCTTTATATACTTTTTTTTTGTTTGTTTGTTTTTGTTTTTCGAGACAGGGTTTCTCTGTGGTTTTGGAGCCTGTCCTGGAACTAGCTCTTGTAGACCAGGCTGGTCTCGAACTCACAGAGATCCGCCTGCCTCTGCCTCCCGAGTGCTCCCTTTATATACTTTTGCACGAGAGATCATTAAACCTCTCTAAGCATGTATGTCTTTAGGGCTCTCTTCAGACGCTCCTCTCATCTCCTTCCTCCCTCTCTTTCTGTCTTCCATCCATCCCTTTCTGCTAGCTTCCCCACCCCATGTCTCCCTCTTTCCATTTGAGATAAGGTCTTACTGTGTAGCCCTGACTGGCCTGGGACTCACTATGTATACCAGGATGGCCTTAAATTCACAGGGTTCATTTGCCTCTGTATCCAAAGTGCCTCCGGAGACAAGTATCACCACTCTTGACATGCTGTTCTTCTCTTAAATATATGGTTTAGTGTAGAAAGCCAAGAAACTTGATATAATTTGGGAGCTGACACTTACCTAACCTTTGCACTGAACAAACTATCTAACTTTGAAGAGCCTGTTTTCTTCATCTGCTGAGTGATAGTACTGTCTTGAGAGGCTTGCATGAGACTGCCACCAAAGTGCTTAGCCTGCAGTGGTCCCTTTATCTGAAATTAGTCTCAGCACCCTGCCCCCGGAGAGGAATGATAATAGTTGGAATTGGTCTCTTAGACATACCTATGTCCTACTGCTACTACGATCCAGCATGCAATATATCTCTACATGCATGCCTGTTATAATGTGACCATCTCTTTGTTTAAACTCTGTAAAGGCTGTAAACCTCTTTGTGGCCCAAAGATCAGCATCATCTTTAAGATCTTCAAGTTTCTCTTCCTGCCCTTTTCTTTTTTTTTTCTTTTTTTCTTTTAAAGACAGAGTTTCTCTGTAGCTTTGGAGCCTGTCCTGGAACTAGCTCTTGTTGACCAGGCTGGCCTCGAACTCACAGAGATCCGCCTGCCTCTGCCTCTTGAGTGCTGGGATTAAAGGCGTGCGCCACCACCGCCCGGCTCCTGCCCTTCTCTTTCTCATCATCTGTCCTCACAAAAGTCGCACCTATAGTTACCACCTCAATGTCCTGACTATCAGTTCAGCTGTTAAAGAAATTATTGCCAAAAATCACCCAGGACCTGCTTTTACCATATTTAGTCCTTCTGTGCATGGTAGTATAAGCCTGTAATTCTACCTTGTGGGATGTGGAGGATGAAATTCAAAGCCATCCTCAACTACAAACCAAGTTCAAGGCCAGCCTGAGCTATATGAAACTCACTCAAAGAAAGGAAGGAAGGCAGAAAAGAAAAGAAAGACTCTAAAACTTAGTCCCCATTATGGTTAACTTCTTTATAGCTTTGGGTCCTTAAGTCTCTTTCCTCCAGCTTCCCGTTAACATAGTGAGTGCACTGTTGTCTTCTCTGCTAGACAGGGAAAAACCTTTCCCAGCTTTTTCTTTTAAGTTCCACTATCCTTTCTATTGTTTTTAAGTCTAGCAAGCTGAATAATTAGTATTTAACAGAAATTTTTGGTTGACTTCACTGATGGTAGCAAGTAGAACATCATCTCAAATTTTGCCACGAGCTTTTACCCCTGCTATCCAATTTATTTATTTATTTATTTATTTATTTATTTATTTATTTATTTATTTTGGTTTTTTAGAGACAGGGTTTCTCTGTGGCTTTGGAGCCTGTCCTGGAACTAGCTCTGTAGACCAGGCTGGTCTCGAACTCACAAAGAAATCCGCCTGCCTCTGCCTCCCGAGCCAATTTATTTATTTTTTGTTTGTTTGTTGGGCTTTTTTTTTTTCTTTTGAGACAGGGTTTCTCAGCTCAACAGCTCTAACTGTCCTGGAACTTCCTCTGTAGACCACGCTGGCCTCAAACTCCCAGAAATCCACCTGGCCTCTGCCTCCCAATTGCTGGGATTAAAGACGTGCGCCATCTCTGCCCCAGTCTAATTTCTTATCATTTTCTGTACATCCCCCCCTCCTTCCCTAAGTCCCATTGCTGCTGCTACCCTAGTTCAGGGACTTGTTTAACCATAGGAACTAGGGCCCTGCCTTGTATGGATCCAGAGGATGCCACTGACTTTATAAACTGTAAATGGCTCCTCTTGGACTTACATAGTACTCAGTCTGGCCACCAGGCTCCAGCCACACCATGAGCTCAGTTCTTTTCCCAGAGAGCCATTCCCTTGCTCAGAAATCATCAGTGCTTTTGCTTGGCTAGTGAAATAAAGCTTAATTCCTTCTAATGACATTTTAGATTTCCAGTCTTCTCCCAGTGTGTTTTTTCTACTTTGTTTCCCATTAACACACTCCCTATGAGCCATTATTAGCTATTAGACATTGGGCAAAGAGGTTGATTTCTCTGAGCCTGTTTCTGAATCTGTAAAATGAACTCGACACAGAACCTGCCCCATAGTTGCTAGATTTCCTCAGGATGAGCAACAGTGTGTATAAAGTGCCTGTTGGGGCATTAAGGCTCCTGACCAGATAGTGTTATTAACCTTCCTCTCTCCTCACTGCCCTTTCCCACTTTTACATGTTTGTTGAGTCTGTCTCTCAATACAAATGACTCTTTTTCTGCTCTACATTTCCTGTTAGCTGTTGAAATTCTATTTTCCTTGTGTTTCCCAATGAAACTCCTTCTCCCCAGTGAAGCCTTCCTTGATCTCCCCCAGGAGGAATTCACCTATCTCCCTGCTATAGGGTTCCTGCAGTGTTGATTTATACTTCATTTGTGGTACTGTTATCATGTCTCATATTACAGTTATTTGTGGCCATTTTCCTCCTCCGTACTATGAATCTTAGAAGAAATCAGCTCAGTTTAGCAAGTAGTATTGTACCTTGATTCTCCTGATGGCTAAGATGAAAAAAATGTGGGGGGAGGTTTCAAGGCAGACCATACAGTGGAGAAGCTATTATTCTGTTTGTTTGTTTGTTTCAAGACAGGGTTTCTCAATATAGCCTTGGCCTGGAACTCCTAGACTGTCCTCAAACTCAGGACACCTGAGAGCTAAGATTAAAGGTGTGTGCCACTGCAGCCCTGGGAGAAGTTGTAAAACAAGTGACTTGGCTTGTGAGTGGGGTCTTTTAAAAGTTTAAGTATTAAGTGGGTGTGGTGACACATGCCTTTAATCTCAGGACTCAGGGCAAAGGCAGGCGGGCAGATCAAAAGCCAGCTTGTTCTGCAAAGCAGATTCCAAGACAGCCAGAGATACATAGAGAGGCTTTATCTCAAAAACTGAACAAACAGCCGGGCGGTGGTGGCGCACGCCTTTAATCCCAGCCTTCGGGAGGCAGAGACAGGAGGATTTCTGCAGAGACAGGCGGATTTCTGTGAGTTTGAGGCCAGCCTGGTTTGTAGAGCTAGTTCTAGAACAAGCTTCAAAAAGCTGCAGAGAGCCAGGTGATGGTGGCTCACACCTTGAATCCCAGCACTCGGGAGGCAGTGGCAGGCGGATCTCTGTGAGTTCTAGGCCAGCCTGGTCTACAAGAGCAAGTTCCAGGACAAAAATCAAAAAAAAAGCTATGGAGAAACCCTGTCCCAAAAAAAAAAAAAAAAAAAAAAAAACAATGAACAAACAAAAAAGATCAAGTACAGGACTGACAAGGTGGCTTAGCAGGTAAAGGCACTTGCCACCAAGCATGATAATCTGAGTTCAGTTTCCAGCACCCATATGGTGAGGGAGATAACTGACTCCTGAAAGTTGTCCTCTGACTTTTATATACATGCTATAACACATGTATGTAACCACTTACTCCAACACACATAATAAGTAAATAAACAAGCAAATAAATAAATAGAAAATTGTTTTGGGATGATCAGGTACAAATAAGCCAGGGTAATACTTGATGTATTGATGCTCAAGAGGCTTAGGCAGGAAGATTACAAATTAAATGTCAGAGCTGGACTGTACAATAAGCCTGATGTATGTAGGTTGGACTACATAGTGAGACCCTCCTGAAAGGGAGAAAGATGCTGTGAGAACATGTGCCAGAGTACACTGTCCAGTTTGGCCATGCAAGCAATATAATTGGAGGTCTAATGTAGACCTAACTTCCAGAGCCACTGATCGTGTCCCACAGTTCTGTTCAGAGGAGGTTGCTTTGGCCCCTTTAAGAACAGGCCCCACAACTGCTGCTGGCTGCCCTGCCTCCTGTCAGCCTCCTTCCTCCAGCCCCATAGCCACAGGAGGATTTCTCAGCAGAGGAAAAATTCCCCCTTTTACCTCCCCCTTCTCTTTAATGCCCGGGGCCCTTCACTTCCATAATTCTTCATTTTCCAGCCTTGAACGTAAGCCAGACACATCTGTCTGGCCATATGCGTGAACCCTGGAGTCTGTGCCGAGGTAGCTGTAAAACAGGGCCGGTGAAGGCCCTTCTGGGAGAGCACACACATGTGTGTGCCCTCAGGCCATTGGCTTCCTGCCCAGAACCACGGGGCCTCAGTGCTCAAACCCGTGTTAACCTTCTCTATTTTTCCTCTTTTTGTTTAATTTAAGGGGGAAAATCCCAAGGAAAAGGTATAAATTGTCCTGGGAGTAGGGGAGAGGCTCCTAGCTAGAGAGACCATTATTGTTGGCAGGTACCTGGGTCACACTAATACAATAAGGAAGAAAGGAGCATCCAGTGAATTAAGATCGGAGAGATGGGCTGTAAATTACACTGCTCTGAACTCCATCAGTCTCCAGGGTGTTAACCGAGAGGTGTAAGGCAAGTCCCCAGCTCCCAGCGCCTTTTACAGATGCAGCAAAACAGGAACCACACATGTTTGGGGAAGGGGATATGAAGATGGGGTTGAACAAAAGCCCCCTTGCCCCAGGATGGCTATAAAGTCCAAGTGTGATCTGGAGCTGTAGCCACACCTCCACTTCCCTGCTCCCACATAGGCCCTTGGGCCTCAAGCTCATCTGTGGAGATGGGGGAGGTGAGGCCTGGCCTCCTTCTGCAGCCTGTCCCTCCCTGCTTCCGGCACTGCAAAGGAGCTGGTGAGTGGGGCCGACTAGAGGTCAGAAAAGGGGTGTGGGGAGCTCTCAGGGCCTGTGCAGCTGGAGCTACAGAGCCCAGGCAGGCCCTAGATGTAAGGGGTGCCAAGTCCACCCACCCAGGGCTTTGAGACCACACGCTCTGACTTAGCCCAGGCTTTACCTTGTTCCCTATGATGGTGCTTCCCTACTGTACTGGTCCTGTCTTCCTCACTGCTTTTTGCCCGTTTTTGTTTTGTTTTGTTGTACTGCCCTTCTTGGGAGATGTCTAGAGTCCTTAGCAAGGTACATGGTTAGTATGGGAAGTTGGTCAGAAAGGTTTCGTCCTAACCAGGCACTCAGGGCCAAGCAGTCACTGAGAATTCTTTTCCAGGCATGAAGCATGGCCTCTTGGCACCTCATGCGATCCTGGCCCTGTGAATCTCCTACCTCCTCCCCTGATTCCATGAGGCTCTTCTGTGATTTGTGCTGCTGTTGGGCGGGGTCAGGTTTCCTGAGCAGTTGCAAACATCCCACCTGAAACATAACAGGCTCTTCCTCTGGCCACAGCTATTGTTTCCCTCTGCATTATGGCCACAGTCTTGCTCTGTAGCCAGCAATGACATGTGTTCTGAAAATAGCTTCACTTGCCTGTCCCCTTCCCGCCCACCCACCCTCCTGAAGATGCAGTCACTCCTTTGTGGTAGCCCCAGGAGTTTCACTCTAAATATAGCCACAGTCCATTCACACTGCCACCCAGCCAGAGGGGGGGCACTGTGGAACAATGGGGTATGCACAGAGCACCCACACACACACACACACACCTGTATGGAAGCTAGCGGAAAGCAGACACTCAGCCCTGGCTCCTAGCTGTCGGAGACAGTGTGGGAGCCAGTACACTACCAGTCCAGGGGCACGTTCACCCCTGAGCAGGAAAGCACATCAGTCTGCAGAACTGGGCACCTCCCAGGCCTACTTCAGCCTCTGCCTAACAAGGTGCTATACCGCCAGATGGCTCCAGCTGCTGACAACTCATTGGCTACTCGAAGCATCCCCCAGAGTCCCAAAATGGTCAAGCCTTTGACTGAAACACCTTTAAACTGATGATTGTAGCAAGCTGAAAAAAGGGAGAGTATATATTTCTTTGGCTTTTTCAGAACAAGCATTATTTATTAAATATTAAAATTCAGGGTATAGAGCAGTGATTGAGCAGTTAAGAGCACTAACTGCTCTTCTAGAGGACATAGATTCCATTTCCAGCCAGTACCCATATGACAGTTCACAACTGTTTGTAACTCTAGTTCCAGAGGATCTGACACCCCATTACGACCTTCTCAGGCACTATACACACACATGGTACACAGCCTATTCATGCAGGGTTTTCTGTAAAGTACTATTTAGAAGATGAGACAATGTGATTAAGTTCATTGAGCTCCTGTAATAATTAGGCCCTACGAGTCTTATGTTAAATCTTGATGTCCCTGTAAATCCCAGCTATTCAGAGGCTCAGGTGGGAAAATAACTTGAGCTCAAGATTTCAAAACCAAGCCGGGCGGTGGTGGCGCACGCCTTTAATCCCAGCACTCGGGAGGCAGAGGTAGGCGGATCTCTGTGAGTTCGAG
>NC_022014.1:24001524-24003332 GCF_000317375.1 Microtus ochrogaster | reverse complement strand
CTCGAACTCACAGAGATCCGCCTGCCTCTGCCTCCCGAGTGCTGGGATTAAAGGCGTGCGCCACCACCGCCCGGCTCTATTTTATTTTATTTTAAATTGACATCAGCATAATTTCTTCCTTTCCATTTATCTGGTGCTTTTTTTTAATTTAACTTTTATGTGCATTGGTGTGAGGATGTCAGATCTAGAACTTGAGTTACAGACAGTTGTGAGCTGCCATGTAGATGCTGGGAATTGAACCTGAGTCCTCTGGAAGGACAGCCAAAACTCTTAACCGCTGAGCCATCTCTCCAGCCCTACACATACATTTTTTAAATGAACCTTTACTTTTAAAAATTAACAAATAATGCCAGGTGATGGGAGTGCATGCCTTTAATCCCAGTATTGGGGAAGTGGAGGCAGGCAGAGCTCTGTGAGTTCAAGGCCAGCCTAGTCTACACAGCTAATTCCAGGAAACCCAAGGCTACAGAAAGAAATCCTGTATGGAAAATAAATAATGAAAATCAGAAGTATCATTTTTTTTAAAGACAAGGTCGGGCCGGGCAGTGGTAGCACACGCCTTTAATCCCAGCACTCAGGAGGCAGAGGCAGGTGGATCTCTGTGAGTTTGAGGCTACAAGAGCAGGTCGGGGCTTCGCAGATCACTCACTGGGTAAAACACTTGCTCTGCAAGCATAAGGACCTGGGCTAGAGTCTCCAGCACCCATGTAAACTAACATGTAACACTAACACGGGGCAAGGTCAGATCAGGTAGACCTCGGGAGTCTGCCAGCTAGCCAGCCTTCCTGAAATACCAAGTTTCCACTTCAGAGAGACCCTGTCTCCAGACAAAATAGAAAACTATACAGAAAGATACTTGAATGTCTTGCTGTGGACTTTGTATACACGTATATATGGGCACAAGTATTCCTAAACTCACATATGTGCATCACATGTGTACATACATACAGCAAAAAGAGAGAGTCTCACTGTGCTGTTCATGCTGGTCTTGAACTCATGAATGGGTTCATGTGATTTCTTGACTAGGTCTCCCAGGTAGTTGGGACTACATGCACATACCACTGTACCCAACTGGCTGTAATCTCACAAGAGAAATAAGTAGTCCTGGGACTAGAAAGATGGCTCAGCAGTTTAAGAGCATTTACCCAAGTTCAGTTCCCAGCAACCACAGGCTCACAACCACCTTTAACTCTAGCTCCAGAGGATCCAATACTTGTGGCCCCCATAAGCACCTGCATACATGCACACACACACACAGTTGAAAACAATAAAAATAAGTTTTTAAAAGTAAATACTCCTGTGCCTCCCCTCCCTATTCCCATTTACTGATATCTTTGATGGTCACTCAGATACACAGAATGTAAAAAAGAGAAGAGAGTTATACAAGAAGAGTAGAAATTGTCGTTGTTGTTACTAATGTGTATCAGGCACTCTTATGTGCAAGGTGAATGTAGAAGTTTGCTGTGTTATAAAACCTCTCATTTCTGGTAATGACATTACTCTGAACACAGAGCTTACATGATTTCATCACCCTTTGAAAGAAAGGAAGCAGCCACACTGTATAGATCTTAGTAGAAGGAAGACTTAGGAAAGAAAGCCTCTGCCTGTTCTGCCTTGCTTCTTGATCTTTGCCCTTGAGGCATTTACTTTATAAATAGCAAATCAAGTTCACATTAGTATGAATGACTTGCTAGGGGACTGAGGAAGAGAAAGCTCATTTGGATCCTCTTTCATTAAAACTTCTTTCATAGGTGTGTGTGAGTGTGTGTGTGTGTGTGTGTGTGTACCTTCTATGACAACCAATTGTA
>NC_022014.1:23994016-24001392 GCF_000317375.1 Microtus ochrogaster | reverse complement strand
TTACCAGCCCTGGCTGTCCTAGAACTTTGTAGATCAATCTGGCCTCGAACTCAGATATCCACCTGCTTCTGCTTCCTGAGCACTGGGATTAATGGCATGGGTCACCACTGCCCAGATGTTTGTTGTAATTTTGTGTCTCAATTGTCAGTGGGTTAGCATTATAAAACAATGCTCACTGTGTAGAGGAAACTTAACTTGTACAAGAACCTTCCTAGAGATGTAGCCCATCAGCTTCTTTAGCTGTTGCGTATCGTGTCTGTCTCAACTGTCTTGTCAGTTTGCTCCAGGAAGCTCCTATCCCTCAGAGATGGCTGAATTCTTAGCACTTTTCCCAAACTGAAGTTACTTTTCTCTTGCACACTTCATGCCAACATGGTCCTTCTTGCCATAAATCTGGTTTGGAGTATTTTTTTAATTTTTTAAAAGTCTTTTTTGGCTTGTTTATGTGTTTGCTTGTTTTTGTTTTTGGCAAGGTCTCCTGCCAAGGATGATCTTGAACTCCTGGTCTCCTGTCTGCTACCACACCTACTTTGGAGTGCCTACACTTTCCTCAGGTTCCCAGTGCACTGTCTAAGAACCAGTGTGGCCCAAGCTGAGCTAAAGTTAGAGGGCTCCTGTGGAACTCTCCTTCCAGGTCAGCACATTTGACTCCAGGCCAGGCTGATCTGTCTGAATCTCAGCATTCCAATTGCACCCCCCTCGCTCCCACCAGAGGCTTCTGCAGCTTTTTACTCATACAAACAAAAATAAATCTCACTACCGGCCTCTGAACTCCACAGCAGCGTGCTTCCCCCTTCTCCCTGAGCGTCCCATGGCTGTGAGTGGGGACTTGGCACTCTCCCCATCGACATCACTTTTTCACTCCCTGCGCATCCTGTGTCCTTCTCTCACCGTGCGACCCAGAGATCAGAATGGGACGTGACGGCCGGCACAGGCGCCGTGCACAGCTGCCAGGAATCTGACGGGTAAAATCTGGAAAAGTTGGGAGGGCAAATGCTAAACACATACAGCGCCACTCAGAAAGGACCGGAAACACAGACACCCATTGCAGAGAGCCTGACTTCTAAACCTTCTGAGTCTGCCATTCTTTTTATTAGTGCTGAACTAATCTTGTGACCCAGGTATGACTCCCCTCACCCACCAAGCCCACTGGTACCCTAGGAGAAGAGACAACAACCTTGTCTAATCTCCTGAGACTGCATGAGGGCATGTGGGGAACAGGAAGCAGTTGTGTGGTGACTCACTGGGCAGAGCCAGGTTAGGGGAAGTTGTCTGCAGGCGTCCCTGGGACCGGATGAGGGCAGCTCAGCTTTGACCACCACACGCAGCTTGGCCCTGACCCATTCCCAGGAAATCATCTGCTACCTCTCTGAGAGACTATGGCAGTTTACCTTTCTAACCATGGACCAGAACTCCAGATACTCAAGGAAGCTAGTGCTCCCTGGGCCTTATTCTAGGTTTTACATTTTGTCCTGTAATCAAACACCAGGTAGATTCACTTTGCCCCTCCACCCAGCCTGCCTTGGCTGCCTGGCTATTGGCCTTCCTGCTTACCACCAGCATACAGGTGAGATGGTCAAGGTCTTAGGAATCCATTGTTCATTCAGGGTGAAAAA
Organism: Microtus ochrogaster; assembly: GCF_000317375.1. Taxonomy (NCBI): domain Eukaryota; kingdom Metazoa; phylum Chordata; class Mammalia; order Rodentia; family Cricetidae; genus Microtus; species Microtus ochrogaster. The sequence goes on along the minus strand of NC_022014.1, from coordinate 23,999,776 downwards.
TGATAGTCAGCGACTTCCTTAATGGAAGTCTAACCAAGGCTGCATATTATTTCTCAAATAGAAAAACAGAGATGTGGTGGCACTTCCTTAAGACTAAGACCTGTATCACTACAGGTGCTAGTGTGCTATCATTCATGAGCCATGTGGCAAAGCCTGTTATGTCCTCTCTCCCAGAAAGACAGAGCTCCAGGAAAAGCATTCTGGTAGAGTGACATGGAGAACCGAAGCCTGGGAAAAGGCTGTTCCTAGGTATGAAAAAGGACAATAGAGTATTTACTCAACCTAAGCAGAACCATTTTCTGTTCTTCTAAATGCCCAAGCCAAGATTAGTAAACTGTGTTACTGTCCTGATGGCAACTCTCTGGGGAGGTGTTTGGGTCACTACAGTGACCCAAAACTCCTGGCAAGGTGGCTGACACTTTCTCCTTGTGAGGTGAGATCAATTGGAGGGTTTCAGCAGACTGGGTCTCTCAGCCAAGTCCCGTGGCCTGTGTCTTCGCCAACTGTGGTGGCAGTGGCAGCAACAACTTACTCATAGGGAAAGGTCCCTGGTAGGTCACCGAAAAGCCACCCCCATCATTTGAAGGCATGCCCTTTCAGTTTTACTGTCGCTGTTAGTGAAGCCTAGGCAGCCTTTTTGCTGACTGTTGGTGGCCAGGCCCAGCACCGTGGGCCCCATCTCAGTTGGCACGCACATATACTTCCTCTGCTCTGTTTCTGGGTCTGTGTCCTTGCAATTGCTATGTTTCAGAAGACCATAAGAGGGAGTGAGGGAACTGGGACTTGCCAGCTTGTTTTTCTGGATTCCCACTAGTACTGGCTAGCTCCCTACACAGAATCTGCCAGAGAAGATAGATCCAGCTGATCAGTTTGCTTCCTGACCATGGTCCCCAGAGGAAATAGCACAATAATGAATATATTCTGTAGTGACAGATATACCCTAAACTTATCCCAGCAAGCCACTGCCACTCATATAAGACTGGCAGACTAGAGGACACTGGGCTTTGCAGATGTTCACAGAGATGTGAAAGGCTGTAGCACAGACAGTCCCTGGGTTGTGGGCTTCTAAGGGTGAGGGTGGTTGGTACACAGACCTACTAGTGATGGAGAGGATTGTTGACTCATATGGGGTAGGACTCTTCAGGTTGTTTTGTAGTTTGTTTTTATGGCATTTCAGTTTGCACTAGGATATAACAAAAAGTCCTGGTTTAAGTCAATTTAAAGGAAAAATGAAGTCAGTAATGGTATTACTAGAACAGGAGTCTGACAAAGGGGTAAAAGTTGAGCAAAAAATGCTGGGGGTAGTGTGCCTTTAATCCTAGCAGAAGGCAAGGCAGAGGCAGGCAAATCTCTGTGTGTTCAAGGCCTATATATCAAGTTCTAGGACAGCCAGATCTACATAGAGAGAGACCTTATCTCAAAAAAGAAAAGAGAAGAGAAAAGGTAGAGAGCAAAAAAGACCCACATTTAGGAAATACTGTGCAAGGCAAGGAAAGGTGGTAGCCGTTGTGATCTGATTGTTGCTCTTTGGGTCCTAACTTCATCTTTATACCCCTGCTGCAGGAAATGATAAATAGCATTCTGCTAATAGCTACTTTTTAAAAATTTTTATACTTTGTATGCATGAGTCTGTTTGTGCGTGAGCACTGATACAATATGTATTTGGGTGTAATTTGTTGGAATTGGATCTCATCAACCCATATATCTTTTTCAAGGACAGGGTCTTACTCTGTAGCTGTAGCTGGTCTAAAACTCTCAAATGTTTGTCTGCTTCTGCTTTCTGAGTGTTGGGATTAAAGGTGTGTGCCACCACACTGGGCAATGTGTATCTACTTTTTGTTTGTTTTTTTCCCAAGACAGGGTTTCTCTGTATAGCCCTGGCTGTCCTGGAACTTATTTTGTAGATAAGGCTAGCCTCAAACTCAAAGAGATCCACCTATCTCTGCCTTCTGAGTGCTGGGATTAAAGATGTACACCACCACATTATCCCCATTCTCATTTTAAAATGGGATGGAGGGGGAGAAAGCAAGATGAATTGTGATATGGATATTCCTAAGTGTTAGACTGAGAAGTACCCTTGTGCATGGTGCCTGTATAATAAATATGTAGAGCCCCCTTCCTAGCTGAGTTATTCATTCCCTTCTTATGTTCTTGATTTCTAGTCTTAAGATCCTTTCAGAAATTATTTTTTGATATCATCAGGCTTCTTTTTCAGTGATAGCCAAGCCATTTGGTCTGTGTTGATTTGACTGCATTACTTTGCTCAGCTCATGAGTCTGTCCCTCAGGCCTGAAGGGGTGGCTGTGCCTCTGGAGGGGGAAGAGATGTGTGGGGGCAGGATGCTTACACACTGTTGAGTCAGGGCCCTGGCTCACCCGCCTGCTCACTCTCTTGCTCCCTCACATTCTGTGTCCCTGTAGGCTGTTTTGGAAGATCAGAGTCAGATGAGGCAGATGGAGCTGGAGATCAGACCCTTGTTCCTCGTACCAGATACCAACGGCTTCATTGACCACCTGGCCAGTCTGGCTCGACTGCTGGAGAGCAGGAAGTACATCCTGGTGGTGCCCCTCATTGGTGAGCTGGGCGGGAGGACAGAGAGACCCTGCACGTGCATAGCAGCCCTCTCTACACCCCTCTGGAGCCAGGCAGAGTGACCTGGCTGTGCATGTGTAAGACAGGATTTGCAGGGAATGCATGGGGCAAGAAAAATTGTTTAATGATCAGAGTAGTTCAAATTATTATGGCTGATCCATGGCTTAAACTGCTTGAGCAAATGGACTCCCGTGTCCCAGCAACCAGCGGCTACATGAGCCCAGCCCTTGTTTTTTCCTTATAAAGCTTGCAGTAAAACAGCAAAGCTGGTTCCCGTTATTGGTAAACACTCAGCCCTGGCAGATAACGGCAGTGCTGCTGGGTGGTCTGGCAGGGAGGCTGGGAGGATTTTGAAGTGGTTAGATGCCTTTGGTCTGATTGTCTTGTAGCTTTTCATGATCATTCTGTTGGTTCGAGGTAACATTCTTCTGGCCAATGTCACCCTAAGGCCAGCCTGACAAGAACCCTCCAGAGCACGACCTTTGGCTCATGCCTTTCAATTCCTACCACTTGGGCCATTGGTACTGGTGGAGGCTAAGCATCTCAGGGTCCAGCATGTCTGCTTCCTAGCCGGAGTGCTCATTGGAGACTATTTGGTGCCTTTAGTTCTTGGAGCTTCATGGTGTGTCAGCCTTGGATTATGCTTCGGTCTCTGGATACTTGTCAAATATAGCTGATGTCGCTACTATAGCTGGTGGCTGTACTGGGGGGGACAAGGATTGTGTAAGATGATTGCAAAGCCCGGGATTTTTAATGCCTCTCTTTCAGCAGCCATCTGAAGCAAGTTCGAGAGTCCTATTCTCTGGAAAAGGCACCAGACTGGCAGTCTGCCTGATAGGCCACCTCTGACATCTATGCCAAGATGTTCCATTGGGCCTTCCCTCCCAGTCCCAAGAGTCTTAGTGCCAGATGGGGGTGGAAACAAAGGGCAGGAAACATCCGCCCCTGCAGAGCCTGTAGAACCCTGGGGGGTTGTGGGAAACACGTTAGCACCACCTGAGAATGTTGGCACTGAAGCCATCTTCCCTCCCTGTCTTCCTTCCCCTCCCCATGTGGCCTGGACAGAACCTCTTAAACCCAGGCCCTTAGCCCTAGGAGAAGGTTTGCTGTACTTCAGAAGAAGAGCAGCTACTGTCATAAGGCAGAGCAACAGCACTACACATTGCCCTGAGCTTTCTGTTTGCCTCTCTGGGTACTAGGTAGACTGGCTTACAGGCTTTATCACAGTACTTTACTCCCAGGAGGTTTTTTGTTAGGGAAAAGAAAGTAGATTGGTCACTTTTGCTACATGGTCAGTAACTGGTATAACCAAGAAAGTTCACTGTCATCTCAAGGTTGCCTCCCCAAACTGAAAAGGTACCACCTATAACTTCCTAGGCTAGCAGTCACTGACACTACCTGTGCCCCTACTATGTGCTTGTTCCTGAAAGTCAGAGCTGTGACCCTTTGCCCTAAAGAACTTAACTTTGCTAGAGAAATCCAGATTTGGTAGGAAAGGGTCAAACATAAGAAACCCTAGAGGATACATTCAGAGCAAAGTCAATGACCCTAAGGGTACTAGCAACTGACAGCTGTATTGAAGCCACCCAGGCCAGGCGCTTTGACCCCGTGTCATCTGGGCAGATCCCTGTGTTCAGAGCTGTAAGGGGAGCTCCTGTTCACTCATCCTTTCCTTGGTGGACTCCTGCCTTAGGACCAGAGCAACAAAGGGTTAAGCTTACAGCCTTCCCTGCTTGTGTCTTGTGCTCTTTAACCTGCTCTGTGCTCTTTAGGTCTGACCCCAGCATTGAGAAGTCCCGCCTGGTGCAGAAGCACAAACAAGCGTCCCCTTTGAAGCCTGTTTAGTTTGGAAGCAGGAAAGCAGATTTTGGGATAGAATACCAGTTTTTCCTGTTTGATGTTCTGTTTGCTGTACCATAAAACCCATCCACCACTGCCACACATTGTGTGGACCTTGCAGCTTCATGATGCTAAAAGTGTGTGTGTATGTGTGTGTTCCCATATGGGCCCTTTCCAGAAAATGTTTCTGAATACCCAGACAATGAGTGCCAGGCTCACCATGGAACAGCATGCTCATGCCGACTCCCCAAGCTATGAATCATTATACTAAGGAGAGGCCTCAGACCCCAAACTCTCCCCAAGCCCCCAAGGAGCGCATATTTCCCACTTGACCTCAGGCTTTTGGCTGGAATTTTGGAAAGAATCTTCACCAGAAAATGAAGCCATGTCCCAGACACATAGACAAGCAGACAGGCACGCGCATACACGTGCACGCGCGAACACACACACACACACACACACACACACACACACACGTGTAGTATCAAGGAGGTAATGTGCCAAGGTTGTGGTTTTGTGAAATACCAGGGCCCTTGCAAGTAAGTCTGGCTGTCCTTCTTCCTTGGTGGCATCCCTGTACTCTGCTCCTACTGACGATAGGACCCCGCCCCCTTTTAGATGGCTGTGGTTCAGACCCAAGTAGCTGAGGAGGGGCACCTCACTTACCATTTTGCTAATATGTTCTTAAGGTACCCTTTTAATTTAATCCTATAACTCTGGAATGCCAACTCCAGAAAATCTAAGTTCCTTCTGGGAGGAAGATGGGGCTCAGAGGAAGAAGCAGATAGGAGCTGAGGCTCAATAAAAGTCTTGGGCCCTTTCTTATCCCCACAAGGGCCTATCCTACTATAGTTTAATTGGAAAAGTCCTGTGGAGAGGGGGCCTCTTATTATCTGTGAAGGCGCCTGGCAGAGAAAGTGGGCAGAGACCACAGGCGAAGGCAAGCATAATTGCTGATTGTAAACTCTGTTTTATCAGTGATCAATGAGCTCGATGGCCTTGCCAAAGGGCAGGAGACAGACCACCGGGCTGGGGGCTATGCCCGTGTGGTACAAGAAAAGGCCCGGAAATCCATCGAGTTCCTTGAACGGAGATTTGAGAGTCGGGACTCTTGCCTGCGGGCCTTGACTAGCCGTGGCAATGAACTTGAATCCATCGCCTTCCGCAGTGAGGACATCACTGGACAACTGGTGAGACACCACCACCACCACCACTACCACCCCTGCCAGGGAAAGCCCATGGTCCACTATGGTGGCGCACGCCTTTAATCCCAGCACTTGGGAGGCAGAGGCAGGCGGATCTCTGTGAGTTCGAGGCCAGCCTGGTCTA
>NC_022014.1:23956328-23993916 GCF_000317375.1 Microtus ochrogaster | reverse complement strand
AAAAAAAAAAAAAAAAAAAAAAAAAAAAAAAAAGCTACAGAGAAACCCTGTCTCGGGGTGGGGGAAAAATGTTCCTGAAAGGAGGGAGTGAAAGAAGGCTTTTTGAGCCTGGGAAGCCAAGGGATAGGCAAGGCCCAGGAGGGGAAGAATACCTTGTTCTCTGTATCACTAAGGACAGTTAAACTCAGCCATGCAGAGCCAGAGCATTCCTGAATGAGCCTCTAGGACAACCCTGGAAGTACCTCTGCCTCTGCATGGCGCCCCCTCCTGCCCAGTGGTGATTTTCGCACTGTTTTCTTCCAGGGTAACAACGATGACTTGATCCTCTCGTGCTGCCTGCACTACTGCAAAGACAAGGCTAAGGATTACATGCCCACTAGCAAAGGTACAGTCTGGCCTCTCCTTGGACCATCCATCCCTCTGTCCTACTTTACCCTACTCATCCATAGTTCGTAAGAAGAGTCCCTCTGCTGACTTTGGCCTACAAAGCCCATACAGGGCCTATACAAGCCTGAGGCCATCTTGTCCATCTTCCCAGAGGTTAGACCTTCTATCATAGATTCCTTGTCCCCAAACAATGTCAGGCGATCTGGGGCCAACTAGGGATGATCCTCGCTAGTCCTGCTCTAGGCAGCGAACATTCCCACTCAGTCTGCATCCATTTCCTTTCTTGGGTCCTCAGTGAGTTCCTTCTGACAGCAAGAATGTCTTATGATTCAGTATAGTTTGTTCTGGCCATGTTCTCCTGAACCCAGCTCTCTGCTGCCCTGAGAAGTAGAGCCTCTAGTGGGCATACTTTTTCTTGGCCATGCTCACCTCCCTAGCCATTTCAGAGTATCCCTTGAATGTTAACCTATATCAGGCCTGCAATGGAGGTCCTCCCCAGCCAGGAATAGGCCTTTCTTCTGGACCTCTATTGCAGTGAGCTGTAGTATTTTATAGGCTAACTGGAGCTGGAAGTAGGGACAAACTTAAAGACTGAGCCCATAGCTGAGTTTTAAAATGTTTTGGTGAACAAAATCCCACCTCTGGGCCACCGTAGAACTCTCAAGTGTCTGACCATCTCAGCCTTGAATGTCCTGCCCAGCCCCATGGGACCAATGATACACAGAAGACTTTGCTACTGATTCCCAAGATTGCAACATTTCTTCTTGTGGAAGGGAATTCTAACCTCTCCTAGCTCAGTATTGTGTGCTGAGCTAATAAATCTCATTAATGGGTCTCTGCTCATACCTGTGTAGCCTCATGATTTTCTTTCTGACTCTCTTGCTCCTCGAGCTCCAGTAGAGTCCATGCCCTCAGTTCTGACTTGCTGGCTAACCCTGGAGTTGTCCTCTGATTGCTCCTCCTGCACATTAGCACAGCCCTCCCTCATGCCAGTGTTTCTGCACCAGGAGCTAGTCAGTAATCCACCACTGCTGTTCCACAGAGGGGCTACCACATGTACTCTCCCTGAGGGCCAGACCTGGAATGTACAACTGACAAATTAGAATCCTGGCTGAGCCAGAAGAGTTTGTGACTTACCCCAGGGCAGTTTCTTAGAGGGGCGCAGGATTGCAAAGATCCTGTGGAAAAGTATGGCTCCAGTAATCCTCAGCTACCAAACTGTTTTGTTCTTAGCCCAGATGCGTTTGGACTCAGGCTCTACTAGTCCTGACACCCCCCATCACCCCCAAACTGCCTACAGAAACCCACTGCCGTCCTGGGGACCGCCCCTATCAAAATTACATCAGCAACGGCTGGTGTAATCAAACCCCATTTGTCAGTGTGAATTCTTAGCAGATTAACTTGTCAGATTCACAGAGAAACCGTCACCAAATGTTTATGTGTAAACGATGTTGAATTTTAAAATCATGTGGATTATGGCGGATGGGGCCTGACAAGATGACAGTCTCTGGTTTCTAACAAAGTGAAGTTACCAGTGTCAAAACAGAGGATGTTTATTGTTAAAAATGTCTCAAAGTATCCACAGAAACCCCTACAGACCCCTGCCAGCAATGCTGGGCCTTTGCTGGCTGACCTAAGGCCTAGGACTCTTCTGGTCTGAGGCCCAGGGCAGGAATAGTAGAGTTGCAGACAGACCCAGACAACAGCTGGGAACCCCATGTAGCACCCCACATCACTACCCTACCACATACACACATTCCAGGCCCAGGCAACAGAAGGGTCTTAGAACTCCCTTATTCATGACCACCTTCTTCACCTTCTGTACACAGCCTTCTCCCTCCTCTCTTTCCTTACCACCATCAGCCCCATGAGCCTCTCCCTCTTCACCCCAAATTCCTCCCTAGGCTGAAAGCCAATTCTCAGCCTCCCTGCCTGGAGCTGGCAAGCCCAGAACTACTCAGGTCAGACATGATGTTTGCAATCCCCCAGCCCGCCAGCCCTAGCAGTCCCCAAACACCACAGGACATTTCCTGTGCCTTTGCTCTCTGCCAGACCTCTAGTAGGAAATGCCAGGCCAGGATGTAGGGGTAAACCTGCCACCCAAGTAGCCATGCCCAGGGCTTGGAGTATCACTTAAGCGATTGATGTTTAAGTTCTCTTCTGTACGTTAGTCAGAAGGAGGGAAAGACTGCTATAAAAACTTATCTAAAGACAAAGGCTATCTGTAGTGGTACAGATTGATTTCTAAGTTATGTAAAATGCATCAAGATGGTGTGGCTAATAAGTGTTACAGGTGGGGGGGCTCTATACATATGCTAATGTGTGTATTTACAGAAGTACATAAGGATACTACAAGGCACAGAGCTACCTGGGTTACAAGGCATCTGGGAGGACAGTCCTGCCTCTACTTTTCTTTTGAACCTTCTGTACTATTAGATGTACATAGATAACTGATTTAATAGATTCTTTAGCCATAGCCACAAAGCCCTTTTAGCACAACCTCTCCTGAGAGGTCCCTGGAGCTAACCCCTTTCCCCACATTTGTAAGCTCTTCCCACTTAACTATTCATCTTTGGATTTTTAGCCTTTGGGTACATAAAACAGAGAATGTGTTGTGAGGAGTGGTAATGGGAGGCTGGGGCCAACAGTGCAGTTAGGAATCGATGGCAAGGGGCTGTTTCCTAATAGTTCAGAATCCTGGAGGACAGGTCTGTGGATCTCGGTGACCAGGCACAAGAGTCCTGTGTGGGAGGTGGGCGTTCACAGCAGCAGCACAATTCTTGTCTAGCTTGACCCTTTAAGCAGCTGTGATACTCTGAGTCTGGAAAAAGGAAAGGGCTTGCCCCTGCAGGACCACATTCCCCTCAGGACAAGAAATGGCATTTGACACTTTATCCTCAGCAGAGCCCATCTGCTTTCTGTGCCAACAGAGGAACCGATCCGCCTGCTACGGGAAGTGGTGCTGCTGACCGATGACCGGAACCTGCGGGTGAAGGCACTGACAAGGAATGTGCCTGTGAGAGACATCCCAGCCTTCCTTACGTGGGCCCAGGTGGGCTGAGGGGGCCACACTGGGGCCCACCCCCATGGAACCATTCCTGAGAGGCCACCAGGCGTCCAGTGTAGCACGGAAGATGTCCACGTGCCTGAGCCACCAGTCCACCCAGACAATAAACCATCCTCTTCCAACCTCATGCCGTGGCCGTGCTGTGGGGGAGCCGCTCCTCACAGAGCCCCTCCCAAGGGTCAGGCGGAAGCTGCTGGGACCCTCCTGGGCTGCCAAGTTTAGCAGGGAGGTGACTGGCTACAGTGACAACAGGTGGACAAGCCAGATAGGCCACCAAGCTCTCAGCCTTTCTCCTTCCTGTCTGGTTTCAGGGCTGGAAGGAGGCCTACTCAACCCAGGGACCCAGCCACTCTGTAGTGGCAATGGGGCAGAGGTTCCAGAGTTTCAAGTGAAATGATAGAGCCCTCAGTCTGCAGAACCTCTGTCCTGAATGTCTGAGAGGCTTTGGCTGTTAGGAAGAGTGTACCCAGGGGGTCTCTGTCTCCCTGAGGCTTAGGCCCCCTATGGACCCACAGTGGGTTCTGTCCATAACAGCAGCCCTAGCCCTTCACTCTACACGCACTCATGCACGTACGCGCGAGTGCACACGCACACACACACGTTTCTCTTCCTGTCCACATCAGTCTTTGTCCTTGTTTTCTCTTTGGGCAGTCATGGGTCTAGAGGGAAGGGACATCTAGTCTTGGGCCCGTGCTTCCTGAGTGGCCTCCCACCTGCATATGCTTCTAATATTTGGCCTTCCTTTCTCACTAGCACCCTCTTGGGGAAATTTCCTCAGACTCTTCCTGTTCCTTCTTTGTTTGCCTTCCCTTTCTAGTTGGCACTTTCATCACCCCAAGGGCCCTCAACTTCCTCACCTCAGTCCCTTGTGGGGCTTCTAGCTCGGAATCCCCACACACACCTGTGACTGGAACCAAATTCAGCTTCCCAGCTGTCCTTTACTTCCCAATCCTCCTTACACCTCTAAGAAGCTTCCCCGCTGGTGGAGGTGAGCCCAGAACCTGGGGTGTTTGGCCAGTTCCTTTCTCTATCCTCCTATTCTTTACCCAGAAGAGGGGACTCGGGGCTCCTTTAGCTTCTGGGGGTTTTGTTTTGTTTTTCCTTGGTGCCCCTCTGTTCACAACCTCACTTGGAGGTGCCCTACCAGGAATGAATTCCTCCGGTCTTGCACAGGGCAGAGGAGAAGGCAGTCTTTGTTGGAGAGGAGTAAATCTCAGTAGATCACACAGCCCACAGCCTGACTGTACCCACTTCTCCGAGGAGCAGTGTGCATCACCAGGGGTGCTCTGCCCTCTTCAGGCTCGGGGTCCTACCAGAAGAGAGCTGTGCAGGAGAGCCTAGGACAGTGATTTTGGGGTACAAATGCCCAGGGCTCAGAAGACCGTGTCTGTTGAGTTGTAAGGCCCAGGCCCTTTGAGGTCCTCTCTGCTGTGAAGGCCGTTGGCTGAGGGGGGAAGTGGGAGAACACCTTCTTTCTGTCCCATTTGAAACCCTGCTTTTGTTTCCTTAATAAATTTTTAGTTGTGAAACATATTGACCTCCTGTTGGTCTATTTTTGGGACTGAGGAGGGGAGGCAGACTCAAGCCTGTACATCTGTGTTGGGGCCCTGCCACCCACCCTGGTGCAGGGGCAGAAGAGAGGCACAGGATTAGGGACCTTGGTTACTGCTTTATTGCTGTTTGGTTGAGTATAGAAAATGGAAGCGGCTCTGGGAGAGCCTGTGTACAGAGAAGGGAATATACAAAGGGACAGAACGGGAACCAAGGAGACCTCGCTCCAACCCAGCTAAAGCTGGGCTCAGGATAGGGGCCACCCGGGGCGCATGCAATAAATACGATGGGGCCCCAGGAAGAGGAGGGGGACCTCGGAAACAGAGACAGGTGGGCCAGGGCTGTCATCCCTGGCTCAAGACCTGCCCACCCTGGTGGGTCAGGAAGGGAAGGATTGACCCTGGGGCTAGTGCCACTTGTGCAAAATGAGGAACTTCACATTATCAGTCCCGGGCTGGGCAGGAGCCGGGGATCGGGGAGGCCCTCCGGCGGCTCAGTCCCCTCCCCTCTCCTCAACTATGCCCAATGCTCCTACCCCAGCGGGGAGATTCACAGTGAGAATGGGTGTGGTCGCAAGGGCCGGAGGTAGGGCTGGGAGAGTCCGAATAGTGCCCCCCCCTTCCCCCAGGAGCAGCACGGAGCCGGGGGGAGGGGGCCAACGAACCACAGGGAGAGGCGGGGTTCTCCTTTGGTCAAAGCTGATATCAAAAATATAAATCTCCCTTCCCCTATCCCACCCCCGTCCCGGGGTTTTCCCCCCACCGGCTTCCCCGGGTTAAGGCACAAAGCAGTGAGGCCAGGTGAGGCGTAGAAAGGTGGGGCCACCACTGCGGCGCTGCCGCTGCTACCAGTTATCCCCGGACCGCCGGCCGGGTAGCGCCAGGCGCACCTGCGAGCGGCACTTTAAGTGGGAGAGAAACGGTCGATGGTCCGGCCGTCCGGTCCCGCGGCCAGGTGCGCGCCCTGGCTCAGCACCTCTGCCGCCTTATCCGGGCTGAGTCCCAGCTCGGCAGTGAATTTGGCCAGCGGGTAGAGGCTCTCGAGCGCCACCTTGGGGTCGTGCAGGAAGTGCGTGGTCTGCGCCAGCAGCTCCGCCGCAGCTGCCTTGTCCTGTTGCTTCAGGCTCAGCTGTTCAGCTGTGAGGCGGGCCACAGCAAAGACACCCTCCGGGAAATCGAGCTTGCCCTTGCCGTCGGGGCCGGGGACGCCAGGTAGTCCCCCGAGGCCAGCCAGCGCCCCGGCTGCGCCGGCCGCGCCACCTACAGCGTGCATCTTCATGTGACTGATGAGGTTGCGCTGTTGAGCAAACTTGCCACCACACACCTGGCACTCGTAGGGCTTCTCTCCCGAGTGGATGCGCATGTGCTCCGTGAGGCGGTACTGACGGGTGAAGCGCATGCCGCACGCGTCGCACGCAAAGGGCTTCAGGCCTAAGTGACTACGCATATGGCGTGTCATGGTTCCGCGCTGCGTGAACTTCTTCCCGCAGATGGTACACGGATAGGGCCGTGTCAGCCAGTGCGTCTTCTCGTGCTGCCTCAGCGTGGCTGGGTCCTTGTAGCTCTTGTCGCAGGACGCGCAGCGGTACGGCCGCAGCAGCTCTCCCAGGCCGCCCGGGGGCCCAGTGATCTTGTCCCCACCACCACCAAAGGGGGGCCCGAGGCCGGCGGCCCCAGCAGCCCCCTCAGCAGCCTCTGCCCTGCCATACAGTGCCTCCTCTTCCTCCACGTGAGCCTCCACGTGTGCATTCAGCTGCTCCGAGCTGGGGAAGCCTTTGCCACAGGGGATGCACACGTACAGGTTGTCACCAAAGCTCTCAGGCTCGCCATAGGCCAAGTGCGGGCACGGGTAGCCATCCAGGTGGCCACTGGGTGGGCTGGGGTCCTCGCTGCTACCAGTCTCTTCACTGCTGCTCTTGTAGTCGTCTCCGTCAGCGCCTGTGCCTGGGTAGCGTGGCGGGGCCACCAGACCGAGCGGGGGACCCCCGGGTGAAGCTGCCGGGTCCCCACCGCGTTCCTCGAGGCGCTCGTCTGGGGAGCGGCGATCTCGGACCAGATCATCGCCATAGTTACCCAGGACTGGCTCGTGCTTCATCCAGCGGTAGAGGAGGCTGGGGCCGTCGGGGCGGACGGGGGGCTCGGGTCCCGGACTGCCGCCGCTTCCTCGAAACGGGTCTGGAGTCGGTACGGCCTCTTCCAGCTTCTGGAAGGGCAAAGGCGGAAGCAGCGGCAAGGCGAGCGGTGGCTCCTTGTAGACAGCGGACGCCGTACCGGGAGCGCTGTCCGGCCGCTGAGGCAGTTCTCGCTCACTCAGCGGTCGCTCGGGGACTGAGGAGTCTGGCGGGCTCTTCTTGGACAGATCCAGGCCACAAAGCTCCGGGGCGCAGAGTGAGGCTGCTGGGCCCGGGGCTGAGGCATACAGCTCGGCGCAATGGGTGTTGACCGCGGCCTCGGGCCCCGACGGCGGCTCGGCAGCAGGCTGCGGCGGCGGCCCGGCCGGGGACGAGTAGCAGGCCTGGATGACGGGCGTGGCGGCCCTCAAGCCCCGGCCGGGCCGCCCACAGGGCGCATAGCCGCCGCCGCCGCTGCCTCCTCCCCGCAGGTGGCAGTACTTGCCGTGGCGTTTGAGGCGCTTCTTGCACAGAGCCACGAGGTCAGGGATCTGCAGGTAGCTGGCGGCGGCCAGCACGGCGCCCAGGCTCGGCTCGGCCCCCGGGGCCACTGCTGCTGCAGCTGCGGCCTCAATACTGTCAGTCAGGCGGCCGGTGTAGATGAAGTCCAGCACCAGGCGGAACACGGCCGGGCTCACCATGTCATGGTCCAGGTTAAGCAGGTTGTCATGCACCACCAGGGACTTGAGGTAGGCGCTGCTGGCCGCCAGCACGTTCTTGTGCGCGCGGAAGAGGGCGTTCTGCACCACGATGATCACGTCGCACAAGAAGCCCTTGGTGCGCTGGTTGTTGAGCTGCAGCAGTAGCTGCCTCGAGTGGCCAGGCGCCTCCATCGTGTCCAGCATCGTCTGCCCAGCACACTCTCCTGCGGGGGAGACACACACCAGCTGGGTAAGAGCTAGGCCGGGCCGTGCCCTGGCTGCTCGCACCCAGCCCAGCACTGCTCCCCTCCGCTTCCCCTTCCCCTCAGCTGAGCAGGAGCCTGGAGCACCAAGGCCTGGTCACTAACAGAGGAGCCTCAGCGGCCTCCGGGAGTAGGAAGCTAGGCCCGCTGGCCCCAGACCGAAGGAGCAGGACGAGAAAGGCTGTGGATGGAGAGGAGGCCAGGTTAGCCTATTTGTCCCAGCCCCAGATGCTGCTGGGCACTCGAACAGGGTGCTGGGAACTTCCAGGGAGAAAACTATTCGGGCGAAATGACCCTTGCGGAGACAATTACCCGATTTAAGTAAAATGTCCGCTTCAGGAAAAGTCATTCAGGGCAGAAAAGTTTGCCCAAGTGGGGAGAAAAGGAGCCGAGCAAAAAGCGACTCCCGCCTCGAGAGAAGTTGCCCCAGTTAAGGGAAGTGATAAGGAGGACGGGAGCACGATGCCCATCGAGGCGCCGCCCTGGCCGGGGGCTGTCAGGCCTTCGTTTGGGCAGGCCGCCCCGGCACGGCGCGGGAAGCGGAGACAGTGGCTGCGGTGGCGGGCAGAGCGCGAAGGCCGGGCCCTGGCGCGGGGAGGGCGTTATATCGGGGCAGGAGGCTGAGGCAGGAAGCAGGTGGGGGGGAGGGGGGAGCCACGCAGCTCCCAGGGGAGGGAGGGGGCAGCGCCCCGGGCGGGCACGACGCACAGCCGGCTGAGGCCCTGACCCCGGCCTGCGTCCCACCCGCGTTCCCGACCCAGCCCTGGCCTCGACTCTACATCTCTTCCCCAGCTCCCCTCGGCCCCGTCTCCCCCGAAACTCTGCCGCCCCAAACTTGGGGGAAACTTTCCCAACTTCAGACAGGGAGGGAGGAGAGCGCCGACCTTAGTCCCTCCAGCCCCCAGTTTCTCCTCTAGGCCCCCAATTTCAGCAGCCTGGCGGCCCCAGGAACCCACGCTTAGTCTTGAGCCGCCCTGCCCGCGGGCGAGCGCGCCCGCCCCTGTTCCCCGCCTGGCCCGCAGGGCCTCGCGGGCCCGTTACCTGCGGCCGCAGCCCAGCCCGGCTTCCCTCCCCGAGGCTGTGGCAGCTCCTAGCCTGCGCCCCACCCGCCCCGCTGCCAGGCGCCGAGCTGTGCCAGGGCAGCGCCCCTGGCAGCCCCGCCCGCCGGCTCCCCTTGCCTTTCCCTCTCCTCCCCAGCCCATGTGCGGGCAGAGCCGGCCCCGGACCGCTGACCCCGCTGTGAACCCGCCGACGAGCAGCGGCCCAGCCGTCCCGAGTCCTCTAGGGAAGACACTTAGTGCCCTAAACGCCTGCGGCGACCCGGGACGCCCGCGCCTGAGGATGCTCCCCGGCTGGCCCGCGCGCGAGGACCAGCCTGTCCCGGGTCCCATGCCTGCCCCTCCCGGTCGCCAACTCGAGGACCCACCTGGGGGGCATGTCGGAAGCCCCGGGCCCGGCTGCCGGCGGATCCAGGGGGGACGTGGCTGCAATGCGCTGCCCTCCGCCCGCCGGGCCCCCGGTCGGTCTGTCCTGCCGGTCCGTCCTCCCCGCGTCCTGGTCGCGTCTCAGCCCCACCGCGCTTTCCGCACACTCTTATCTGGAGCGGCCCGAACCGGCAGACGCTGCCGCGGCCATGGCGCCACCTCGCGGTCGCGCGGGATGTGTATGGCCGGGCTGCGACCTCTGGCGCACACCTGGGCTGGAGACTTACAGATGCGGAGCTGAGCTGGAGATCTGCAGGTTCACACTTCCAGATGTGCCCACCTGGGGACCCAGATATCGGACCTGGGAGTCCCATAAACCTTAGAGTTTTGGGCTGCGTGCTCCCGAGTACATATTTCTATGTAATAAGGCGCCAATTCAGAAAAAAGTTCTGTCTTCAGAAAGGGAACTCCGAAGTCGGGTGTGATGGCACACTCTTGTAATGCTAGCACCAGGGAGTTGGAAGCGGGAGGACCAGGAGTTCAAGGTCAGCCTCTACGCCCTCTCTTCGGGAGCGGGGGAGGGGGGAAGACGGGCTTGGAACACTAGTGACAGTAGGTGGTGAGAGGGCGATTTTGGAAATCCTAAATGAGATGAAGGTAGCTAAGTTCGGAGCGAGGAGCGGGGCTTTCAATGGGCATTTCTGAACATCACTATCCCCTCCTCAGGAACGTTATCAGTACGCGCATCACTAACCGTCGACGTTCAAACGCTGTCCAAGTAGTGACACTCGCAGCCCGCCCCCTCCTGGAGTCCCAACTTCTTGGGCTACTCAGAGGCTGCTACGGTGAGCACCCCTGTGAAACAGAGTGGAGGGTGTACCAAAGAACCCTCCCTGAACTTACGGGTCTCCAGAAGGAACCTAGGATCCTCGACGGGAAAAAGCTGGACAGAGCCCCTTGGGACGTGTCTCCCACCCCCACATCCCTCATCTAAGCAGTTTTGAGGGATCCTGAGTGATTTTTTTTCACCAATCCACCATTTGAGAATTATTACAAGAGCCGGCGGCTTGAGCTCCAACCCCTCCCAAAAGATCCTACACAACGCCATACGAGGGAGGGCTCCATTCATGTTGGTGACGCCTCTTCTAGGTGGGAGGAGACCGTGCACCGGCTCGTGGGTGCTCCGGAAATGTCCCTGCGCAGCTGGGCGGAGGCACCAGCACCGTTGCAAGCACCGCGCCTCAGTGGCCCACGCTCCGCCTCCTCCCCGCACCTCCTGACCCCCGCCTACACCATGGGGGGGTCCCCCCCAAACCGCCCACAGCTTCTTATTGGCTGCGCCTTCCTCCGTGGCCAAGCCGGAGAGGCTGGGGCGCAGTTACTATGGTAACCAATGAGGTTCCCAGGATCTCATCTCTCAGAGGCCTTGGAGAGCTTAGCAACCGCGCGGGGCCTCAAGACTGGTGGGGGCCGCGCTCGCCGCACCCCACGCTGTCCTCGAGCCCCCACGCCCCCGCTTGAGGTAGTGGCTGAGTCACTCGCCCCGGGGCCGCAGACACGGCCTCTGGCTGTACCAGTGAGACACCAAGGTCTTGGGCGCCCCCTAGAGGCTACGTTTCATTGGCAGGAGACTTCTGCGCCTGGCCTAGGATTCTGGTCCAAACAAGTTAAGACTGCCCTTTGCCAGGTTTCCGCGGTGTGCTCCGAATCCATCTTTTCCACGTACAGTCTTGTACATCAGCACGAGACAAGCACTGCGGACCCACAGTCGGCTCCGCAATTTCTGAGCTCTAGGAGAAACGGACACAGTCTCTCGGTCGAGGGATAGGCTTTCTAGCTGAAGCAGAGTGCTGGGGACGTGAAGGCTCACCAGAAATGCTCTTAGCAAATCCCAAATAGCAAGCAAGGGTGTCTGTTTTTTCTCCTTTTAATGGGGTTAGATTGTAGGCGTCTGAAAAAAAGCCCCCAGCCTCTGTGTGTCTATCCGCTGACTGATCGACACAAGGTTCAACGTGTCCACTGTTTGCTGTCATTGAATCGCTATGGGGAGGACCACAGAGTCCTGTCCAAGCGTCTCTGTGTACTCCCCCACTCCTCCCGCCCACGTCCTCGGGTTTTACTACGCAGCTATGGCTGGCCTCGAACTTTCTATGTAGACAGGCAGGCCTCAAACTCACAGAGCCTCGTCTGTCTCCCATGCGCAGGGATTAAACGTAGATGCGCAACACCATGCCCTGCCGCCTTTTAACTCAATTTTTCCCTCCTGCCTTATCTCCGGGTCAACCTGGTGCAGCTTTCTCCCCTTGCTGAACACATGCCGCCCCCATTTAGAACCTAGAGATAGAATTGGGCTATTCTAGGGAACCTGCCCCACATCGCATGAGCCCGTTTGGCCAGTTCTCACTCCTCTAGAAAGGGGTTTCTGCCAAGCTCAGCAGTCATTCCCTCTCTTACAAGCTCTGCCTATGCCTTCTACATCAGTGAGTGCTGAGATGGTCTCTGTGCCAGAGCTGGCCACTGGCCAGTTAGTTGCCCTCTCCATCACTTGTCAGGCTAGCCCTTCCCTTTGTGGATGCTCCAGACAATTTCCTAGACTCTCTTATAGAGCACCCTTTATTCATTTCTGAAGTCCAGGCTACGCTCCTCAACTCCCTTACCTTCCCCGCGGTTTCCACCATCTGACTTGTACCTTCCCACCTGCAGCCGAGTCAAGAAACCTTCCAAGACTTCCAGCCTTCACCACCCCTCTTCCCCAGCCTCTTGCTGGGGTTTCCTTTCCTTGGCCCCCCCAAGAGAAAGAGAAAGCTACAGTGACCATACGGGGCGTGATACCACCGCCAGGGATCTTCCGGCGTCACAGACCTGCCGGGTCTAGGAATCCAGGAATGTGGTTGGGGGCTACCAAGTGAGGACCCCCCGAGGTCCAGGCGAGAGAGGACTGAGCTCCCCAGGACTCCCGAAGCCCAAAGGGGAGAGTGAATAAATACGCAAAGGGGCTGCACCCTCCCTGCACTGTCCTCCTCCAGCCTGCCGTCTGCAGTTCCGGAAAGTTAACCCCTTGGAGACCAAGCCTGGGGTTACATACTCCCCCTACCCAATCCTGCTTCCGCGCTCACACCCTCCTCCCGCTCCCAACTCCAAGTCACTTCGTCCCGTCCTCCCCTACGCTGCCCCCCCCCCCCGCGCTTGCCACTATAAATAGCCTCTTTTCCCGTTTCCTAAATTCCCTGCTGACGTCGGCAACGCGTCAGTGTGTAGGAGCCGCGGCCGCATGAATGAGCCGCCGCACGAGTACTACGCGCGCCTATAAAAGCGGCGGCGCCGGCCGGGCTGCGGGAGGCAAGCCGGCACTGGGGCGACGCGGCCCGCCAGGTAAGGACCCACCGACGGTCGGAGATGGGCCGATGCACGGACACCATGGGAAGGCAAGGAGGGGACCAACGGGCGGAGGGTTGGAGGGTCGCTCCGGAGTGAGGAAGGGGACAGAGTGGGAGGGACGAAGGTTCCTTGCAGCTTGGAGGAGCAGGGGCCGGAGGCTGACCCAACCTTATGCAGCACCTGCCGGGACCCAAATGAAGACGCAGGACACTCTGGAGAAACATCGAGCGGAGAACCGAGCCCCCCGACCCCATTTCCAGAAGCTGAGCGGCACCTGCGCCATCCTTCTAAGAAAGTGGGGAGAAGGTGCTGGAGTCCCAGGAGACGCGCCCCCCTCAATTCCCTCCCTGTCCGCAGAGCGGTGACTCAGCCTAGATGGCCCCGACTGATTGAGCCGGGGCGGCCACGACAGACAGACGCACACCTCGACCCTGCGACTCTCTCGGGACCCCTGCCCCGCATGCTGCCCAGACGCCCCTTCCCCGTCCTGTCCCGTCCCTTCGGGCTGTCCCACTGCCCAGGACTTCCCGCCTCTGCGAGTGGAGCTGTCCTCTCAGGACCAGGCGGGGGCGGGGCTTCGGGCAGGCGCCCCACTCCACCCCCACCGCCACCGCACTGCCGGAAGTGCCTCCCCACTGGGACATCTTTGACGTCACAGGGCTCTGACGTCAACGGTCGCGTGCCTGTCCGCGCGTGTTTGGGCGGAGGGGGACGTGAGAAGCAGCAGCGCCCCGGCCGCGGGCGACGGGACATCCCCGCCGGGCAGTGCGCCGGCACCTTGGCTCTAGACTGCTTACTGCCCGGGCCGCCCTCAGTAACAGTCTCCAGTCACGGCCACCGACGCCTGGCCCCGCCCCAGGACCGCCGACCCCGGGCCCCTCCGCGCCTCCCTGCGCCGCTGTCCGCGGTGCTGATGCAGCGCAGGAGCCTCCCTCGGGCCCGCCCGTCCAAGGTTCCCGTGGGCTGCTGTGGGCGCTGGTCCCGCACACGCTCGTACAGCCCCAGCCGCCCCCGCCGCCTGCGCTGCTGACGTCAGCCTGACAGTCCCGCCCCCGCGTCTCCAGGGCAACCGTGGCTTTCGATTGTTACTGTGGGAACCGGAGGTAACAGTCTACAGCCATGGTCGCCCCGCAGCACGCCCACGCTCCCCACCACGCCGAGTTCTGCCAGCCCGGGTTTGGGCAGATGCAGAGCAAGAGGAGGCGGGGCGGCGACGCAACATCCGATGTGTCTGCGGGGGTGGCAGGAGGTGTGCTCTGAGAGGCAGCCTATGAGGCTGTTGCCTGCGCATCCACCCAAGCACAGAAACAAGCCAGGTCTGCGGAGTGTCTGAGCATCCTTCTCAGTGACTGTCCGGTTTTTCCAGTCGAGCTATCTGCTACCTACTGGTGGCGAAAAATTAGGTTGTTCTGAGATAAGAATGTTTATCTCCTGAGGAGGGCGGTGTGGAGGACAGGTGAGACCAGAAGTCCTTCAAGAAGGGAAGAGGAAACACGTTTGCCTGCAGAGGGCTAAAGGGGCCGGAGAGGGAAATTTATCACACGTTTCTTCCAGAAACTCCCAGGTGAGCAGGCATAGGGCAAAGAATCCATTTCCTGATAGAGCTACAACCTCTCTATGACTTTGTCCCCCCAACTTTCTCCTGAACCGCAGAAGATGATTAAAAGGGTCCTTGCCGGCTGATAGTGGCATATGCCTTTAATCCTAGCACTCGGGAGGCAGAGGCAGGAGGATCTCTGTGAGTTTGAGGCCAGCCTGGTCTACACAGGGAGTTCCAGGAGAGCAAGTTCACCTGATCCCTTCTCCCTTCAGTTGGTCTCTAAGTACTGTATCCAACGTGCCATAACAAGGAGTACCACAAAGGCCAAATCTGTGGCTAGGGCTGCTGAGGGACTCTGCTAGGGTACTGTCTTCAGGGCTTTAAAAATCCTCTGATCTAATCGAGGCAAAAGAAACAAACTACAGGGACATTCTGAACCCATCAGAAGAACGTGGGCAGAAGGTTGCCTGTACAATGCTGCGATTGTCTGGTATCCTAGAAAGCATTTAGTGTAAACCATGCCCTCTTCCCCAAGGATTATTTTATGGGTTGGAAAGCTGAGGCCCAAGTTGGGCATTTAGCCTATATTGAAGTGGTAGTTACTGCCTGCTTTCTACAGCAGAGAAACCACCAAAGCCAGGAGCAGTGGTGATAAGTACATGCAGGCCCAGCTACTCAGGAGACTGAGGAAAGTGAGCCCATGAGTTCAGAAGCTCCAGGCTAGCCTGGGCAATATGGTGAGATCCTCTGCGTCTCAAAACAATGGGAAGGGAGGCATGTGATGGCAACAGGCAAGAATGTGAACTTTTGGATCCGAATCACCCAATCTTGAGTAATGTACTTAGCCTTTGTGTCTGTTTCCTCAATTGTAAAATTCGGTTATTAGGTTAATGACAGTACTTACTTCATGACATTACAAAGTAAAATTAGGCAATAAGATGGTGGGCTGAACACAGAGCTCCATGGTACAGTCTGTGCTTAGCATGCCCAAGGTCCTGGGTTTGGTTCAAGGCACCAAAAATAAATGAGTTAAGCCACGGCGGCAGATACTTTTGAATCCCAGCATTTGGAAGACAGAGAGAAATAAGTGGATTTCTGCTGAGTGCAAGACTAACCAGAACTCTGGTGAGACCTTGTCTCAAAAATAAATGAGATGATGGGCTTCTACTTGTCCCCTTGTCTGCTACAGTTATTTCTCAATAGATGTTATTTTCTAGCCTCTGGACCTTATTTGCCTGGGCTATAAATTGAAAAAAAAAAGTGTGCTTTTGTTTTTGGAGACAGAGCTTCTCTATGTAACTAGCTTTGTAGACCAGGCTGGCCTCAAATTTATGGAGATCCACCTGCCTCTGCCTCCTAAGTGCTGGGATTAAAGGTGTGCACCACCAGGCCTACACAGCTAAATTGAAACTTTCACAGCAGTGATTCCTCAGGGGACCTGCTTTCTCTCCCCTGCAGAGGGTTCTTAGTCCCATTAGAAGCCCTTTCCTAGTATTACATATTTTACCAGGGATTTAAAACTCTACCCAAGTTTTCAAATACCCAGCTCAGGAATGACGGGGCAGTCTGTCAAACAGATCTAGCTTTCTCTAAGAGTTCCAATTGAACAAATGTTCCTCATGTAAGTGGCCCACAGGGGTTCAGTCTGCCTGGTGAGAGGTGACAACCATTCTGATTTACAGGAGGAATCTTTAGTCCAAGCATGAGCACTTCTGCTTCACCTAATAAGGCTCTGCCTAAACCTTCTCCTCCTTTTCCGCATAGAGCCAGGTCCTGAAGACCATTCACATGGATCTTTAGAGGACTCCCAAGGAGTGCAGGTCCTTTTCCCCAGCGAATCCCGCCTAGAGGGGGCAGCCTAGGACTGCCAGAGAGTCTGAGTACTGATTTGCAGATCCATCATTTTCAGAAAAGCAGAAATACTAAGGGGCCAAAGCCAATAGGTTTATAGGAGTAATCCCATCTGTTGCAATGTCTTCTTGTCAAGAAAGTAACCCCTGGAAGACTACAGCAAGGCAGAGACCAACTCCCTACAACCAGTAAACTGGACCTTTGGGTATAATTCCGTTCTTTTTTTTCCCTTTAATTTTAAAAAGATGTCAGTGTGTATGCGGATTTGTTTTCATGTTTTGGCAGTCAATGCCTTTACCTGCTGAGCCATCTATCTCACGGCCCCTTTGGTGGAAGTCTTAAGTTCCAGACTAAAGAAGCCAGGGGCCTGGCTGATCCCACAGAAGACTACATTTGAGTAGTCTGGAGGAAGGAAACACCTGGCCTGTGGAGACGAGGCTGCCCTCAAAGTCAGATCCTACCTTTGCCTGCATGTGCCTCACCCCGGGCACATATACCATGTGCATGCCTTGGACCGCGGGTTAGAGCCTCTGGAACTAGTTATAGATGTTTGTGAGCTGACACGTGAGTGCTGGGAACTGAACCTGGGTCCCCTGCAAGAGCAGGCTGTGTTCTTCAGCCCCTCCACTTCTCTGCCAAGGATGACTTGGAGTATCCATGCCAGCCTCAACTTCTACTCAGTTATAAAGCTCCCGAGAGGACAATGGCTTGGGATTAGGTAGGACCCTGTGATGTCCTAGAAAAAGCAGTCTGTCACAAGTCAAGAGAGCAGCGTGTGGCTGGAGTGAACGCTGAAATAAGAGCATGGCAAGGCAGTAATCCTTAAAGTGCCCAGAACTGACTGCACTTCCCAAGGCTTTCTCAACACACATCGGATAATTAGGAAGAACATCAATCTCAGAAACCCTGCAGATGGGCTCCTTAGGAAAGGGCAGTTTATTCTGTGCTGTCTTTGGCCTCTGCAACACCTGGTACAATCCAAGCCTTCAAGCTCAGAGTTCAGAAGGGATGGGGCAGTTGTGGAAGAACAGGGCCAGGGACCAAAAGAAAACCAACACTCAGTTCTCAGGTACTGGGTTCTAGGAAGCAGGTGACCCAGTCAGAGCCTTGTAAAGTGTCCTCTTTCCCCAAAATCCTCAATCTAAACCACTTTATTGTGTGGCAATCATTGGGGTGCCAACCCGTTTGAGCATCACTCTCCTCTCACGGGCCTTCTGATGTTTAACAAGGCTACCTGCTCCTCTTTGCTCCAGTAAGGGGCAACTGTCTTTCAACTAAGCACGGTAGGAGTGCCACGGTGGAGATTCCAGCATGCTAAGAACAGGAGGGCAAAAGACAGAGGCTGCTAGAGCAAGTGGGTGCAGTTTGGAGACATTTGCTGGCCCTTCACTCTGCAAACTGGTCCAAGAATTTGAGGTAGGCCTGACGCTGGGATGCAGCTGCTGGGATGAAGTGTCCGCCAGAGTGGGTGAGGGTGACAGCCCCAAGAAATCGGCTAGCCAATTGCATACTCTCCTGAGAAGGGATGACTCGATCAGTGTCCCCAAAAACATGAAGCGAAGGTAGTGACAAGGGGCTCTGTAGGATGGATTCCTTAAGGCCAAGGCCTCGGGGGCAGAACCCCGACACAAGTATGATAAATCGCGGCAAGGGGAAGCGGGGATCGCCTGCCTGACCCAGGGCACAAACAAAAGCGGCTAGTGCAGCCCCCTGGCTGAAGCCAAGAAGTCCGTCAAAAGGCCCTAGCGAGTCCAGGGCTTTTGCCACCGTTTCCAGGGCCGCCTCCAAACCCCTGCACGCCGCAGGCTCTTCCAGTGCGGAGAAAACATCTGCTTCCTGTTCGGAAAACCACCAGCCTCGAGGCTGCTCCTCCGGAGCACAGGGCCCTAGAAGCAGATGGGAGAAGAGCACGGGACCAGGATTAGAGGGGCCCGGGGAGAAAGGGGAGGGCAAGCTTGGGAGGGACGCGGGAGGAACTGGGCACAGATAAAGGAGAAGATCAGGGCGCGCAGGCTGGAGCCTGGGTGAGAACCGGGAGGTCTGCTGTGCTGAGGGGGCCGGTAAGTTGCGGGACATTTCCGGAGCAGGCTTGTCTCACCGGAGTCTGGCCTGGCGCCCTCGGGAGCTGCTGCCTCGGGGACCGGATGTGGCCCGCTGAGGCACACGAGCTCTGCGCGGCCCCGCAGCGCCTTCCTCAGCGCTCCAGTCTTCTCACGGAAGCCCCGTTCGCTCTGCCGGAAGCCCGCCAGGCACAGCACTCTCAGGGGCTGCCGCGACGCCATCCCGCAGAGCCACCGGAAGCGGGTCTTCACTGGGCGGAAGTGGGACCTGCGAGGGGCGGGGCCCGAGCCGACAACACCCAGAAGGCGGGGACGCGGAGGGCGGGCGCTAGGAAGACAAAAAGGTGGGGTGTGGCCGTAAATACCTGCGGCTGGAGACGCCTCAGGGAGCCGGCGGGGCAGCCTTCCGGTCTGCGCAGTTGCAACCCCCACAGGCCGGGGCTGGAGACGGGCCTCGGGAGC
Source organism: Microtus ochrogaster (assembly GCF_000317375.1). Lineage (NCBI taxonomy): Eukaryota > Metazoa > Chordata > Mammalia > Rodentia > Cricetidae > Microtus > Microtus ochrogaster. Next base: position 23,975,122 of record NC_022014.1, on the reverse strand, counting down.
CCTGCTGCACCTGAGGGAGGAGGCACAGCCGGGTCTCACTACTGCGACCTCCACCCGGCAACCGAGCATTTCCCCCGGTGTCCTCAGGGCGGCGGCCGTGGCTCACGTCGCTGGGGAGGCAGCCTGAAGCCAAGGCTGTGCCTGCAGGATCACAGCTCTGCTATCGGTGAGGTCCCCGCCTACCTTGCCGAGCTGGCCAAGACCCCGGGGTCCTGGGTCCCGACCGTGATTCACAGTCCATGGCCCTAAAGAGCTGCCGGCGTAGAAGTCCATAGGGTAGGGCTGCTGCCAGGAAATGTCCTTCAGGGCCACGGCCGCCTAGGGAAGAAAATGACAGCCATACTTTTTTTTTTTTTTGGCTTCTGCATTAGTAAATCTGACCAAAGCCTAAGAAGGGTATTATCTATTATTACAGAATATATACTACAAAAAGGAAATGTGAGGTAAGACTCTCATTTACACAGAGAATCAGGTGTGGTGGCTCTTGCCTCCCAGCACTGCAGTTTCGGCCATCCTGGGTATTAAGACCAATTTGTTTGTTTGTTTTTTTTTTTTTTTTTTGAGACAGGGTCTCTCTGTATAACAGTCCCGGCTGTCCTGAAACTCGCTCTGTAGATCAGGCTGGCCTCGAACTCACTGAGATTCGCCTGCCTCTGCCTTCCAAGTGTTGGAATTAAAAGTATGTGCTACCACTGCCCGGCTGGCCAGTTCTTAAATACACAAACCAACAAAACTACGAAGCAAGATGGTGGCCCAACCTCGGAACATGCTTACCCATGCCAGCCATCCCACAAGCCTTCCCTGACAGAATGTACAAAGTTCACTCCCCAGCAGATTTTCCAAATGTAGTTGTTACCTCGTAGGGTGTCAGCAGTGGCTTGGAAAAGGCTGAACCCCAGTCAATGGATAGGCGTGGACATGCCACCTGCACCCACCTAAGAAGAGAAGTCAGGAAGACTTGACATGGAGCCTAGTGGTTGTGGCCCATGCCTTTAATCTTAGCACTCAGGAGGCAGAGGCAGGCAACCTCAGTGAGTTCGAGGCCAGCCTGGTCTACAGACTGAGTTCCAGGACAGCCAGAGCTGTTTCACAGAGAAACCCTGTCTCAAAAAACGGGGGAAAAAAAGACGCCATGGAGAGCACCTCTCTCTGAGATACCACACTGAAAAACATGACTATTTGGACCATTTTTACATTTTTAAACAGTATGTATTGATTCATTGTTGTTAAGAGTACTATATACTGTTGGGAAGGTAACTCTAAAGTGCTTGCCTTGTAAGCCAAGGAGTTGACCTTAACTCCTAGATCTACTGCATTTAAAAAATGGAAAAAAAAAGTGTGTATGTGTCATATACACTTGTACCCCAGCACTAGGGAGGCCCAGACAGATGGATTGCAAGCTCCAGGTCAGTGAGAGACCCTGTCTCAGAAAATTTAAAAGAGAGAGAGAGAGGGTGGACAGCACCTGAAGGTGGACACCAGAGCTCCACATATGCACCAGCTGGGGCGGTGGTGGCACATGTGAGTTTGAGGCCCGCCTGGTCTACAGAGCAAGTTCCAGTATTGCCAGAGAAACCCTATCTCCACCTTAAGTGAATCAAATTCAGGTTATCAGACCTTTACTCCATAAGGCCTCTCCCCAGGCCCCTAAGAGCCTTCTGGGGGTAGTTCTTCTGTGGGCGGTTACCCCCTTAGAACCAAAGTTTGAACACAGTACCCTCAAACTCACCCACCAGACTACCTTGATGATCAGACAAAGCAGTGGCTCATGGTCAAGGATGGCCCCTGTTAGATAAGTGCTTGATAAACATTAAAATTTCAGGACCACATATGCAATCGCCATTGGCTGTGGCCTTAAGTCAGTGCTGGGCAGAACCTCGTTTCTAAGCTCCCTTTAGCCGGTCACCCTACAGAGGCAGATGAGGGAACTCACACATCCACCTCAGGAAGTAGGCTGAGCTTGCTGGGGAAGATCTCAGAGAGCAGAAGCCTCACGAAGGGAAGTCCCAAGTCTTTGAGCCGAGATTCCAAGTGCTGTTAGGAGAAGGGAGCCCAACTGGAGTCTCTGATGAAACAGCCAAAGCTAGATACCTTGGCCTACAGATTTCTCCAGCTACTTTCCTGTTGGTCCCCTTCCTCCTGATGCCGAACCCTCTCACCTCCAGGATCTTGGGACTACCCTGGCGACCCAAAGTTCCCAGAATAAGGCCCCAGGACTTGGCCGAGCGTGCTGCAGCAATGGCTTCCTGGCGAATGGCTTGCATGCGCTGGTGATCATAGTGCTCTCTGGAGAGGACTTTGCTATATGGGTCATACCTGGAAAGGTGGCCAGGATCACCGTGATAGTCAGAGTCACACTGTCTGAGAGAGTTCCTAACACAGGATCTAAGCAAGGAATTAAGGAATCTGGCCCCAGGCAGGAATCCACATTATTACTGAGGAGATCAGTCCCCCAGCTAGGGCAGGGGAGAGGAAGGGAGTGTTTTAGGAGCAGTTTGGGGTCTAAATTCCAGATGTGCCTCAGCCAGGGATGGCTGCCATTTAGTGAACAGGGGATGTGGAATAGCCTATGAGGGCCTCCAGGGCAGAGATTCTCACCCTGCCACAGATGTTCAGCCCTCCCCAGCCCATACCTGTAAGCAGGGACATTAGGGTTGGCAATCATGACAGACTCCAGATGGAAACGGCCATCTCCAAGATACCTGCAGGGTGGAAAGAGTATGTAAGTGGGCTGGAGAGATGGCTCAGAGGTTAAGAGCACTGCCTGCTCTTCCAAAGGTCCTGAGTTCAATTCCCAGCAACCACATGGTGGCTCACAACCATCTGAAACAAGATCTGATGCCCTCTTCTGGCCTGCAGGCAGACACACAGACAGAATATTGTATACATAATAAATAAAATATTTTTTAAAAAAAAGAGTATGTAAGTGTGGTATGGGGTAGCACAGGGGTACCCCAGCTTATAGGTCCAGATGACTGAGTCCTCAGCCACCCATGCTGCTGAGACAGTTCTCAGTTCACATTAGGGCCTCTCATATGTACAGCAAGGAGCTGGACTTAGATGCCTGGAAAACACCTCTAGCTGTGCATAGAGTCTTCCGAGAGAAAAGTAAAGGAAGTGCCAAGTCTGATGACAGGCCACCTGAACTCAGGAAAGCCTAATGTGAAAGGTAAAGGACAGTTCCTCTTTTATTATGCACAACACAGACATAAATTATGGTCAGAGTAGGCAGTGGTGGTGCACACCTTTAATCCCAGCACTCAGGAGTCAGAGGCAGGGGGATCTCTGGATCTCTGAGAGTTCAAGGCCAGCCTGGTCTACAGAGCTACAGGAGAAACCCTGACTCAGAAAAAATAGATAGATAGATAGATAGATAGATAGATAGATAGATAGATAGATAGATAGATAATAAAGAGAGAGGGAAGGAAGGAAGGAGAGAGAAAGAGAAAGAAGCTGGGTGGTGGTCTACCAGGCAGTATTGGTGCACGCCTTTAAACCCAGCACTCCGGAGACAGAAGGCAGATCTCTGCGTTTGAGGTCAGCCTGGTCTACAGAGTGAGTTCCAGGGCAGTCAAAGCTACATAGGGAAACCCTATTTCAAATCCAAAGCAAATGAAATTTTTTTTTTTGAGTGTATATAGGCTGCAGAGGAGTTCCAGGGTACACAGAGGCTACTCTAGACCCAGATCAGCACTGGCCCAGTAGTTATAACAACTGCTATTTCCTGGTCTTCTGATTTGTCAGGTACAGTGACTCATGTCCTTTTTTCCTTGACTTTTTTGTTTGTTTGTTTTGAGACAGGGTTTCTCTGTGTAGCCTGGGCTGTCCTGGAACTAGCTCTATACACCAGGCTGGCCTTGAACTCATGTACCCCCACTGCCCCGCTAGTGCCTCATGCCTTTAATCCCAGAACTTGAGAGGCTGAGAGGCAGGGGGATCTCTATGAATTTGAGGCTAACCTGGGCAACACAGTGAATTCCAGGATAGCCAAGGCTACACAGTGAGATCCTGTCTCAAAGAATAAAACAAAACCCACTTGCTCAAAGCTACACAGTATCAAGCAATGCATCTGAGATTTGACACCAGGCTTCCCCACTTGGCTACACTGAACATACCCTCCGAGATGCACTCTCTTATAGTCCCTTCCTGAGACCTGGAGAGTCCAGAGCTTATAAGAGAATTCATGGGGGGGGGGGGGGCTGGAGAGATGGCTCAGGGGTTAAGAGCATTGCCTGCTCTTCCAAAGGTCCTGAGTTCAATTCCCAGCAACCACATGGTGGCTCACAACCATCTGAAACAAGATCTGATGCCCTCTTCTGGCCTGCAGGCAGACACACAAACAGAATATTGTATACATAATAAATAAATAAAATATAAAATAAAATAAAAAAAAATTCATCGGTGGTAGCTGCTCTCTCTCTTTTTATATTTATTTATTATATGTATAGCATTTCTTCCACGTGTGCTTGCAAGCCAGAAGGGGGCTCCAGGTCTCATTATAGATGGCTGTGAGCCACCATGTGGTTGCTTAGAATTGAACTCAGGACCTCTGGAAGAGCAGTCAGTGCTCTTAACCTCTGAGCCATCTCTCCAGCCCCCTCCCCCCCAGACCATACATCCTTCTGAGGCCTGCACTCAAGAGTGTCTCCCTCACTGCACATCTTGAAGCCCCGGATGATGGGCATCCTTTATGCTGGCACACATACTTGGGGAATGGCCCTCAGGGAACAGGGCTGCCAGGTCTGACCTGCGGAAGGCCTGCCTATAAGTGAGCCTAAAGGCAGAGTATCCTATTCGGGTGTAGCAAAACCTGTGGGACCAGCACCCAAAGCTCTCAGAGGTGGGACTGAGCCACAGTGCCCCACCCACCACTCTTGCCATTAGCTAGGAAAGGACTCCCCTCCCAACCAGAGTCAGAACCAGAGGAGCTGTCGGCTCGGCTCGGAGGCTGGCTGCATTCACACAACATTAAGCATTTCCATTACCTAAAATAATTAGGCGGCAGGAGACACGCTGCTCCTGCTTGTTAGCTGTCCGGATGCTAAATTAATGGGGCTGCAGCCTGGGCGTGCCCATCCATCTTCTCCAATTATATTCCCTCCACTTCTACCCATCCCGATCCCCCCATCAGGCCATCTGAGTTCCGTCTCCACCCTAGGCATAGCCGTCTGGATAGAAGATGGAACACCGGGAAGGTGCAGGTAAACCTCAAGTGTGGTCCCCACCTGCCCTCCCCCCCCCCCTTGCAAGGTGACCTTGAGCGCACAGGTTAGGAGCTTTAGACCCAGCCTCTTTTCCTGCATCAGGAGCCTGAGGCTTCTTCCCTGAGTGGGTTCTAACTTACACAACAGCTTCTACTTCCTTGGGCAGTCGAGGGGATGTGCAGCCGAGGATCTCCCCAGGGGACAGGGGCTTGCACTGTGGGACACTGACATGATAATCAGCTTGCAGCTCCTGTGCAGCTGCCTGTATTGACAATGAGGGAAGGGAAATAAGTCACTGGGAGAAATTCAGGGCCAGAGGAAGAGGTCAGAGCAGCAGGCACAGGAGCCAGGAGCACCCTGGAGTACCTTCTCTACCCCCATGGGATGCTGGCAAACTTACCTGCAGAGTTGACACAAACTGAATGGTGCTGACCAGAGCAAGGGAGCTGCCTGGGGTAAAGGTGAGGCGGACAGAGTCCAGAAGGTGGGCTGTATCTATCCGGATATCCACAAAGACATACAACACACGGAAATCTTGAACTGATGTATCCATGGGAACTACAGAGAAGAGTTCAAAACACTGTTCTAAAAGGCAGGAGGAGCAGGGAGCCTTGCCCAGTCCCAGTGGCTTCGGCTTGGGGGAGATTAGGAGAGAAGGGCGGGTCACAGTCTCCTAGAACTCTTCCTCATCACTTAGCTGGGTACCCAGCCTATTCTACCACCAAAAGCCTTCCTTTCAAACACCTGCATCTGCCAGGTGTGGCAACGCACACCTGCAATCCTAGCAGCTGGGAGGCCAAAACAGAAGGACAGCTGTTAGGTTCCAGGCCTTCCTGAGCTACAGAGTGAGACTGTCTCACAGAAACAAACAAAAACATGAAACATGCACAGCATGTTTGAGTACTGTCTCAGTGAGACAGCAGCATGATTTCCAAGGCAGCCAAATCCAGAGGAAAGAGCCACCCGCAAAGCAGAAAGGCTGAAGTCATCCTGGAAACCAGAAGGGATTCTGGGCTTGCAAGCAGGACAAGAGCACATGACAGAGAAGGTTACCCAGCAGCCTGCCTCCCTGCCAGTACTCTGGTGTCCCAGCCCACCATACCTAGACAGCTGTGGCCATAGTGCACCAGAAAGTCGACTCCCAAGGCCCTTGCAGTAAAGTCATCTACACAGCAAGCCCCATAGGTCACGTCGCCCATCACCACCACTTCAGCCTTTGTGAACCTGTAGGGGTGGGGTTGAGGAAACCATGGGACGGTGACACAGAATGAGTCTGGAGACAGTCCTAGCTCTGGAGGTGTCTCAGGACCGAGCTCTTCTTTCCCCACATCTTCCAAGTCCTTGAGTTGGCAGCTGCCAACCAAGAGTAGGAGGGGTGCAGCTGCCACCTCCCTCAGCCCTGGCAGCAGCTCCTGGAACAGTTGCTATGTGAGGATACGCCTGCAGCACCCTGCCCAGCCCTAGACTGCAAGCAGGACCCTACCCGACAGAAGTGTGTGCGCAGAGCCCAACACAGACCACCCCCCAGATTCTGACTCATTATACCCAGGCAACAAAAGATCTCCCCACCCTCCCTCACAAGCACTGGCACTGTTGTCTGCGTGGGCATGGATGCATGGATACGTAACGGCCTCCCCCTGCCCAGACCCCACCAACTCCCCACCCTTAGGCAAGGCCATGGGTGCCCAGGATGGGAAAGACCCATGCACAGCTCGCCCACAGCACATGGAGCTGCCCACACCCCTCATGCATCAGGACGAGTGGGCTCTGGACAGCACATTGTTATGAGATCTGTTGCCAGGGCTGAATCACTAAGGGGGCAGGGTGGGTAGGAAAGACCCTGTACCCTAAACTCACCGCTGGAACAGCAGGAGGCTGAGTTCTCCCAGGAGGAGCCCATACCTGGGCACAGATGCTGGTTCTGTGACTGGGTTCCCCCAGTCTTCCTCTAGGGTGTAGTGGGGGAAGCTAACCGGCTGCCAATCTGCCCCCTCTTCCACCCCTTCCCCAAATCAGGCTGTGCACAGAAGCAGATTATTCAGCTCCTTAGAATGCAGCCCAGGCTCTGAGTCAGCCAGAGCACTTAATTTTTTATAGATTAAAATGTATGCAAATTGGCCTGAGCCCCAGAGAGCATCCCCAAGGGGCAAAAGGGTGGGAGCAGGGAAGTGGGTCCGTGGTGGCAGGGAGGGAGAGGGGTGAGGGCAGCAGCAGGGAAGTGGGAGGTTCTCAGCAGGAGATGACCTCCCCTTTCTACAATCCCTTCCCTGTGCTCCTGCTGGCTCCAGATGGCTGAGCACTGTTCCCCCACCCCCCAGCAATGGCTCATTGTCATGAAGAAACTTAGAAGGAGGGGGTAGAAGAACTGAATACCTTTCCCCAGGCATCTCTCTCCTCTGCCACCCTTGCCTACTCCCACCCAAACTGAGCCAGAGAAAAAGAGGCACCCTCTTCGACTCCCCAACCTCTTACCCCTCCTCTCTGCTCCCCTTAACAGCAGACCCTTACCCATTTAGGTTCCTCCCAGATGCTACCACCTGCTCTGGCCTAGAAACTAGAATTAACTTCTTTGCCTTAGTCCAGATTATACAGGGCAAGGGAGTTTTGTGTTGAGTTTTCCCCTGTGTGTGTATATATTTGCAGGAGGCTTAGGGGCTAGCCAGTGTGGTCCAGAAGAGAAAAATTAGGCTAACAGGCCTACCTATATTGGGCAAAGACTCAGCTGGCCCTCTAGTGCCCAAGCCTTACCTTTCCAAGATATCCACAATGGTGCAGGCAAAGAGGAGGAGGCCTTCTGGCATTTGTAAGGCCACTGAAAGGCAAAGAAGACATGAAAGCAGAGGGCCAGAGATGGGACACGGGGACATGGCTGTGTCTGAGCAGGTGACCTCTCCAATCTCACCCCAGCTCCATCCTTTGGGGCCTCACCCTTCTTGGCCTGGGCTTGCTGGATCCTCCAGATGGTCTTCGGGATCTCAAAGTTGTAGTTAGAAGGTAGGGCTTGAACAGCAGTCTGTAGCTGGGGGTTGTTCAGGATCTCAGAGGGGATCTGATTGGCCAGTCGACCCCGAGAGATGCGCCCTAGAACAAACATAAGGCTTGGGTCTGCATCTGCCCTAGACCCCAGGCAACCAGAGCCACTTACTTAATCTGTTAATACTAAACTGAAGGCCCATGTTCTAAACACAAAGGACGTCCACCCAGCTTTTGCTTCAATTGAATCATCCTACAAACAGAGATAGCCCATACACCAAGCAAAAACTTGCATAATTTACTTCTATGCCATGAGATCACTAGCATAGAAGTAACCATGAATCATAAACAGGGGTGTGGCTCACCCAAGACTAGAAATGGCACCAAGAAGACTTAAAAGCAAAGGAGTGTCTGGTCACACAACTGCAGTCCCATTGACTTGGCCCACATTGATTAACTCATGCCTTCATCTCTCTTCTCGGTTAAAAGGGGAATAAAGCTGGGAATGGTATGCACACTCAAGGCAGGAGGACTGAGGTGTCAAGACCAACAAGGGGGGATGCCAGCTGGTGGTGGCGCACGCCTTTAATCCCAGCACTCCAAGAGGCAGAGGCAGGTGGATCTCTGTAAGTTTGAGGTCAGCCTGGTCTACAAGAGCTAGTTCCAGGACAGGCCCCAAGAGCTACAGAGAAACCCTGTCTCGAAAAACAAAACAAAACAAAACAAAAAAAGATCAACAAGGACAACACAGGGGTTGGGGATTTAGCTCAGTGGTAGAGCACTTGCCTAGCAAGCCCAAGGCCCTGGGTTCAGTCCTCAGCTTCAGAAAAAAAAAAAAAAAGACAACAACAAGGACAACATAAAAAACCTTGTCTCAAAAAAACAAAAACAAAAACCCATCTCTAAATTTGAGGTTAGCCTGGCGTGCCAAGCCACCCAGAGCGACATAGCGAGACCCAGTCTCAGCAAGCAGCAACAACAAAACCCACAAAAATCAAGGGTGAAGAAAAGGTAAAGTGCTTGTCACATAAGCATGAGGACCCTGAGTTCAGATCCTCCAGCACCCACCACTCCCACACACAAAGCTGATCACAACAACAATACAAAGTCAGGCAATGGTGGCAGTCAGGACCTCTGTGACTTCAATGCCAGCCTGGTCTACAGAGTGAGTTCCAGGACAAAACAGAGCTACTGAGCTATTACACAGAGAAACACTGTCTTGATAAAAAGCTGCTCACAACAGCAGGCCTGTGTTTCCAGAGCTGGCCTGTTGGACAGCCAGTCTAGGCAAATCACTGAGCTCCAGGTTCACTGAAGATGCGGTGCTGCAGATGGCTTAGCAGTTGTGAGCACTGGTTACTGACAACACCCTGAAACTCCAACTCCAGGGGATCCAACACCCATTTCTGGTCTCCCGGGGTCCCTGTGCATGTGTGCATACAGGAAACACACAAACACAAATAAAAAAATAAATCCTTAAAAAACAAGCAAACAGCCAGGCGATGGTGGTGCACGCCTTTAATCCCAGCACCTGGGAGGCAGAGGCAGGCGGATCTCTGTTAGTTCGAAGCCAGCCTGGTCTACAAGAACTAGTTCCAGGACAGGCTCTAAAACTACACTGAAACCCTGTCTCGAAAAAACAAAACAAACAAACAAAAAACCGAAGGTGGAAGACTGGAAAAATGACTCAGGGTAACGGTGCCTGCCTCTAAGCCTGAGGACCTGGGTTCAATTCCCTGACCCCTATGGTAAGAAAAGAACTGACTCCCTTGAGTGATGTTATGATCTCCACACAATGCTGCTGTACAGTTGTGTGTGCACACAATACATACACAACAAATAAATGTTTATTTTATTCTTTTTTCTCTGAGATAGGGTCTCTCTGTGTAGTCTTGGCTGTTGTAGAACTCACTCTGTAGACCAGGCTGGCCTCAAACTCAGAAATCCACCTGCCTCTGCCAGGATTAAAGGTGTACCACCCTGCCTGGCTTAAAAAAATTTTTTTAATTAAAAAGGTGGAGAGCAAGGCACCTGACACTGACCTCTGGTCTATATACACATGTATGCACGCACGCGCACACACACACACGGGGCCCACACAGACCACACACTTGCACGCACACACACAAAATTAAGCTGGGCATGGTACAGAAGGCCTGTAATCCCTGCTATTTAGGCAGGTAGGAAAATCAAAAGTTCACAGCCGGGGTTAGTTGTATAACTCAGGCTGCTTGCTTAGCATGTACAAGGTCCTGGGTTCAATCCCCGGTATCTTATCTCCTCTCTCTCTCTCTGGTCCTGGGCTCAATCCCCAGTATCTTATCTCCTCTCTCTCCCCCTCTCTCTGGTCCTGGGTTCAATCCACAGTATCTCCTCTCTCTCTCTGTAATTTTTTAAAATTTGGGTGGTGGCGGTCATGCTTACTCGTTTAGGTTACAGTGAAACGCTGTCTCAAAGCAGCCACAATTGGCGGCAGAGGGGGGCAGTTCAGTCGTTAAGAGCACTTTTGCTTTTCTAAAGGCCCAGCGTTTGAGTCCCAACACCCTCATTGGGCAGCTCATAACCACTCCAGCTCCAGGGGAATCTGACAGTTTCTTCCTACCTCTTCTGTCACCCACACAGGCGACACACATACACATAAGTAAAAGAAAACTTTTTAAAAAACCTCTTTTAAAGGGAAATAAACTCCATACATTGAATTAACAAGTTCCCTAGTCTGTATCCCTTATGTTTGTTCAAGGGCAGAAAGAACACACTTTAGTACTATCAGAGGACAAACAGATAAGAAGAGTGACCTTACACATTAGGAGGAACATTCTAGCCTGGGCAGAGAGGTATATAAATAAGCCCTCGAACAAAAAGAAAACAGTGAAGCCAGCAGGATAGCCTAGAGGCCTGTATCCAAACCTGAGGATCTGGGCTCCATCCCTGGGACCCACACAAAGGGAGAAAATTGACTCCATTAGCTGTCCTTTGACCCCCATAGGCACTGTGACACACACGTCAAATAAATAAGTAAAATGAATGTGTAAAAAATCTAAATTTTAAAAAATATTCCATTTCTGTTTTTTTTTTTTTTTTTTTAAAAAAAAACAAAACTTATGCTCACCAGCAAGGAATTATCCTGGCCATCCTATTCTCCCAGCACAGGGTCTTACTAGGAGCCAAACAGTTTGAAGATGTGAAAAGACAAGAAATAAATTTAGTCATCCGTACCTACAGAGCCTGTGTTAGACAGCAGAACTTCTGCTGGGGTCCCTATGATAGGAGGACCTCCCAGACCTGTCCACTCATCTACTGTGGTGGAGGGCTGTATTGAAGAACTCTATAGCCTGGTAGGCTGGGGCCCTGAGACCACATTTAAATATTACCGCTGTCACAACATTTGGTCAGTTGTTTTCATGGCTTTGGACAAACTAGCTTAGATTTGACCGCTTCCCGGCAGAATCTCTTAGACAGGTCCAACTCCCTTGCAGTCTTTTTGGACGGGGCACACGTACTAGCGGGAGGAGCAGTAGGCACCTCCTCCTTTTTCAAGGATGTCACCTTCTGTTTTCATCAGTGCACCTCGCCCCCCAGTTGAGTAGAGATCCTTAGGCCAGGGTAGTACTTTAGTCCTTATACCTAGCACAGGGCTGGCATTTAGTGGGCGCTGGTTAGTGAAGGATACCTGGTGAAGGATACCAAGCGCCTCTTCGCAGAAATAAAACCATTCCTTCCGAGTCCACTTGTAAAACGCGACACGCACCCTTCCCTCTGGATCTGTCTTACTGATACTCTTCCGGAGTCAGTCTGCCAGCCCGGACTGGGTGTAATTCCACCTTGAGGATCATAAAGTCCCAGGAGGGACAGCTCTTCCCGTCCCGAAAGACTGGGTCCCTGGGTCTCTGGTGACGGGAGTCCAAAACTTCTAACAGCATGAGACTCTCGGGTCTCAAGGAGAAAGGAGTCACCTTCCGCCCTGTCCCTGACCTGGGGGTCCCACCCGAGATGCAAAGCCTTCAGACACAGCGTTGCTGCACCCACCTCTGCCAGGGCCGACTCGGCTTCCTGGCTCCGCTGTCTCGGAAACAATCAGCGCCGCCATCACCCCCGGAGCCCACGTGGGGACCAAAAAGGCAGTGCTGGAAGAACGCGGAGAACCCAGGCAGCACTATCGACAGCCGAGCGGCAGGCAGAGGGCGGGGACTCTCGCAGGGCGGAGACAAAAGGGAGATGTGGGCGGTGCTACAATGTGCCGCCTTCGGTCCAAAAGGTCTGGACTCTCAGGACACTCCGGTCCTCTAGTGGTCTCAAGACCACTGCAGTTGCCTTCTGAACGACTTTGTCCCCACGCTCTTCCCTGGCCTGGTTCAAAGCTGTCACTGGCCGATAAGTGTGCCTGAGAGAGTTCTGCCGATCTTCCTGTTGCTCCCCACCCTCACCCTTGTTCTTTTTTGGTAAGCAGTAGTCTGTCAGCTGACATAGACACATTCTCTACCCCAGAGGACGCTGCTGTCCCAAAAGAATGGAGCCTTAGTGCCTACCAGCCCAGCTCCCACGCTGAAAATTTGATGTGGATTGCTGTGCGCCCACCATGTGGAGGGTTGATATGGGAGAAGCTGGAAACTATAAGGCTTTCTTGGAAGCATGGGGCAGCCAGAGACCTCCAATTCTCTAAACCTTCTGGGTCCTGGCAAGCTTTGCCCTGTCTAGGCTGTTTTTCAGGCGATATCCTTTTTCCTGATCGGTGGACAGCACTCCTGGGACCCTAAGAGAAGGCAGAGCTGCCAGTGAGACAGCCTCGACCTTTGTAAGAACAGAGCACCTGCAGGGATGACCCTCAGCAGTCAGCACCACAAAGCCGGGTCCCCAGGACTCTAACCCCTCCCCCATCACTCCTATCCTCCTCTCTCTGCAGTGGTACCATGAGCACAGCTGTCCCTTTAAGACAGCTCTGTGGCCTAAGGCTCCCCTGGAGGCCCTCCCTGCTTGGAAACCCCTAATTAAGGTGCGGAGAGACTTAAAAACAAGCAGTCGGGGACAGGCCTTGCCTGGGAGGCTGCTCAGAGGAGAGATGGCTCAGCAGGCTGGGAGTGAGCAGCCAAGGGAAGGGATGGAAAGGGTCGGTGCCCCTCAGTCTGTGCCACTCTGAGGACAGTATGACTCGGCTCAGAATGTGTTCATTGTGGCACAGTCTTTCACCTTGGTGAGAGTCCAGCCTGGGCTTCCCCTGTCTTCCAGCTTTTCTGGACATCTCCCAACCCCTCAGAGTGCAGGGTCTGAGCTCCAGTAGCCAAGTCTGTCCCCTTGGCACACCAAAACCTAGACTCCCTGTGGATGGCTTCCTTTCTGGTTTTCGCTTCAATTTCCATGGTGAAAAGATTGTCACCAGTGGCACAGTGGCTTCTCCCCAGCAACGGCCTCATCCCCTGGGGCCTTTACCTGGTCAAAGGTATGCCCATGTCCTAACATTGCTGTATAGCTTCCATCACTCATGAGCAGCCCTGCCCCCGTTAGGGAGCCAGGTGATACTGAGAAAAACTGCAGTGCAAAACAAAGAATGTGTCCCTAAGACCTTGCCGCACAGGACCCCGTAGCTGCCAATCAGGGTTGAGGATATTTCCATGTGTTCCTGGGTTACTCAGATGTCTGAGTAATTACCGCCTGTTGAGAAGGCAGACTTGATGTACCCCCTCCCCCATTACAGCACAGCGCCCACCTACAGCCACCCTCATCCCCTGGCTGGACTCCAAGTCAGCATCCAGCCCTCCTGAAACCCAAAAATAACTGCTTCTCACACTCACGCCACCCAACTTTACCCAATATATTGGAGTTCGTGGGGCAAGGGGGTCATGGGGAGGCGGCATGGGAAGGTGGGAAAGGAATGGCATACCCTCGTTTGAGCCCACCCTTTATCACTGCTTCCTGGGTGCTCTTGAGCAAGCTGTTTAGCCTCTCTGGGCCTTAGTTTTATGGATTGCCTCCACAGGTCTCGGTGTCCTAGAGTTTAGTCTGCAGAACTCAGGCGGTGCAGGGTCAGAGGAGTTCTACAGCTGGCGGGGACTATGAGAAGGAAGGCTCTGTGTTCCCAACTCTAGCAGGACCAAGCTGAGTTACTAAATAAGGTTACTTTAGATCTTCAAACATTTGTGCCTTCCATCCTTCCTGAGTGCCCTTTCCTCTCAACCTGTTGAACCCAGACTTCAAGGGCACCTTCTCTGAGTCTCCCTCACACCTTATATTGCTTCCTAGTCAGCCCCTTCCTGTATCTGGTAACTTTAGATGCTCTTGAACGTAGCTTGTGGGGCTTCTATCATTTGCTTTTTCGAGACAGGCTTTCTCTGTAGCTTTGGAGCCTGTCCTGGAACTAGCTCTTGTAGACCAGGCTGGCCTCGAACTCACAGAGATCCGCCTGCCTCTGCCTCCCAAGTGCTGGGATTAAAGGCGTGTACCGCCAACACCCAGCTCTATCATTTGCTTTGGATTGTCCTGAGACCGGTGTTCTGACTTTAAACCTTAGGGTACTGAGTACCTGAATGATAACGGCCTTGCTTTTGATCTTCCTATCACGGCCAAGTTTACTCCGCAGAGGAATTCTACTCTCTTGTTCAGAAGACAGCTGTCAAATCAGCTCCATCTCCATGCCGACCGCCACTCCCACCACAGTGAGCTTCTGAAAAACACCCCGCTTGTTTATCTTCCAGGCTCTCATCTGAACTTTTGTCATTTGGTCCTAGAATATAAATTTCAGGAAGACAAGGACCTTCTCTTTTTCACTGACTGAATTCCCACATAGTGTAACGCATGTGTTCAACTGGGTGACCTGGCCCAGTCTTTTTCCCTCTTCCGAAGTCATTCTTGTCTCAGGCCAGTAGGGGGTGCCGGCCTCCACCTAGGATCTCTGCTGGCTTGAGCCTTCCCGGCACTTGGCCCAGAGGGGCCCTTGCAGGACCCGCTTTCCAGAAGATAACCTCCTCCCCGTTAGGAGGATCCTCGCAAGGGCGGGGTCTGTGTAGGACCGGTGGGGACCAGCGGCCCTCCAGCCGGAGATAGTCTACCTGAATTCGCATTAGTTCCTTATAGGATTTTCAACTGGACCTCGATTGCTTGTTGTCCCGCAAATCTACCCCCAAAGAACAGTGTCTTGGGACTCGGGATGGGGAGACCACTATTTTGACAAAGCTGTTCTGGGCGGGCAGGGAAGAGCCGTCGAGCCTCGCAGGAGGAAGGGGCACTGGTCAGAGGGAGACGGGGCAAGGGTGTTGGACTTGTGATCAGGACTCCGGGAGGGCACACGCTTCCAGCCGCTTCTCTCCATGACCTCCAGTCGCGAAGGGCGAGCAGGCGGGGGCTGGGCTGCTGGTGAGTGCTCGGAGAAGCCTGCGGGGCCGGGGAGGGCGGTTCCAGTGGCCCGACGACCCGCCAAGGATTGGGGCAGGTACTTGGACGGACGCGGGCTGAGGATCATCCCCCCGGGGGCAGGTGCAGCGAAAACACCTTGGGAGGCGGCGCCGCACGGCTGAGCGCCGCTGCCCTGGGAATAGGACGGCGCTCCTCACCGCGAGCTGAGAGCACTTTCATAAATTTTGTATGGGAGGCGCTCCGTGAGCGGGGGCGGGGAGCGGAGAGGGAGGGAGGGAACTGAAGAGCGAGGGAGGGAGGGAGGAGGAAGAGAGGTGGGGGAAGCCAGGGGGAGGAAGGGAGGCGCCCCGCTCCGCGGATCGCTCAGTCCTGCAAACGCGCGCCGGGCGCTTCCCCGGGAGCTGGGCTGTGCGAGTGAGCGCCCTTTTGCAGCAACCGCTGCCCGAGGGGGCGGGGAAGAGGGGACTCCGGCCGGCCGGCCAGGGGGCGGCGTCCCCCCCCTCAAAACCGCCTGCAAAGTGTTTGGGGAGGCACAATCAGGCCGACTGCTCGGCGGAGCAAGCCACTCGCCCAGGGGCTGAGCGAGCGCACTGGGTTGGTTGGGAGCGGTTGCTAGCGGGCGCCGGTGCCCTGGGCGCCGGGCTTGGGCTCACCATGCTCCTGCGGGACCGGGTCGCCGGGCACAAGCGGATCCCCGGCTTGCCCCCGCCTCTACGCGCTCGGATTAGCTGCAGCTGGCTCCTAGGGATTTGAATCTGGACCCCAGGAGGGAGTGCGCCTAGGCCGACCTCGGAGCGGCGGCCCCCCGGCCAACATGCTTCGCAAAGGTGAGTGGGAACCGTAGGAGCAAGTTGGAGTTGAATGGAACTAGGCAGAGCCTCAAGTCCCCGGAACCGTCGAGCGCCGGGGAAATGGGTCCAGGAAGCAGACCCCCGCTAGCTGGCTGGCTTTTGTCACAGGCACCCGCCGTGCGCCTGCTGCTGGAGCTGAGATTCCGTTGGTGGCCTGTTGCGAAACATGGGGTTTGTTCGTGGATCGAGTGGCCAGGCCTCAGGGGTCTGTTTCAAGGGCTCAGAGACCAGAGTAGAAGCCTTTAGTAAAAAGGGAGCTGGCCTCCTGGGACCTTTGCTTTGCCATTATAAAGTTTTGCACTTGCAGGCTCCATCCCCTGCGCGGGCACCTGCCACTGCTTCTGCTGCTTCTGCACCGGGTACCAGTGCAGGCAACGGTCAGTTACCGTGCGACCCCGGCGCTCACTGCGGGTCCTAACTCGGCATCTTCCTAGCATCCTAGCCTTATCCCCGGGGACAAGCCCTGAGCACTCAGCGACTGAGGGTGGGGAGTGGCAAGAGCCAGAAGTCCGGTTTCTCAAACTTTCCTTATGTCTGGATCAGAGGGACGCGACAGCGAAGGCCGAGCTGGCAGTGTGCGCGGCCAGAGCCAGGCTCAACTTGACTGGAGCTATCTCGGCGACCACCTCGCCCAGACTCCCCGGCAGCAGGAGCGCAGCAAAGTTGGCGCGGGTGGCGGGGAAGTCCTGCCGCGCCCCCACGTGGTTGCCGTTCTGGGTGCTGTCCCTCGGGTCCAGAAAGGACAGGTGACCACACGTGAGCCCACGGACCTGTCACCCTCCGCTCCCCGCCTCTGCATGTGTTTCTTTGCTCCGAGGTCCCAGTGGGCTGGCTGTGGTGCCCCTCTGGGACCCCTTTGTCCCTAGCCTGGGCCCGGCGGCTGCTGAGCTGCGGTGTCTGCTGCTGGCTGCTCCCGCCCTGCGGGAGCCAGCTGAGGCGGGAGCTCAGGTAGCGGAGGGGCCTGATCCCTGCGCTCCGCGCTCCAGCCTTAATCCGCCCCTGTTTCCATGGCAACAGACCGAGGTGTCGTAAGCACAGGATTCTGACCTCACAGCAGGATGGGGAAGGAGAAAACGGGCAGGGGGAGGTGGTAAAGGTGGGGGAAGCAAAGCCGCTGATGGGCTGACAGAAGTAGATACCCGATGATGGGAGAGAGCCAGATAAGCAGGTCAGACAGGTGGGTGAAAAAGCCACACCTTCCATGTGAGCAGAAAGGGTTGAGTGGTGGTCCAGCCTCAGGCAACCTTGGAGGCTTGGTTGCCCCACCGTGTAAGAACAGTCACAAACTTGTGTATGACTTGTGCCCTCCACGTGGTCGGTACAGTACGGGAGAGGGGGGACGACACACTGCCTTTGGCTGTGGCGTGGGGCAGTTCTCTGCAGTAGTTAGAGGAACTGCTTTGCTGTTGACACCCCAGTTCCTTTCACTGCAGAAAGACACGGAAAGTCATTTCAGACACTCAGCAGTGCTGGAGTGCTGGCCAGTGTGTCGGCACAGGAAGGTGATCTTACAGAGCTGAAGACAGTGGAGTCTGAAAAGCCTGGGCATAGAGCATGTAGACTCCTTCTAGCCGGGAAGGCTTCCCAGGCAATTTTTAAAAGGCTGCCATGTCTGGGCTGCAGGTCTGTGATGGAGATAATGGGGAAGAACTGACATCTCATTTCCCTTCTGGTCTTTTGCCTTTTGGCAGTTTACAGTTAAGAATGAGCCACAAAGCAGCCCACACACTTTAGTTATATGGTTTAGGTGCCCGGGGAGGCTCCAAACAGCCTTCAAGAGCTCTCTAGTATCCTTGCTAGCCAGATGCCCCAGTGCATCCTGGGAGGGGATGCTCCCTGGGAGAAGGCACCTTTCCCTGCTCATGAGGTGGTCACTGGAAGCCTGGTAGTCACGTGTGTTTGCCACTTGGGCTGTTTCTCCCTTCCTGCACAGAAGAGGTTGACTAAGAGAGATTCCATCGATTGAAGTTCACACCTGGGTTGACTTGAAGGAAACAGAGCGGAGAAGCCCTCGCCAAGGCTGAGTGGGGCGTGGGTGGCCTGGAGCCTGCTCATGGGACACCATGAGAGCAAATGACTTGTTCTGGTGCTTTTCCTGGGCAATTTTCTCGTTGGGTCGCTGGTCTGATACCATGGATTTGTCTCTTCTGCACATGGAGAGATGTTCAGATGTGGATTGTAGGTGTATGCCGAAAGCAAAAGTATGCCTCGGGCTAGTGGCAAGGGAGGTGATCATTGAAGTTTCTGTTTGTGGAGTTGCTCCCAAAGGCTCCAAACAGCAAGGTTTACAGGTTGATTTGAGAAGGCAGTTGCCTGGCTGGTGCAGAATCCTGCATGGGGTCCTGGACCTGGGTGAACTTAATAGTTTATGGTTTTGGTTTTTTTGTTTTTTTGTTTTTTGTTGTTGTTGGTTTTTTTTTTT
>NC_022014.1:23943521-23956228 GCF_000317375.1 Microtus ochrogaster | reverse complement strand
CTTGTAGACCAGGCTGGTCTCGAACTCACAGAGATCCGCCTGCCTCTGCCTCCCGAGTGCTGGGATTAAAGGCATGCGCCACCACCGCCTGGCTAGTTTATGGTTTGGAAGAGGGTTTGAAGGAAGGAAATGTTTTCTTCCTAGAGGGGGGAGAACAAGCCCTGGACCATGAGAGTCATCTCTCTGATTTCTGATTGTCCTAGTAAAGTTATTTCTGTCAGGCCTTTTTGGGGGGTTGGTGAGATATCTTTATCTCTTAATAAAGGGACTCCACTGGCTACCACTGTGTGAACCAGAAGCACCCCAGTGAAATCCAGCTGCTGACAGTGCTGGTATCTGAAGACTTCAGCAGCTGCTCTGCCGGTGTTTCCAGCTCATAGTCTATCTACCCTGACAGAACCAGAGATATAAAAAGCAAGCCTCTGGTCAAGAGAGATGAGAGGCATCAAGGCAAGCAAGGCCCCGAGCCATCCAGCATTTTCCAGGAAGGAAGGGCAGCCTGCTGGGGTTTTTTGCCATTCCAGAATTACAACACTTAAGGTCAGGATCTATGGTTTTCATTTTTAGGGCTATAAAAACAGAATGCAAATCAAGAGCCCCTGGGCTAATACAGAGCCCTTTCCTTAAAGTTTTCGTCTTGTTAAGCAAGGAACTAGAGTGCCAAATAGGCTTTGTTAAGTGGCAGTCTAATTAATAATTTAAAATCGTGTAGCTGTCTTTCATTAGAATTTATCTGTACATCAACCACAAAATCAGTCAAACACTCGTTTATAAGTTAATGCCATCCCTAAATAATTCAGCAAGGTCTAGATTAAGGCCTACAACCCAGTAAGATGCTTTTGTTCTCCTGATGGTCATATCTAGATGGGCTGGCCAGGTAGCTCAGTGGGCTTCTGCTCTGTGAGAAGAACGGAAGCAGAGGGAGAAAGTAGTTTGGTGCTGTCAGGTGGCTAGTGGATTCCACAGAGGTCCCTTGTCAGGTGATGTGATAGTCTCCCCAAGTCAGGTGTGAACGGCACCATTTCTACATCCTTCTGAGAACATGAGGACCCAGAATTGTGACAACATGGGTTGTCTTTGCCCCAGTGGAAAGAAAAGAGAATATGGTTCATGGATGGCCAAGACACTCTTTCCTGCAGTGGGAAAGATGTGGAGGGGAAATATAAGATCTTTTCTAGAAAGAGCCGAGATAGTTGACTTTTTTAGTTCAAATTCAGCCAGGGAAGTGGAATTTCAGTGTCTCCAACCTTTTTCTATCCCAGCCCAGCCCAGCAATTCAGCCTGGTCGAGCCGTCCTTACCAGATGCTTCTTTATCATCAGCCCCTCAGAAACTGTGCCTCTCCTCCGAGCTCCTGGTCCTTCCTCCAGAAGAGAACAGCTAAGAGGAGGTTTTGGGGACACCCAGGCAGAGAGGAAAGGCAGAGGAGGTTGCTAAGTAAAGTCAGTGAGGCGTGGTCTCATCTGCAAGCGGAAACAAGGCGCAGGGTTTCTGCTTGTTTTGTGTTGTCGTATTGAGACAGGGTCTCTCTGTGTAGCCCTAGCTATTCTGGAGCTCACTATATATGCCAGGATGGCCTTGAACCCAGAGATCTACTTGCCTTTGTCTCCCAGAGTCCTGGGTTAAAGGCACATGGTACCATGCCCAGCAAGAAGTGAGCTAAGGACAGTGGTGACCTTGGATAAGGTAGGCAGTGTGTTTGACCCGGTTCTTGTCATGAGAGCATGGGGTCCATTTCTTGGTACAGAACCTTTAGGTCCATTTTCTATAGGGAAATTGTCTAGGAGCCAAACTCCCAGGATCAATATTGTTCCTTCTCTGTAGGAGTGAACCTCCTGGGCTCTGCTTCACGTACCAGCTGCTAGCCCATCAGAGGGTTCAACACTGCTGTGGAGACCAGGTAGAGAACCATAGCAGATGGACATAGAGCCAAGAGAGGCTCTTGGCTAAGTCTGACAAGAGGAAGTCTCATTAGGAAAAGGCAGGGAAGGATAGCTATTTGCCCTCTTAACCTGAGCAGAGTTGCCAACAGAAGGGGACCAAACAGGGGGAGCCTGAGGAGTGAATCCACCTCTAAGCTCTAGACACATCTTTGGGATGGGACCTGAGAAAGGACAGAGCAGTCCGTGCCAATGAACTGAGCCGGAGGGGGCAGGCATCATGAAGGATGTCGAGAACGGGTCCATTTGGTACCATCTGCAGTGAAGTAGTGGTTAAGGTTAAAGCAGAGAGGAGATGACAGGGAGGGAACAGATGGCCAAGGAAGCAAAATAGCTGGCAAAACGGGAACAGAGCCTCCAGGGACAGCAGAAGGCAGGACCTCAGCACTGAGTGCCGGAAGCAGCCCTTTCCTTGGTGTGTGCTGGCCAGGCCACCCTGGGTAGAAGTGAGTCAGGGAGCTAGCTGGGTATGGCAGCATATGGATATAATCTGGCACCCAGGAGGCTGAGGCAGGAGGATTGGAAGTTAAAGATCAGTATGGACTACACAGTAAGACACACACACACATCTGGAGATGTGGCTCACTGGTAGAGCATTTATTTAGTACTATGGGTCTATCAGCAGCGGTATGGGAGGGAGAAGTGAAACAGAAAAGGAGTCATGGATAGGGATGAGGGAGGGAGCCCTCGCTGGCGTGCCTAAGCTAGCGCCCAGGTGCAAGGGCCTTCATAGATGCCGATGAACAGGGCAAGGAGGCAGGACAAGGTTAGCTCTCATAGAGCGAGGCAAACCACCTTGGATCTTCAGAGCATGCTTGAAGGAGAAACCTAGGAAGGGATTCAGATGCCACCAGGAAATGCATAGCAGGGCATGGACCATTCTTCCGAACTCACCACTGTCCTCCCACTAACAATAACTGTTCATATCTGCTTACACCTACTGTGGGCTAAGGGCGTGCCACCATGCCATCTCCACAGTAAGATCCATCTGTGCTTATTCTCACTTTCAAGAAGAGGAAACTGGGGATGGAGAGATGATTCAGTAGTTAAGAGCGAGTGCCGCTTTTGCAGAAGACCTGAGTTCAGTTCTCAGCACCCATATCAGACAGCTCACAACCACCTGTAACTCCAGCTTCAGGGTACCTGACACCTTCTGGCCTCTGCAGGCGTCTGTGCTCACACACATCCCCACACAGAGACGCATAATCAAAACAAGAACAAAAAGAAACTGAGGCACAGGCATATTCGTGTCGTCGTCCTTGGGTTTGTCTTCCACCTAACTTCCTGTTACATCTGGCTGTAGTCCAAGCCTCTGCCAAGAGCCCACACTACTTTCTCACCCTCTCAACCCCAAAGCTCCACCGTCTCATGTGCCCATCTGTCTTGGTTTCTATGACATTTGTTTTGTGGGGTGCTCATGAGTCACTTGTGTCCTGGTAGTTTCCCCCAGAGAGCTCCGTGCCTGGGACCCAGAGTCCTGAACCTCCATCTCCTGTATCTTCTATTTGATGTCCCCCTTCGAGTCTGGACAGACCCATTCCTTCCTCTACTGCTGCTCTGTCCTCTTTATTGCTGACAGACATAGGACAGTTGGCCAGGAGCTCTAAGTCAGCTTCACAGTCTCCAGAAAGGCCCAAAACCTTAGCTTTTGTGGGCCAGTCATACACTTTCAGCCCTCTCCGGTGGCCACTGTCCCTGGCACCTCTTCCAGGCTAACAGGACTGGCCAATACAGCCCCACCCACACTGTGTGGGTGGCTACTCCCTAGAGCAACATGCTGCCCAGGTGATTGGCAGGCTCATTGAGACAAATGCTTCCACCCGTACCGGCTTTTCTCTTTTCATGGTCCAGTCATGGCCTACCAGCCAGGATGACACCTGCAGGACTCAGGGCCGGTTCTGTGCCCTTCCAGCCGCAGTAAATAACCACGCAAAGCAAGGCAGAGTCTCGCTGAGTCGGGGTGTGGAAGCGTGAAATCCCACCTCAGAGGGGAGGCTTCCCTCCACTCAGTTGAGGAGGAATCTGATCTAATGGATACAATGGGTGCTCGTGAGCCTGTGATTACTGCCTCATCAGTCAGCGGAGTTTGGAGGCGAAACTGCAAACAAGCCCCTGATATCTGACTCACGAGACTCACTCTGGGGGTTTCTGTGCTAGCACAGCAAGAGGGCTGACACGATGCAGTGTGTGCGTGTGTGTGTGCGTGTGTGTGCACGTGTGTGTGCAGAAACACACCTGGCGAGCATGCAACAGGCTCTCAGAGAGTGTGAGTTCGAGGTCCACTGCTGCAAAGCAGCACACCCCAAGTGCACTGGCACAGATGTGGGCACCCACGCTCCTATCCACGAGCATGGCTTGATGCCACAGCGGAATGGTGAGCCACTCATTTGGGGGCCCCGGGAGTGGGTGGGCCACTGCGGTTGTGTGCCACATGTTGGGGACAAAGCTTGGCGAGTGGGTGTGTGGCTCGCCCTATAAGGGGGTGGGTGGGCACGACTCAGCACACGTCTGCCAGGGGACAGGCCACTACAGCCCCCAGAGACAGAGCCTCTTGGCAGTTCACTGGCTTCTTTCCAGAGAGTGCTAGCATCATGGTGACAATTTGATTAGTCTATAGGAAACAGAGCAAAAGTCTTCCCTGAGTCAGGGGAAAAGCTGGACTTCCAACTCTCCACCCATGGAGGTATATGAAAGTTACTTCTGCCTCCAGATAATCAGGGCTCTCTCTGGGCTCGTGACCAGCTGATTGCGAAGGAGGCCTTTACATAGGCTTATGTAGAGAGATTCATGAGGCCCTAGGGGAAAAATTGGCATTCTTCTTACGATGATTTATTTATAGGGCTATTGGATGATGGGATGTGGAGGCCAAGGTGCCTCCATTAGCGAGAAGCACACAAGGCAGGAAGCCTTGCTCTGCGTTTGACATTTAGTGGGCCGACTCCTACCAGGGAGCTGCTTTTTCTGTTAGAAGGTTTTGCCTTTAATGTTCTATTCATGGACTTGTCTGGGCGGGCTGAGGGAAAGAAGGAACATGTGGGGAGATGGGCCAGGAACTGGCCAGTCTCGGGACACAGAGCCTGGAGTGGTCACTCAGTGTGGGGACACTGGAGAAGAGAGGCTCTTGCACTGCGAACTGCTCACCTGCCACCTCTCCTGGGCACGTGCTCCACGCAACACGCTGTACTGTGTGTTTGCTTTCCAGTCTCTCTTCCCCCACCAGCTGACTGCAGTACTCTAGCAAAACTGGCTTTGGCCTTGGTGACACCCCTTTTCTTCTGGAAACTGTGGAATCATGGGAAGAAGAACCTCATAATTGGAGTCCTGGAATGAGGTGAAGGTTCATTCTGTGACTGACTCACTAGGGCCCTGGGCATATCTCTTCCTCCTTGGGCCTCAGCTTACCCACTTATAAGATGGGCCGATTGATAGTCTTCAAAATATTTTTTTTGGCTTTTCAAGAAAGGATTTCTCTGTAGATTTGGAGCTGTCCTGGAACTAGCTCTTGTAAACCAGGCTGGCCTTGAACTCACAGAGGTCCGCCTGCCTCTGCCTCCTGAGTGCTGGGATTAAAGGTGTATGCCACCATCTCCCGGCCTTCAAAATACTTTTCAGCAGTAGAACAGTGTCTTCAATGCTTTCCAGTGTCAGAGCCAGGAGTATGCATAAGGGTGGAGCCCTGGCCATGGCTAAGGAAAGAGCTTCTGCCTTCCTCCAGTTTAGAGACTTGGCCGCCTCCCTGCTTGCTTCTCCAGTTTAGAGGCTTGTGAAGCCCATATGATCCATCCTAGTAAGGCTTTGCACACTGGAAGGTCACTAGTGTGTTAACAGGGAGAATATCCTTCTCCCCGGAGCATAGGACTTGAGAGCAGGTTTCCTCTCTTGAGGAATCCTGGTGTCCTGGAGGGGTTATCTGTGCCGGCAGCATCCTGTCTGCTGCTCCCGCCCCTCCCCACGACATCATCATTCCTCAAGCTAGACATCTCGCTTTATCGCTTTATCGCCGTGGCGCCTTGACTCTGTTGACTGTCCTGTCTCCTGACTTCGATAACGACCACTTGCTGGGCCTCTCCCAGTCGCCTGTTGCTGCTGCTCCTCAACTTACCTCCTCAGCTTCATCTCCTCTGCCATCTTCCACTGAGGTACCACTTGCTGATCCCAGAGAGCATGCTGCTTCAGATGCCCACAGTCTCCTCAGGTGATTCTCAGATGTCCTCACTTGTTGCCTCCCTGGTACCTCAAAATCTAGCTTCCCTGGTGTTCTTCCTGCTCCTGCCCTTTGTTTCTTGGCTCTTTCCATCTTTCAGCCAGTTTGGTGTCTAGCACCATCTTATCCCCATGCATCATCTATCTCAATCCTAGAACCGGAAGTCCCAGAGGATGAGCTCCCCCCCCCCCCCCGCTGCTGTCCAAGCCTCCACCCTGGCCAGCTGCCTCCCTGCCTCCTCCACTGCCTTCACCCAAAGTAGGCTCTTCACTGTGCCAGGATTCCACAGTGCTATCTGCTCTTGTCATTCTCTGGTTTACTTTTTTTTCCACTGACACATTAAGATTGTACATATTTATGGGCGCCATGTGATGCCCTGTCACTCACCAGCTTAAAACCTTCAGAGAGTCTTTCCTGCAGGGCATGACCCAGACTTCCTAGCCTGGCTGTCAAGCCCTCCCACCTCCCCCTCCCCATTCCCTATTTTGAACTCTAAGCTCCAGGTCTGCTCAACGACTTTTCCATTCTACTGAATCGTGTTTCTTCCCCATCTCTAGGGATTTGCCCAAATAAATCTGCCTAGAATACTCTTGGTTGCTTTCCTGTACATTCCTAATCTCCAGACGGCAGCTGACACCCTGCCTGCCTCCTGGGAGTGCATCCCTGGACCTGGAAGGGTCCTGTTTTACCCCATTTTATAGAAATGACTTTTCTATTGTCTGTGCCTGATGGTCAGTTCTGTCCCATGAGAATACTGGTCACCTCCTTCCCCATTGTCCTGCTAAACCCACTCACTACCCTTGGTCTGCCCCACAAGGTTGGCTTATCCAGGTTCAACAATGGGCTTATCTTCAAGTAGAGGCAAGCCACCCGTGACTTCTCTGTATCCCCATAAGAAGAGTAACCCACAGGTTTTTCCAAAAGTGCAGCCCAAAAAGATTCAAGCAGGTAGTTTATGTGGGCAGAGATTCTGGGAACTGCCTGGGGTTAGTGGTGAGCTGACAGAGAGAAGGCAAGGAGCCAAAAATAATGCCCTTGTCATACAGCTTCCCACTGTTGCCATCCAGAACTTAAGCTCACCCGGCAAACTTTGGGGTACAGTCTGAGAGAGCATGCATCTCTTTATCTCACCCAGAGAGGAAGGCAGGGAAGCCTAGTGGGTTTATACTCTACTCCCCTACCAAGCATTCAGGGGCCAAACATGACTTCTGGGGAGGCGTTGATGCCCAGGTGCTTTTGGCCTGCTCTAGGGTTAACAAAGCCAGCAGCAGCTCCATTGCTACAGAAAGTCTCTGGCAAAGCGAGGGTGGGGTGGGGGTGGGGCTGGAGCAGGAGGGAGGCTGCTGGAAACTGAAATGGTCCAGGCTTGAGCTGTGGGCAGGTCCTGGCTGCATCTGCCACCAGTTCCTGCCAGCGCTGTTCTTTGCTGTTTTGTGTTGTTCATATGATACACCCTTTCCTCCTGCAACCCCAGTGTGTGTCTCAGGGTTCCTCAACTCCCCTGTTCCTACCTTGCAGATTCATAAAAAAATTCAATCCAAGGCTGGGCAGCGGTGGCACATGCCTTTAATCCCAGCACTCAGGAGGTAGAGGCAGGCATATTTCTGAGTTCCAGTTTAGTCAGGGCTACACGGAAGAAACCCTGTCTGCAGAAAACAAAACAAAACCAAACCAAAATACTCAATTCATAGATACTGTTTTCTATCAGGATCCAACTAAGCCAGCATCCTGCATGAAGTATCATGCATCCATGGGATGGATGACCGGTTAGTAAATTAATTCTACACATAGACTCAGATACAAACAACTTAGCAGGAAAAGTTAACTTTTACATTGTGTTGCAGCCCTAAGATTAACTAAATCATGAAATCCTCCAGGTTTTTGTTGTTTCCTTGAGACAGGCCTCAATATGTTGTCCAGCCATTCTCTAACCTGGTTTCTAGCTGGGATTTCAGACTCCTGGCTAACTTTAGAGCATTTCAGAAAACACACAGAGAGAGAGAGAGTCTCTGGAGCCAGGAGAAGCTGTAGGGCAGGGTCCCGTGGTGTTTGCTGGGCAACTCCCACCTTCACCCCAAAAGCAACAAGTTCAGGTCTAATTAGTTCGAGTCACAGGAGGAGATTCAGAGGCTACCAGAATGTGGGAATGTGTGAGCCCAGAGCTGTCCCAGCTCCTTTTGTCTCCTCCTCCCAGGCACAGAAAAAGGCAGGACCGGCTCTATGTGGGGGGAAAAACAACACTCTCAACTGGAGAAGTTTAGGTTTGTACTTGGCAGATTTTGTAGGGAACAAAATTTGCACAATCGATTCCATGGCAAATGAAAACCTCTGGTGGACACTCCGGGCTTCCGAGATCTGAACTGTTTAAATGAGGCTGGAGTGAACACGAGGAGGTGAAATTGCTATCCGCAGCTGAGCGCAGGTGGTGCCCGGGGTGGGAAGACTGCTCTTTTGTCTCCTCTCCAGCCTGTGGAAATGACTTGCTCCTTTGAACTGAGCCTCTCCTCTCCTTACAGGTGGCCTCGGGGTTGCTGCCCAGGCCTGTGGTTTCAGTAGAAAATCGGAGCAGAGGGAGAGAGGCTGGCGGCCCTGCACAGGGTCAGACAGAAGGAAGCGGCCGGCCGAGGGGCACATTTTATCACCCAATCCAACAATGGGGCAGAGGCTGGCCAGGGTCTGGCTGCGGCTGACTTTCTTCTTCCTGTAATTGGCCCACTGCCCCTGGTGCTGCTCCCTTGAGGACACAATAGATTGCAGAATCAAGGCTAGTTGGAAATGGAAGTGTGGGCGCGAGATGAGCACCCCGCCACCCCGCGCTTCGCCAGCCTCCAGGAAGGCAGCTCAGGATGCAGCCTCGCTGTAGTTCCCCTCCAGGCCTCTCCCCTGCCCAGTCTGTTCCACCTCCTTTACATCCCTGGGTTGTCATCTTGCCTATGGCTCAATATGGCTCCCGGAGATTACTCTGCAAGTAGGTCTTTCTGCTTCCCCTCCCACAATGCACTGCTTCATACTCTGTTGTTAGTGTTGCCAGGGATTTACCAGCGGAAAGACTCAGACTGAGTCAACCAGGCCGCGGCTCTTGTCAGGACACGCAATGGTTATGGCTCCCTTCAGATTTTCTCTTCATGGGGTGAAGCAAGAAGTGTATGAGAAGGCTCTCTGCCGGTTCACAAATAGGAATGTCACAACTCTCGGGATTCTGTTCTTTGTTTGGTTTTGAGGCAGGTTCAGTCTCTGTAGTTGAGACTAGCCTCAAAATGTAGCCCAGACTGGCTTTGAAGTCAATCCTCCTGTCTCCACCTCCCAAATGCTGTAATTACAGACGGAAGCCACCATACCTGGCTGGATGTAATGGCTATTGACTGGTGGCCTACTGCTATCTGGGCAGGGGATGATGCCACAAACAAGCCAAGTCCCCTGCTGTTACGGAGCCTGCACTAGAGTGGGGGTGGGGAAATAGGTAATAAACCACTGACTATAATCTCTCAAGTAAGGCTGAGTGCTTAGCAGAAAATCTGCAGAGTTAATTAAAGGATAGGCGGTAACTGGAGAGCTTTTGATTTAGAGACATGGGCTGCAAGGCCCTTTCTGAGGAGGCGATTTCGGAACCGGGGCCTAAGCAGAGAGAAAGTCTAAGCTCTGTAGGCGATCAGACCTACTTCAGCCTGGGCGAGGGCTCCCGATAGCAAAGTACAAAGCCCCTGAGGCAGGGGTATGCCTGTTGGTATAGCTGGCTGCTCTGGAGATGTGGACAGAGCTGGCATTTTGAGGTGTGGCCTAGGGAGTTAGTTTGACATTTGGAGAGGACCAGGGCTTGGGACCCATCCCAATTATGTCAGCCACCTTGGTCAGGGAATCGGAGATCTAGGCACCAGTCACGATGGAGTGAGGGAGGTTTGCTGGGTCTGGTGAGCCCCTTGCTTCAGGGTCACACACTTTCCTTGGCTATTTCTGTGGCCAAGGTGTGGTCAGAGGTTGTCCCACAGCCCTTCCTTTATACGGCAAAGCGCACGCGTGGATGAGTTCTTGTGCGGTCTTGTCTGCCCATCTGCCACCTCGCACTTTCGCTTTCATGGACCATCGGTGTTGGCCAGGCCTGAGCCCCTCTGCGGCGTTGTCATTTCCCACTTAGCTTGGTTTGCTTTTAGCCGTGCCGGGAATCAAACCCAAGGCTCTGTGGATGTGAAGCCAGCACTCTGCCACTGGGTACATCCCCTGCTATCACCTGGGTGACTGAATCTCACTGTGGTCCAGGAGGGAGCAGGTTGATGGTCAGAGTGGAGTCACTTCTCAGGAGTTTAGCCTGATGGGAGAAGCCCCATGGTGGGGAGAAGCCACTGGCTGCAGAGAAGGGAAATGAAGGCGTAGGTGTCAGAGCAGGTGGTCTCAAGTGAGGGACAGGTAGCTGGAGGTGAGGGTCTACCTCTCCAGCCCACTTGGCCAGACTTTGTGAGAGAGGAGCCCTTGAAGAAGAGGTGAGAGACTAGAAGGCTGTATGAGCCACCCGAGGCCATCAGATTGTCACTGTCCATGTCACCAGGTGGCAGATTAGTGGTCAGATAGATTGGCAGGAGTTTATTATTGCAGACCCTTAAGTACCAAGGAGGAGGAGGGTTGGTTAGCTCAACAGCCGCAGAGTAATTTTTTTGAACTTGCCAAATCGTACATAGCCATGGTAGAAAACCACAGGCTTTCGAAAAGGAGAAAAATCACTGAAATCTCACAGCCCAAGGAGCAAGTGCACAGAAGGTCGGCATGTCGGGTATGTGCTGCTTCCTTCTGCAGTCCTGTGTCCTGTCCTAATTGTCTCCTGAACACTTTTATTTCCAGCCATGCTAAGCCTTTTGTTTGTTTTTGTTATGACATGGGGCTTTGTTATGTAGCCCAGGCTGGCCTCGCATGCCTGGGCTCCAGTGATGCTTCTGCTTCCTGAGTGGCTGAGACCCCAGGCATGTGCCACTGTCTCCACCTAGCCCAGTTACTACAGTTTTTGCTGTTTTGAGACATGGTCTCACTAGGTAGTCCTGGCTGGCCTAGAACTCACTATGTAATTCAGACTGGCTTTGAAATCAGAGAGATCCTCTTGTCTCTGCCTCCTGAGTGCTGACCAAAGTCTAAGATCCAGTGGCTGTAAATGTTTTATAATATACCATGCAAAGTCTCCTGATATTTGCAGGACTTTTGTTAGAGACCACATCTTGGCCAACATCTGTCAGATTTAGCCCCGTGCTTTGTGACCTCTGAGAAAGGAGGTAGGGCTGTGCAGGGAGCTGTGTAGATGAAGGCCATCATTGGGGTTGAGTGACAGCTATCGTGACTCACCAGCATCTAGTTAGAACCCAAAGCCAGAATCAGAAAGGAGGTGCCCCTCCCTATCTCTCTCCCACCTCTGTGTGTGTGTACATGTAAGTATGTGAGAGTGTGTGTGTGTGTGTACATGTAAGTATGTGAGTGTGTGTGTGTGTGTGTGTGTGTGTGTGTGTGTGTGTGTGTGTGTGATAAGCATGGCCTTAGTATCCAGTAAAAAAGGTTGCTGGGGAAGCCAAGAGGGCGATTACAAAGGCATCCGTTGCCGGGCGGCGGTGGTGGCACACGCCTTTAATCCCAGCACTCGGGAGGCAGAGGCAGGCGGATCTCTGTGAGTTCGAGGCCAGCCTGGTCTACAGAGCTAGTTCCAGGACAGGCACCAAAACCACAGAGAAACCCTGTCTCGAAAAACCAAAAAACAAAACAAAAAAACAAAAAAAACAAAAAAAAAAAAACAAAGGCATCCGTTGTCTTTGATGCTGGGTGGTTTGTGACTATAGGAAAGTTCTGAGGATGGGTGTGAAGAGGAATACGTCCCTTGCTTCTGATTTGCACTGAGGGACTTGATCGACTTTCAGGATCTTAGACTGAGAATGTAGTTCAGTTGGTAGAGTACTTGGCTAGCATTTGTAAAGTACTGCGTTCCGTCTCCAGCGCCATCCAAATGGGACATGGTGGCAAATGCTTTACATCCTAGCACTTGGGTAACAGAGGCAAGAGGGTGGGCGGTTCTGGTCATCCTTCTCTATGTAGCATGTTCAGGTCATTCTGGGATACATGGGGGAATTTATACATTCTTTGAAATTTGATACTAAAGGGATCTGATCTCTCAACTGAGGGAACAGGCTCAGAGAATTATAATAACTTTCCCAAAGTCACACAGCATTGGAAATTGTCGCTCCAGAGCTGGAGAGATGGCTCAGTGGTTAAAAGCATTGGCTTGTCTTCCAGAGAATCTGAGTTTGGTCCCCAGCACCCACATGACAGCTCACAACTGCCTGTAACTCCAATTTTAGGGGAATATCCTTTCATGGCCTCTGTGAACACTGGGTATTCACATGGTGCACATATATACCCACAATCAAGACTCACACACATAAAACAAGATTAAATAAATCTTTTGTTTGTTTTTGGATTTTTTCCAGACTGAGTTTCTCTTTGTAGCTCTGGCTGTCCTGGAACTTAGAGATACACCTCTCTTTGCCTCCAGAGTGCTGGGATTAAACATGTACCCCACCACCACCCAGCTGTTACCTT
>NC_022014.1:23908248-23943391 GCF_000317375.1 Microtus ochrogaster | reverse complement strand
TAGACCAGGCTGGTCTCGAACTCACAGAGATCCGCCTGCCTCTGCCTCCCGAGTGCTGGGATTACAGGCGTGCGCCACCACCGCCCGGCTTCTCTCTCTGTTTTTTGAGACAGGGTTTCTCAGTGTAGCTTTGGAGCCTGTCCTGGAAGCTGGTCTTGAACTCACCGAGATCCGTCTGCCTCTGCCTCTGCCTCCCAAGTGCTAGGACTAAAGGTGTGTGCCACTACTACCTGGCTCATTCTTGAACTTGAATTTCTCCATCTATGAAATGGGGTTGTAATAGTACCTACTTTGTGGAGTTGGAAAGATTAAAGGCAACATCTCATACAAAACTTGGGGCACTTTGTTGTGACCTGACTCAGAACAGGCGCTCAGTGAGCATTGCCATCCACGTGAGTAACTTCCTTCCCTGAAGAATTTCTGTGTTGTCTTCCTTCTACCCTCCCCTGACTGTCCTTTGAAGTTTAGTGGCCTGCCATGCAGAGCCGCTAAACTTGAGAGACTTGAGAGTAGCCAAGACTGGAGTCTCAGGGCTGTCATCCTAGGATGGAGGATGTACCTGTTTGGGAATGAGTTTTTTCATTCTGAGCTGAACTCTTTGCCCTGTCTTTCAGGGATGGGGAGAAGTAGTGGAAAGCATCCTTTAACTGTTTATCGGCTGGGGAACCGAAAGGTGGGGAGCCTTTTCTACAAACGGCTGCCCTTGCCAGCCCTGACTTCCCAATGGCCTCTACTCTCAGAAAACAGGCCCATGATCAGAAAAGCAAACCCAGCCTCAACCTTTCAAGCCTTGGTCTTGTGGTGCAAAATGGACATAGCTTCCTGCATGGTTCCCCTGAGCCTTGTGACTGGCCTGCGAGGCTTCCTCCCCTGTAGCGGATCCTCTGCAGATCTGGCTAAGCAGACAGGCGAAAGGGCAGTGGAATCAGACAGAATCAGGTCTGGGCTTGGCCACTTACCAGTGACCTAACCTTGACCAAATGCTTTTAATTCACAGGGACTCAGTAATCAGAAGGTGTGATGTGGAGGCAGAGGACCAGGTTTTCAAAACCAGGTTTGGCTATAGAACGAGTTCAAGGCCAACCAAGGCTACAGGACAGTCTCAAAATGAAACAACCATGGGGCGAATGGCACCTGTCTGTCGGGGATTTGGGATCGGTGACCAAGTGGGTACAAAGTGTCTTCCTAATGAAGAGCAGGGCACCCTACAACCCTGCTGCTGTCCTCTGTCACCTTTGAATTCAACAGCCCTTCTGGCAGAGGCCCACTGTGTGTCCTCTGCTCGTCCCTCTCCAGCCATCTTCTTGTTCTTCTTTGTTCCAGGGCCTGCCGCGCCCTGGATCCACCTTGCTACAGAATCTACAACAAAGAGGCCAGAGTCTGCCAGCCTCCAGGCAGGCAATGGTGTGTTTTAGGTCCCTTACAAGAGGCATGGGAGGCCGGGTCATCTTTGTGTGAGCTCATGTCCCTGCCTTCTCAGCAGGTAGATACATTTCTGGCGGGGACAAGTGTGTCCTGGGAGCCCACTGTGCCCCTTGTGACCTCTCGGCAGCTCAGGTGGAGAGCTATCACCTCCCCAGCAAAGGAAGCTGGGATCCATTGACTTGTCTCTTGCTGTCCCCTTTGAAAAGAAGAGCCATCCTGTGGGAAGGCTGCTGAGCACGGAGGGTTTGTCCCAGAGAGCACAGGGGACAGAAATGGCCAAAGAGTCCAAAATGAGGGCACAGATCCCCTCCTGTGCCATCCCCTCTCTCTGCAGAGTTGAGATCTGTGCCTTCCCTATACCAGGCATGTGGACCCTTCCTGGCCACTGGCCCTGTGTGCCTCACTCACTGCCGGCCGGCCAACCTATCTGTCCCACTGGGAACTAACTGGCTGGGTGTTTTTACTAATAAGCTAACCGCATTACCATCTCAACAGAATTAACCAAAAAGAGAAAGCAGGCAAGAAAATAGTCCTTGAACAAATGCTGCTGTGGTGTCTACCAGGACCTAAGATCTGGTACTATCTGTTTTTTAATAATTGAGGGTAATAAATATGTATTTCTTTCTCCTCTCTACCCCCATCCTCCGGAGCTTGTCAGCTCCCTGCGTTTCTCCTCTGATCAGACCAAGTCTTCCCCAAGCAAAAAAAAAAAAAATCCTTTAAGCAAAAAGGATTAAAGCCTTGAAAGTAGGTCTGCCTGCGTGCTCTCCTCCCCTCCCCCAGGCTGGCATGGAGAGGCCCCTCAGGAAGCCAGGGACTGGGGCGAGAGGGGGTTGTGCATTGAGACAGCAGATTTTGGTGGAGCAGCTCAGTGGGGAAGGACCCCTGTAGTTTTCCTCCCTGTAACCCACCTAGCCTGTACTAACCTGGGAGTAGCTGCCCAATGCAGCCCAGGTTTCCACTGGGGACTGAGGGCTAGCCTGAGAGCCAGCCCCTCCCCCCCATCTTAGCGCAACATAAGGAGACTGCTTGGCCTCTGCTGCTGCTCTGCTTTGCACCCTGGTTCAGCATTTGGAAATCTGTGGGTCCTTAGAATAAGCCTCCAATTCTGTCTCCTTATCTGTGACTTGGAAAAATAAACAGAACCAACCTCACAGCGGATCAAACAAGGAGAAGACAGCCCAGTGTCTGGCACATGGTAAATGCAGAGTAAATGAAATAACTATTATTGTCTTAGTGGAATCTTTTCAGCTTTCGAGGGCAGTCTGTCAGCTCCCACCCCACGACTCACCAGAGCTCCCAAGGCCCTGCCAGGCACCACCATTTTACTTTGCTTCAGCTTCGTTCCTAACAGCCCTCCAAAAGGAGGTTGAGGCCAGAGGTGTATTTAGGGCCCTGACTAAGACAAGTGGAAGCCTATCTCCTCATCCTCCTGGCCTAGTATTATTATTATTATTATATTTCATACAAGATCTTACTATGCAGCCCTAAGAGGCCTGGAACTCACAGAACAGACCAGGCTGGCCTTGAACTTAGAGAGATCCATCTGTGTCTGCCTTCTGTGGTGTGCTGGGCTTGAAGGCTGAACCACCACACCTTGTGCCCTATGTAATTTTCTTTTCTACTTTTTTCCCCCCCAGACAGAGTTTCATTAAACTCACTATGCAGCCAGCGCTGGTCTTGAACTCCTCACCTTCACTCGGTCTCACGTCCCAAACGCTGGATTTATTTCATATGTATGAGTGTTTTGCCTGCATGCATGCATGTGCACCATGTGTGTGCCTGTTGCCTGTGCAGGTCAGAAGATGGCCTCAGATCCCCCTGGAACTGGGGTTATGATGGTTGTGAGCCACCATGCATTTGCTAGAAACCCCAATTGCTGGAATTATAGGTACAAATACACCCCACACCCTGTGACTCATGACCATTCTCCTGCCTCAGCCTGTCTAGTACTGAGATTACAGGCAGGCACTACTACACCCAGTCCCATGCCACTTTCTGATGAAAACCCAGCATCCCTGGCTGCAGCTTTCAGGAGGCTGACAGGAGCCCAATCAAGAAAGGCCTGGGCCTGACCAGGAAGGTGGCACCAGGGCAGCAGTGGCTGCTGCTTGGCTCCTGTCTTCCTCCCGCCCGCAGCTGGCAGCTTGCAGTTCTGCTGATGCAGCAGCCATGGCCCAGGCGGCCTCTCCTCCCTCTGTGCTGGGCATAGGCACCCTGGGCAGGCTGCAGGTGGCCTGGAGCTGTGGCCCTGCACCCACCGAGGCCCAAAGACCCTGGTCTGCTCCAGTGCTCAGTGGTTGGCCAAATGGCCTCTGGGGCCCTGCTGCCCACCCCCCAGGCCTGCCCTGGCTACTCTGGGCCCCAGGCAGGAGAGAGAAGGCAAGGCTCGGCCTGAGGGCAGGAAAAGCAGGAGGGAGGTGGCTATTTATAGCTGGCTTTGCTTTTGTTCCTTTTCCAGCAATGCTTCTCTTTAAATAGGAGCAGGGCTGGAGGCTGCAGCTCTTCCCCAGCCGCCCGCAGTCAGTGTGCGCACGCGTGTGTGTGTGTGTGTGTGTGTGTGTGTGTGTGTGTGTGTGTGTGTGTGTTTTGTAGACACTGTATAAGGATATGGTAGGGGTAGGCATGTCAGCGCATAGGTGTGTAGGTGTGCACAAGTGTATGAAGGATGGGAGACAGAGGTGTGTGTGTGTGTGTGTGTGTGTGTGTGTGTGTGTGTGTGTGTATACCATCGCAGGGAAGGAGGTGGTTGAGGCTTTTTGTGTGTGAATGTTGAGTGCTGCCATATGTGCCTAGAGACATGGGATGGGGATGGGGAAGTTCTGATTATGAACCGGTTTTCTTGGCTTTTGGTTTAGAGGCAAGGACTGGATTAGAACTCCCAATTCTTCCTCTGCCTCCTGAGTATTAGGACTGGAAGCATGAATAAACCACTACACCAGGCATGAGGATTATAAGTGGATACACGTCAGGAGATTGTGCAGCCACTCCTTAGCATGCATACGTGTGGGCATGTGTTCGGATGAGGTCAAGGTTGGGCAAGAGTGTGCCTAATATGCTGCCCGCTGCCTTGTGGGGTGACCATCTATCCGTCCAGCAAGCTGTTGTCCATGGTGTCAGGAAGGGGAACTGTCAGGCTGCTCGACTGCACTCCGTGAGGCTTGAGCTGTGTCTTTCCTGTGCCAAGTGTTAACTAGATGCCTAGGTCTTGGCATGGGAGAGAGAGCGAGGAGAGGGGTGTGTATGTGTGTGTGTGTGTGCGCGCGCGCGCGTGTGTGAAGGGCCCCTGGGATCCATCTGAGTACACACCCAGCAGGTGTTTTTAGAGCACTCACAGAGCCCTGTGGGAACAAGAAGACTCCCCTTTCCATTTCTCTGCTGCAAACCCGGCCTAGTGGGGCTGAGTGCACCAGAGCGAACTTGCCGTGCTCCTCCGAGTAGGAAAGTGCCAGAGAGACCTTGGTGACCAGATCCCTGGAGGTTTAGAAGCAGGTCCTAGTTCCCAGCATGTGCCTAGCCCGCAACTGTAAAAAGGGGAAGAGAACACCGTCCGTTGTTGTTAGGATCCTGGGAGAGCCTGCTTGTGAGGTATCTTGCGTCCCGAGCCAGCAGACGCAGGGACCAGGGACCAGGATGGGACTCCGGATTCTAGCTAGCGCCTGCTGCGGCTCCCTGCGATTAAGCAGTGCCACAACCCAGCTCTGTGAGCGTTGCTGGTGATCTGGTTTGTGTGTGTGTGTGTGTGTGTGTGTGTGTGTGTGTGTGTGTGTGTGTGTGTGTGTGTGTGTGTGTGTTGGGGGTGCCACTTCGGAAGCGTCGCTTTGGGTCACCGGGCCTGGCATTGCCCTCGCCCCTTGGCCCGCCCGACAGCTCCAGATCGATGCGACAGCCCTCTCCGTCCCTCCCCCAAAGGCCAAACAAAACATAGTAAATATTTAATCCGGGCCAGGGAGCCAAGGAGGCCTCCCCGCCCCCTCCGTAGCCGTCTGGCTCCTCTGCCAGCCCCAGCCCCTCTCCGCGGTAATGAGGCCGGGAACGGCAGGGATCGATCGATCGCGGCCTGGGGCGGGGTGGGGGTGGCATCGCTGTCCACCCTGAGCACCAGATCCGGGAGCCTACTCGACGCACCCACCCGCATCCTCGCTTTTCCAAGAAGGTCCGGGAGTGAGTCCCCCATTGGCGTACCCTTGCTAAGAGGCCAAGTGTGAGCAAGTTGTGGGGTCAGTAAAGGCAGTAGGAAGTCCCATCCCTGGCTGATACCTGAGCTTCTGCCCTAAAACCAGACCAGACCTTTAAGGACTAATGGACATTAATGCCTGGGGCTATGGTTGAGGCAGGGGCCGGCAGGGAGACCCCTAGAGAGAGGCAAAGCCCGTAGGTTTCCTGGTGTTTAGCAGCACTGCACTGACAGGTCCTCGCGGCCCCATTTACATAGTAATCACAGAGCACCTACTGTGCGCTGGGCCACCAGCTGCCTGCCTGGTAACACACAAGTCGCAGACAGATTGCATTCTAAAGGAGATGCTGGAAAACTAAACCCAAAAGATGATTTCAGCTAGTGGTTGCATTTAGTGTAAATAAATAAATAAATAAAATGTAATGCGATACTGTGCTTGGCTGGGGAAGGAGCATTTGCTGAGGTGGTCAGGGTGACAGCGGATTGGGGTGAAGTCATCCCCGACAAATTTTGTAGCGAGTGCAAAGGCCCAGAGGCAGAAAAGAGATCAGCCTGCTTCAGGATTGGGAAGAAGGGCCTGGGAGGTTGAATGTAGCAGGGGGAGGGAGAAGGAGGCAGCGGCAGTCTCCGGCTGAGGGAGGAGCTTGGATCTCATTCTAAGTGCTGTGTGATGGCAGAGATTTTAAGCAAAGGAATGGCATGGTCTGATTTACCTGTTTAAAAGCTTCCGCTCGCAGAAGAGTGGAGAAAGGAAGGCAGAAGGGAAGGGAAGGGAAGGGAAGGGTAGGGAGGGGAGGGGAGGGAATAGGAGGGCACAGGTTGGTGGGGGATGGTTTAGTGGTAGCCTGAGGAAGGTTGATGCCTGCCGCTGGAAGGGCCCAGCCAAAACCAGCTTGCTCTTGGTGCACAGTCCATGGGGGTCTGAGCAAGGACCACGACTGCTATGGCCACTGTCCTGTCTCCCTGACCCAAATCCTATGATGGGCAGCCCAGGAAGCATTTTTTCCCCTTTCCAGAAGCATTAGAAAATGTTGACATGTTTTTTGAAACAATTTCAGATCTGATATCTCCGCCAGATTGGGTTTGTAACCAGCTTTATTGTTTAAGCCTGCTGGGATTTCATCAAAGGCGTCTGCTGTTTACTTAGAACCATTTCATTGGAGAAAACAGCAAACAGACCTGCATTTCTATCTGATTTCACTTTTTCCCTTCTCTCATGAATTTAAGTGCTTGTGAAAGGCCTGCTGATAAGGCAGAGCAGCAAGGATCAAGCCCAAGGAGGGGCTGGGGTCTCAGCTAAGGCTTATTAACAGAACCAGAAAAGCTGGGGGTGGCTGGCAGTGCCCCTGGGGGCAGAGAGGCATTCCTGGACTACTGCCAGTCTTCCCCAAGGGGACACCGGGGAGAACCGCTGTTCCCTATACTCTGGCAAGATTTTCCAGTGTGTTCTGGTGTCTTTAACGGATTTCCATTTCAGAGACGGGCAACAATGAGACTAAACATCAGCTCCCCGTTTAGAGGCAGAGACCATCAGCCTCTAAACGGGGTTGGATGTGGCAGACCCCAGTTTTCCTGGGAAACAGCTGGGAGGTTTGTGAGGCAAAAGGCAAGTGGGAGCCAGGTCACAGGAGTGCTGGAGAAATTGCCTGTCTGCTCCTCTGCCAGCACTGGAACTCAGCCCCTCTTCCTGTGGCTGCCAGAGTCGGTGCAACTAGGAGGCTCTCGGCACAGGCTGAGCACTGCCTCTGGTGCCTCAAGGAATCTATCCTACTGTTATCTCTACTGCCTCATAGGACCTGGACCTTCAAACAAGACCGTTGGCCTGCAGATGTTCTGTCCAGTGATGGAGATGCAGCTGTGTAGCCTATCAGAGACGTCCTGAAAATGTCGGGTTAATGTACCTCGTTCAGTTGCTTGGAGCAGTAGCTAGCTAAATGCATGGGTTGCCTGGCATACAGGCCGACTCTCGCCAGTTACACATTAGACCCACTTGTAAGGTCAATCAATGTGAACCAATTAGCAGAAGGATGAGGACTTGTCTTGAACTGTCTGTAGATCTAACAGCGAGCCTTCAGAGAGGGGCGATGGTGTACAGAGGGGTTCTTCAGTGCCAGGGGCCGGGAGTACCATTGTGCTTTAATGCCTTCCCACAGGTGGGACCTCCAGCTCTCAGAGCCCCTCACCCAAGTGAGCTTCAGGAGAGAGAGTGAGGATAGGTCAAAGTTCCTGTCCCCAAGAGCCAATTTTAGGTTCTCCCTGTTGGTCATGCACTTTTTGTCTGCTGCTTTTGAAATGAGAACTCAGCTGCTCTGGGCCATCAGGGCCTCTCTCCATCCCTGTAAGCTCAGAGTGGGGTTCCAGGCTCTCTTCAAAAACAGAAGAGTCACGTCACATGTCTTGGGAATGCTGGCTGCTATCTGTCTGTCTGCCTGTCTATTGTCTGTCTGTCTGTCTATCTATCATCTATCTATCTATCTAATTTCATTATTGTACGTGTGCACGATAGGGGTGAGGTGTCTGCCATATGGCACATGTAGAGGCAAGAGGGTAACTTTTTGGATGGTTCTCCTCTTTCACTCTTACTGGGATCCAGGGATCGAACTCAGTTTGTCAGGCTTGTGCAGCAAGTGCTTTTGGGTGCTGAGCCATCTTGGGGGATACCTACATCATTTCTTTTATCATGGTTCATCTTCATTGTCAAGCTGATTCGTGGCGACACTTTGTGCTTTAACAAATAAAGCTTGCCTGGTGACCAGAGTGTGAAGCTAGCCACCAGTTAGCCATAGAGGCCAGGCAGTGGTGGCACACACCTTTAATCCCAGTACCTGGGAGGCAGAGACAGGTGGATCTCTATGAGTTCAAGGCCACCCTGGGCTTCACAAGATCGAGTCAGTCTAAGAGAGAATCAGAGTCAGGTGGTGGTGGCTCACACCTTTAATCCCAGGATCTGGGAGTCACATTGCCTTTAATCCAAGCACTAGGGAGGTGGAGACAGGAAGGGATATAGCAGGCCAGAGAGAGGAATAATAAGGCAGAGGGAGACAGGAGCTCAGGGCATGCAGTCTCAGGATTCCTAGAGACAGAATTGCCCATTTGGTCTGGGGATTTGGTAGAGGTAAGAACTAGGGGCTGGCTGCTCTGTTTCTCTCATCTTTTAGCCTTTACCCCTACATCTAACTTGGGGTTTTTATTATGAAGACCATTTAGAAATCTCTCTACATTGACTAGATCTGGAACCACTGGGGAGACATACTGTGGGGTTAAAGGGAAGATCCCCCAGAATGAGCTAGGGTCCTAGTGAAGATGGGAAAAGGGAGCACCAACCAGCATTCATCTCTGTCTCTACTCCCTGGATGCCAATGTGATATGATCAGATACATAGGATCTCCTTGCATGGCCCAAGGTTAGCACAATTAATAAAAACCCAGAGACAGAAATTTGGGTACAACCTGAAGGTCAGAAAAGCAAAACAGCCAGCCACTGGCTCTTACCTCTACCTCAGTCTAAAATGGTGACTCTGCCTTCAGGAGTCTCAGAATGACTGTCTGAGAACTGTTTTCTCCCATTTTATATTCCTCTCTAGAGCTGGAATTAAAAGCGTGCTCCACTACCACCCGGTTTCTATGGCAAACTAGTGTGACCACCGGGATTAAAGGTGTGTGCTACCACTGTCGGGTCTGTAAGGCTGACCAGTGGGGCTGTTTTACTCTCTGATCTCCAGGCAAGCTTTATTTATTAAAATACAAATGAAATATCACTACACAAGGTCCCTGAGCTGGGATTTGTTTGTGTTGCTTTGTTTTGTTTTTAGGCAGGATCTCTTGTAGCTCAGGCTTGCCTCTGTGGGCTGACCTTGAACTCCTAATCCTCCTACCTCCACCTCCCAAGGACTAGGATTCCAGGTGTGTACACCCTGTCTAGGAGCTGGAGTTTGAATCCAGCCCAGATGACTCTGGAGCTCAGCGTCTCTTTGCTTGACCTCATTGTCCTCAGTTTTCTGGGAGGTTAGATAGGGTCAGGAACTTCTCCCAGATGGGGGTTGAAGGGACAAACTACCAGGATGGCCAGGAAGGTAGAATGGGCCCCTGGGCGTTCTGAGGTCAGGCTACGGGTGTTTAAGCTATTTGCCCCCTGAATGGCCCGGTGACCTCTGCCAGAGAGTTTCGGGTAGTGTTATTACATTCTTACAAAACTGGTTTTTGGCTATTTGGGAGGCTGAGGCAGGAGGATCACTTACACTGTGGGAACTGAGGCCAGCTAGACAAGACATCAATTCTCTTCTTAATGACCCCCACTCTACTCCTGAGGTATCCTATCTCTGCTTCAACCCCCCAAACCCCTTTCTCATTACCATAAAATGAGGACTCCATCTTCCAACTCAGGCTATCACTTTCCTCTGGGCATCCTTTCTGTGCCTACTACCTGCAAATTCTGCTGGAGCCCACAGTACTCAGACCCAGCTCCCTCTGCTGCTATGTCAGAACCTGGGGACTAGACTCAGGTCGTAGACTTGAGGAATGCTGAGGTATCCTTGTCCATAGGGAGGGTCCAATGTAAACGTCTCAAGGAATGGGCGGGCTTAAAGGAGTGTGGGGGTGGGTGGGAGTGTGTGTGTGTGTGTCTTCCTGTGTATATGTATGTGTGCCTCCTTGTGCTTTGTTTTCCTTTGTTTTGAGACAGAGTTTTTCTCTCTAGCCCTGGCAGTTCTAGAACTTGTTCTGTAGACCAGGCTGGCCTCAGACTCAGAGATCCACTTGCCTCTGCCTCCCAAATGCTGAGATTAAAGGTGTGCACCATGACCAGCTGCTTGTGTGTGTATGTGTGCATATGTGTATGAGTCTGTGTATGTATGTATTATGTGTGTATGTATGAGACAGAGTCTGTGTGTGAATCTGTGTGTGTATGTTTTCATGTATGTGTGTATGTACATGTGTGTGAATGTATGTACATGCATGTATATGTTTTTCTTTCACCTCAGCGGAGTTGACTCCAGATTTTGTATCATTTTCTTCTTACAGCATCAACTGTCAAATCCTTGACCTTTGAGGGTGGGTTTGATTTTTTTTTTTTTTGAAAAGGCCAAAAGTAATTTGAAGCTATGTTGTGAATATAGGAAATGAGGGTTTCAGAATGTGGGCTGCTTGTATTGTTGGGATTTTAAAAACTGCCTGGACTCAAAATGAAAGGGACCCCTAAAGAGTTGGGCCTTGTTTTCTCCCACGGAAGCTCCGTCCCTTTGAACAGGGGCTTGGATCTCAGTGACCACTCTGACGGGAGGGCAGCAGAAGGAAAGTGAGGCCTTATTGAGCCACTGCTATGTGCCAGGCTCTTTACATACATTATGGCAGCTGACTGAGGTCATTTTTGGAGTAAGGCCCATCTATTAAAAAATTCTTAAATAATTCATTGTCTTACTCCCCACTGTAACCCTATTAGAACAAGCTCTTAGCCCACTTAACAGGTGATAAAATTAAGACTAAAGGAAGGAAATGACTTCCCAAGGTCATAGAGTTTTTCCAGGCCCAGGATGTGAACCCAGGTCTGATTGGCTCCCAAAATGAAGACAATTCATTTATTCATTCATTGATTCATGGAGACAGTCTTGTTATGTAACCCAAACTGGCCTCAAACCCTCTGTCTCCTTAGTGCCAGGATTATACTGCCATACCCAATTTAATTTCCTTATGTGTAATTTTTGTATGTTTACCCTATTCATCCCAACCTTCAACACACAACTGTGGTTTCATTATGTCACAGTGACGTCATCAGGCTTCATTCATGTAAGGGAAGTGAAAGCAGGTCCCAAGGAAGGAAATGCTGACTGTGTGCAGCAGTAGCCGCCATCAGCAGGCTTCGGGGGAGGTGTGGGTGACAATGGCAAAGAATGAAGTATGGTGTTTATTAGGTACTGGCAAAGGCCTAGGAGTTCCAGATGCCAAGCTGTGATAAGTGGGAACTGCCTGTCTCAGCTCTTGTCCAGTTCCAAGAGCTGAGCAGGCTCCCAGTTCGGGGCTTTGAAGTAACTGGATGTATAGACCAGCCCTGGGAGCTCTCTCAGCCCCTGGCAAGGCAGGGCTCTCTCTGGATCATAATGGCAATAATAGTACCAGATGAAGCCTGTGCTGATGGAGCATGTGTGATAAGCCAGGCATTGATTGCCTCATTAAACTTTGATCTCTCTCCTTGCTCTTAGCCCACAACTTGAGGATGCTGGGCCGTTAGCCCTAAAAGGGTCTTCAGTCCACAAGTTGTCTCTCTAAATCCAGAAACTGACACTCTTCCTTACATGCCAGGAGGGAACCGGGTATGCAAGGACCCTCGGGGTTGGGGATTTGTCAGGGAGAGGCAGCTCCAAGAGGATTGTCTCAGCTCCGTCACAGCTGGAGCCCTCTCAGATCCAGCGGGTCCTCACCCTCGCACCAGCGAGCAGAGATTCGAAAACGGGTCCTCAGCACCAGCGAGCAGAGATTCGAATAGGAAAGTGTGAGGAACAAGCTCATAGTATCAACACCTGGCAACCGCCTAAACGCCCACTGGCTGGCGGTGGGGGGGGGGGGGTCTGGTAAGAAACACAGCACCGACCGTGAGCCGTGAGCGTTGGGATTCTGCGATCCAGGGAATGGGTGGTTCTGCACTGCTGTGGGCTGCATGCCAAGATGTATTGCTGAGTGAAGAAGCGGTGCTAATACACTGTGATAACATTTGGATTTTAAAAAAGAAAGATTTGCTTGTATGTGATAGACGTTTTCTGGAAAGGCACAAAAGGAGCTGTTAGCAGTGGGATGCCTCTGAAGAAAGATCCTGGGGACTGGAGGTCCGAGAGAGGAAAGGGGAGCTTCTTTTCACTCTATACCCTTTGTGTCCAAAAAAAAATTTTTTTTTTTTTACTATGTGAATGCATTATTTTTTTTTCTATTAAAAAGAAAGTAGTGGGGATTTAAAGGGAAAAAAAAGTCTCCAGGCTTTATCTGGCTTCTCTGTCCACTTTCTCATCCCTCTCTCCAGCCCGCTTGTGCTAG
This sequence comes from Microtus ochrogaster, assembly GCF_000317375.1. Classification (NCBI taxonomy): domain Eukaryota; kingdom Metazoa; phylum Chordata; class Mammalia; order Rodentia; family Cricetidae; genus Microtus; species Microtus ochrogaster. The sequence continues at coordinate 23,930,770 of NC_022014.1, read as the reverse complement.
CCTGACTTTCAGGCCATTTCCCGGTTTCTCTCCCTCTGCCTTAGCCTAGGCCCTCCCCTCCCGGAGGCATCCAGTACTACCCCTAACAGGTACTTAAAACCTACCTTTTTTGCCCTGAAACACAAATAACTCCAATCTGCAGAGACGAGCTTCATTGCACTCCCAGAGCAGACTGAAATCGGCTGGCACTGGGATGTTCCATAAATGTTTGCAAAGCCAATTGAATCTGTGACTCGGTTGGTTACACTGAGCAAGGGACTAATTGGCCAAGGTCAGGCATCCAAAGCCCACGTTTTGGAGCTCTTGGAACTTACAGAGGAGCTTTCTTCCCTGATGCAGTCTGGCCCCTTATTCCAGTGTGGCTCATGCCACAAGGAGGGAGCTGTCTGTACAGGGAAGGGGAATGGGGTCTCAGGGCACAGCATGACTCCTGGAGATACAGCTCAGAGCAGCCACATGAACAAGCAGGACAGAGTGGCAGTGTGACAGATCGAAGGACCCAGCTTTGGAAGCACTGTGGCTCAGAAGAGGATCTGAAGCCAGGCGAAGAGGCAGACACTGTAACCCCAGCACTGCGGAGGTCGTGGCAGGGAGACAGCAGAGTCTGCGGCCAGCCTGGCCTAGCGAGCCGTAATGTCTATCCCTGATTCTTTCTCTTCCTTTCTCTCCTTCCTTTGGTTCTGAACATTAGATGGTTTGATTTTTATCACAAGAACTTGTAAACAGACACGCAGAATTCGACACTAAATATGGCAGTGACTTACATGTTGTTGGAAGGCTGAGGCAGGAGAATTGTCATGAGTTCAAAGCCAGACTACAGTTTCAGGGAAGCCTGGGCTTTGAGAAAGGAGTGGCGAGTAGGGTCTCTTGGGGTAAGAGCAGTTGCCCAGGACCCAGGATCAGTTCCCAGCACTCACATGGCAGCTTATAACCACCTAGAACTCCAGCTCTGGGGATCTTATGCTGCCTTCTGGCCTCTGAGGGTACCAGGTACACACATGATGCATGTATATGCAGCCATTCCTATGACCACATCTTCAAGGTGGGGGGACAACAACAGTGGAGAGATGGCTCAGTGATTAAGAACACTTTTTTTGTTTTGTTTTTTTGTTTGTTTTGTTTTTCGAGACAGGGTTTCTCTGTAGCTTTGGAGCCTGTTCTGGAACTAGCTCTTGTAGACCAGGTTGGCCTCAAATTCACAGAGATCCGCCTACCTCTGCCTCCCAAGTACTGCACCACCATCACCTGGCTGAACACTTTTATTTTTATAAATTAATACATTTTTATTTATTTTGAGACAGAAGCTTTCTACATAGCCCTGGCTGTCGCGAAACACACTGTATATGGATCAGGTTGGTCTTGAACTCACAGAGATCTGACTGCCTCTGTCTTCCAGCAAGTGATGGGATTAAAGGTGTGCGCCACCACCGCTGGCACTTGCTGTTCTTATAGAGGGACCTGGGGTCAGTTCCCATAACCACATGGTGACTCATAGCCATCAGTTCCAGGGCAACTGACTCCCTCATCTGACCTCTGAGTACACTAGGCATGCACTCCATGAACAGACATACATGCAGGTCAAACACATACATGAAAGGTGAATCTAAATAATAACAATAAAAAAACAACTGGGCATGGTGGTGTGTGACTTTAATCCCATCATTTAGGAGGCAGATGTAAGTTGATGTCTATGAGTTCCAGGTCAACTAGGGCTACATAGTGAGACCTTATCTCAAAAAGGAAGGAAGCAAGGAAAGGAGGGAGGAAAGCAGGGAGGGAGGTAGGAAGGAAAGAAGGAAGGAAGGAAGGAAGGAAGGAAGGAAGGAAGGAAGGAAGGAAGAAGGAAGAGAAAAAGGGAGTGGGGGGGGCAGAAAATAGTTAGCCTGGAGGAAGGAGCACTCATGGCCCATGACCACCCTGTCCTTTTTAAAATGAACCCATTCCAGGGTTCTCTGGTCTTAGCTGGTATGCAATGCCGCCTCACCCCTTTCTGGAATCTTTGAGGCAGCCACTTGGCTTGGGCTCTGGTCTCTTCCTGCCTGCTCACTCGACTCTCCAGAGAGACTTCTTGTCCCAGTAAGGGTTATTATGATGAGGAAGCATTTGCCTGCAAGTGGAGTGAGTCAGAAAGTTTGATGTCTTCCCCTCAAAAAAGCATCTATAATTTTGACCACATTAATAGAAGTGTCCAAATCTAGGGCGGGAAGGGATCTGGTGCCTGTGGAGCGCCAACTGACTCATCTCTGTCGTGGTCACCGTCCACCATTGGCGTCCGAATCCACCCCCTTCCGTGCCTGTCCCCCAACCGGGGCTGCGGCCCCTGCTTGCAGCATGGCAGTCCACTCGTGATTGCTGTTTGGACTCCCCCCCCCCCGATCTCCAGTCTCCCCGCCACAGTTGTGGTGTTAAGAAAGATGGTCTGCCCGGAGCACTCTGATGTCTTTGTCTTTCAGTGGCTTCTCTGGGCTCTTAGAATCCACCCTCCCACCCCACCCCTTACGTTTCTTTTCTTTAGCATTGTGTGTTTGTTGTGTATACACATGGGCACACACACCATGGCACCCCTGCAGAGTTCAGAGGACAGCGTGTCGTGTGGGAGTCAGTTTTGTCCTTCTGCCACTAGGTCCTGGGGCTGAAACTCAGGCGTGAGGCTTGGCAGCGAGTGCCTTTACCCACTGACACACCCCTGCTCCTCCTGACTGTGGTCTCAACACCTTTAATCACAGCACAGGGAGCAGGGATCAGGAACAGGCGAATCTCTGTTTGAGGCTAGCCTGATCTACAAAGCAAGTTCCAGGAGATCCAGGGCTGTTTACACAGAAACCCTGTCTCAAAAATCTAAAAAAATAAAAAAAATTCATAAACCAAAATTAACCAGACCCAAAGACTTCTATGCAGTGAGAAGTGTTTTTGATTTTGTTTTTTTGGGGGGGCAGGTTAGCCTCTGTCCTCAAACACTCGAGTTCTGGCCCAGCCTGGTCTACATAGCAAACTTCAGGCCAGCCGAGGCTACATGGTAAGACCCTGTCTCAAGAACAACAACAAAAAGTTCATCACAGCAGGCACAGTGGCTGGAGCAGAAGTGAGGGCGCCTGTCCCTAACCACAAGCAAGAAGCAGAGCTTGAACTGGGAATCACGGTATGGCGGCAGACTTTTGAAACCTCAAAGCTGGTCCTACCTCCTAAGCTTCCGCCAGGCAGGTCTACCAAGTGGGGACCAGGCATTCAAGTGCCACATAACTGTAGGAGCAAGTGCTCTTAACCCTGACCTCCAGACTCACTTCACACCACATTCCCTCCTGGCTTCCTGCTTTGCACATGGGTTGGTCTCCCTGCCCAGGGTCCCCAACGTGAATCGATGGTGTCTGGAAGGCTGCCTTGGTCTTTGTCTCCCCGCTAGGTAATTTTCTGCCTTGAGTCTGCCTCATGTGACAGTTCTTTGGGAGGTGGTCCTGAACCCTCCAGACTAGGTCAGAACCCCAGTTATATGATGACAGCGTCCCACTTCCACTCATTCAGCAAATATTTAATGACAGCAGCAGGGTGCCAGGTACACTCTGGTGCCGAAACTTTATTGTTGAGCAAGCCTGCTGCCTTAAGGGAGATGATGAAGCATTGTGGAGCGGCCTGAATTAGGTCTTAATTACCTCTGGTCAGAGATGCTGGGGGGATTTGACACGGAAAGAATACACGTGTGCACGCCTGGGCATACATCTGCATTCTCATATCTGGGGGGATTTTACACGGAAAGAACCCATGTGTGCAAGTCTGGAAACGCACATCTGCATTCTGAGTGCCCACACTGTCTGACCTTGAAAATTATACAGTTTCAGGGGGTGGAGAGATGGCTCTGGAGTTCAGGGCATTTGTTGTTGGGTTTTTGTTGTTGTTGTTTGTTTTGGTTTTTCCAGGCAGGGCTTTTCTGTGAAGCTTTGGAGCCTGTCCTGGAACTCTGTAGACCAGGCTGGTCTCGAAATCACAGAGATCTGCCTGCCTCTGCCTCTGAGTGCTGGGATTAAAGGTGTGTGCCACCACCATTCTTGAAGAGGGCCTAGGTTCTGCCCAGCAATGGTGGCTCACACCTTTAATCCCTAGCACTTGGGAAGCAGAGGCAGATAGATCTTTGAGAGTTCAAGGCCAGCCTGGTCTACGCGTGATGAGCTCCAGGCAGGCCAGGGCTACACAGTGAGATTCTGTCTCAAAACAAAACACTATACACATGACAACCCAAGATATATCCTAGGCTGGCCAGGAACTCAAGATCTTCTCAGGAAGCTGTCTGTCACTGTCCCAGTTTGCTGTTCTGAATTCTCCCAGGAAGAGCCTCTCCTGAGTCAGAGTTGTGAGCCTGAAGTCACTGGCTCCTGCTGGACCCTGCACCAGCCTCTGAGGCCTGGGAGTGTGGAAGCATTACAGCTGCAAGCCCACTCTTCAGGGACTTCCATAGCGCCTCTGCTTCTGCCTCTTGAGTGCTGGCATTAAAGGCTATGCCACCACCACCCAGCTTTTCCTTTTTTCCTTTTCCTTTTTTTCTTCCTTCTTTCTTTCTTTCCTTCCTTCCTTCCTTTTTTTTCTTTTCTTTTTTTTTTTGGGGGGGGGGCGGGGTAGTTTTTCAAGACAGGGTTTCTCTGTAGCCCTGGCTGTCCTGGAACTCACTTTGTGGACCAGGCTTGGCCTCAAACTCATAGAGATCCATCTACCTCTGCCTCCTGAGTGCTGGGATTAAAGGTTTTCTCAACCTTACTTTTCCACTCCCTGTCAACCAGCACGGCTCTCTTCTCGTGTGGCAGCCCCTCAGACACAACACTGACTTTGCCTAACGCTAGAAAGCTGAGGCGAAGTGACTTCCTCAAGGTCACAGTGGTGGCAGGATGGAGGCCAGCTTTGTCCAGCAGAGCCTGAGTCTAGGGTCAGTCTGCCGGAGCCTGGTGATGCCATTTGTCAGCTGTGGGATTCTAGTAGTTTTCCCACGGCTGCTGTAAATTACCACAAACTCAGTGGTTTAAAACCACAGAGATTTATTCTTTCACAGCTCTGGAGGCCAGAATGTGAAATCAAGATGTCTTCAGGGCTGTGCCCCCTCTGGAGGTGCTGGGGACAATCTGTTCTAGCCTTTTCCAGCGCCGGTGACTGTTCACATTCTCTGAGGCTGCATCAGTCCAGTCTCCTTCATGTGGTTCTTCTTTGTCTTTAACAGGGACGTTTGCCATTAAATTTAGGACCCATCTGGGTAATCCAGGATAATCTTTTATCAAGGCCCCTAACTTAATTATATCTGCATAGACCCTTTTCCTGAATAATGTCTCATTCATAGATTCCAGGGATTTGGGCGTGGATGTATCTTTTGAGCAGCCCTTTCCAGACCTGCCCAAGGACCTCCATCCGGACAGTTGTACTCTTATCTGTAAACTCATAACTGGGTGTGGTGGCATAAACCTGTAATCCCAAACTTGGAGGACCAGGAATTCAAGGTCATCCTCAACTACAATTCAAGTTTAAAGCCAGCCTGTGCTGCATGACACCCTGTTTTAAAAAAAATAAAAACGAGATAGCTTAGTGGGTAAGGGAGCTTGCTATCAAACCCGAGGACGCAAGTTCGATCCCTGGAGCCGCGTGGTAGGAGAGAACCAGCTCCTGAAAGTTGTTCTCTGACTTCTGCCTGAGAGCTTTGGCATGCTCCCCATAAGGAAATATAAAGTGAAGCAACAAAAAGTGGGTGATAGTGCTATTTGTGTGTGGGGGGGTGCATTGTGTGCGATGTGTGGTATGTTGTGTGTGTGTGTGTGTGTGATGTTTATGTGTATATATGCTCATGCTCTGTCATATTCCTCTGCCCATATTGCCTTGAGACAGGGTCTCTCCCTGAACAGAAGCTTCATATTTCAGTGAGGCTGGCCGGCCTGTGAGCTCTCAGGACACATCTGTCTCCACCCCCGTGATGTGGCACATGGAGCCACATCAGGTTTTCTGTGTGGGTGCTGGGGATTTGAACTCAGACCCTTATGCTTGCACATCTGTAGCCCCGAGTGCTCATGTGTAATGTTGTCATGGGATTGATACAAAATGATCCCTTTGAGTACACATCGCAACGAGCACTTAGTAAATGTCCAATAAATGTTGCTTATTATCACACACGGTCTCACTGTGGCCATCTAGGTGACTTTTTCTTCCTAGGTGGGCCCTGTTCCCATTACCTAGTAATGGTGGAGACAAGAAGGGGTGGTTGGTTTCTTTGTGCACAGACAAAGTTGTCAAGGTTCTAGTCAAGGGACCTCCTGCCTGCTCCTCAGTTGGGGATATCCTATTATCCTATCAGGCCTGGAGTCCCTCAGCCTGAGGGGCAGCACAGCCTGAGGAGGTCTCCTGCCAATCACCTCCTCTCTCACCCTGACTGCAGGGGCCTGGCCTGGGAACTCTATGATTTACAGCGATGAAATGTAAATTGCAGAGACTCCTGGCCTCCTGTGCAGCCAGGATCCCATCAGCATCTCATTCCCCTTACCTGGGGCTCCTCCTGGTCTCATTTGGTGCGTTGTGGTGGCGGAGAGCCTCCTCAGCGACCACGACACTGCCTGGCTTCCTACATCTATCACACGGGCGCTGTGACAATGTAATTTTTATCTCTGGTTGTTTATTTCTCAGATGGAACTACTTGTAAATTCCAAGAAGAAAATATATCCCTGTGTGTGACAGAACCAGCCCAGGGCGATTAATCTGGGCTTTTAAGCTGGGAGCGAAAACCAGGTTTATGCTGCTCCGTGCATAAGTGTCCTGTAATCAGACACAGTCATTAATTGTCCTCTGATGGAGCCGTGGCCCCAGAAGGGACTGGGATCAGTGGGATTTGATCTAGATGGATGGGAGCAGGGTCTTCATTTCCCATCTTCCAGGTGGTTAACAGGCCCTTGGGACCAAGTGGGAGGTACTTGGCTTCTGGCCAACAGGTACAAGAGGTGGAGGAAGAGACCCATATAATTTTTAAGGCTAAGTTGACAGTGGGTGTGAGAAGAAGGAGGGTACCAGTGGCTCTGGAGTAGACACACGGATGAATCAGGGCCCGGATGGTGCGAACTCCAACTGGCTCAGTCCAACAGACTCAGGTTCAAATCCAGGTCCCACCACTTACCCCAAACCTTCAGTGAAGGGCAAAGAGTTTTGAACTGGAAAAGAGTAAAGAGTGAGTTGGCCTGGAGGCCTCTGGGAGAATTGAGAAGCAAGTCTGATAAGCACATGTTGCCCATAGTGGGTGTTTAGCGTGCGTCTACTCCTGGGGGAGCGTGCAGGGGGAGCATGCAGGGGGAGCGTGCAGGCCATGGAAGATGAAAGCAGCAGAAGCCATAGGATTCTGGAGTTGGAGGGAATGCGGATGCCTCCTAATGAAAAACCCAGTGGCGGTTTGGGGAATTGAGGGAACTTGGAAGCTGGGAGGGTGCCTGTCCTGCCATCAGCAGTTGTCTGTCTGCACATTATGTTGCTGCAGTAGCAAGACCAGGACCTGGGATCCTACGAGCCCAGATGGTCAGTTTCAGAAATCCATAGTTCCCTGGAACCAATCGAGGTGTATACAGTAGGCAAATACTGAACCAACTGAGGTGTATACAGTAGGCAAATACTGAACCAATTGAGGTGTATATAGTAGGCAAAAATACTGAACCAACTGAGGTTTATACAGTAGGCAAATTCTGAACCAACTGAGGTATATACAGTAAGCAAATACTGAACCAATTGAGGTGTATACAGTAGGCAAATTCTGAAAAGCTGGAAGAGATCAGGAAGGAGTCAGGGGCCAGCCTGGGCTACATCTCCTGGTGACTCTCAATGCTTTGGAAGGGAGGCATAAGGATCAGGGGATTAAGGTCACCCTTGGCTACATGGCAAGTTTACAGTTATCCCAAGCTACAAGAGATCCTGTCTCAAAAAACCAAAAATAAGCTAGATATGGCACAGGCCTTTAATCCCAGGACTTGGGAGACAGAGGCAGGCAGATTTTGTGAGTTCGAGGCCAGCCTGGTCTACACAGCAAGTTCCAGGTTAGCCAGGGTTAACAGTCCCCTAGAAAAACGGCCATTGTTGTGTGTGTAGGGGCACTAGGTGCCCTGTTGGAATGACAACCTTCAGGCTCTCAGAAGGATTCTCCACCCAAAAGTGACTTCTGTCAGGGATAGGGAACAACTGCCTGTGCCCTCTTACCTCTTGGCCCGAATACATGATCTGGGATTTCCTTGGCTACAGGGTCACCAGACAATGCTTATTCTAGGCCAGTTCTTGCTCTTCTGTCCAGGAAAAACACTCACAAGTGCCATCACTTGTGGAATGGCAGAGTGTGGCCTCTTTCTACTCGGCCAAGTAATTTCCAAATTTTTGCGTTTTGGCCAGATCAAGATTTGTGAAGCCTAAAAATGGTGTGTGTGTGTGTGTGTGTGTGAGAGAGAGAGAGAGAGAGAGAGAGAGAGAGAGAGAGAGAGAGAGAGAGATTTCATGAAAAGTCTAAGCCAGGCAGTGGTGATGCACACCTTTAATCCCAGTACTCAGGAGGCAGAGGCAGGTGGATCTCTGAGTTTGAGGCTAGCCTGGTCTACAGAGCAAGCTCCAGGACAGCCAGAGCTACACAGAGAAACCCTGCGAGAGAGAGAGACAGACAGAGAGAGACAGAGAGACACAGAGAGAGACAGAGAGGAAAGAGAGAAGGGAGAGGTAGAGGGAGAGAGAGGGAAAAAAGCCAAAGCTTAGGAAAGCCTGAGTCCTGAGTTAGGGAAAGGCCTTGGGAAGAACAAGTCATCCTGGAAGATGACATTCACTGGACACAGGGCCTCTGGGAACATGGGGTCTCAGGATAGCTTTCTCGCCCAATGACCTCCCAGGGCCTGCTGTGTCCTCTCCACCTAGATGTTTGCCCAGTTTTCTGATTGCTGGCTGTTGGGTGATTGACACAGAACTGTGAGGAGAGCAGCCCCTCTTCAAGGAGCTCACAAAGGGGGACCCCACAGTCAGCAGCTCCCCAATGAGCTCCCAAAGGGGAACCCCCACAGTCAGCAGCCCCCCAAGAAGCTCCCAAAGGGGGACCCCACAATGTTGTTGCCTACTCGCTGAGGTTTTTCTCTGAGTCCTGGTGAGGCATCCCCTTCCCTGTTCCTTGGCTCAGCCAGAAGCTGTGCACCCTTACTCTACTTTCAGGGCTGCCCTGTGGACTGGATCCACCTCCGTGAAAGAGGAGAAGAGGGCCCCCTACAGGGCATCCGATGTAGGGCCTTCCTGTAGCTCAGGCCCCAGGCTGATGGAAACTGGAGGGTGTGGAGGCTGGGGACTGTCCCCTAACTGCCTTACTCCTCCTGGCGCTGGCTGGGTTGTTTCTGTGTGCCAGGCACTGTGCCCGGGATAGAACGGTGAGGAGGAACCCTATCCAGAGAAAGAAGCTGAGACGAAGGATCCAATTGAGCTCTGACTTTGCTGCGTCCTAACTGCCAGCACCTGTGGCTTCGAGTTTGTTGTCTAGAAAGTGGTGATGACAACCATTTGCTGGACTGTTCAGTTTTGGGTCTCACAGGTGTGGCAGTCCTGAGATTGGCACTGTACATCACTGTAAGATGTGGACACAGTTCCTCTGGGAACACGGGTCTCACTGTACTTATGGTCTACAGGGCTGGCCCTGGATTAGCACTGTAAATCTCTCTCTCTCTCTCTCTCTCTCTCTCTCTCTCTCTCTCTCTCTCTCTCACTGTCTCTCTGTCTCTCACTGTCTCTCTGTCTCTGTCTCTGTCTCTATCTCTGTCTCTCTCTCGGTTTTTTTGAGGCAGGGCTTCTCTGTGTAACAGGCCTAGCTGTCCCTGGAATTCACACTGTAGACCAGGCTGGCTTCCAACTCACAGAGATCCACCTGTTTCTGTCTCAGTACTGGGATTAAAGGCGTGCGCCACCACTGCCCGGCAGCACTGTAAATCTTGACTTTTACTATCTTGAAAGCTCTACCCAGCCTGTTGGAGTTCGCCATCTTTTCTCTCTGGCATCTTGAGTCTTTTTCTAGAAGCATAGTTAGTGTAAGACATGACTTTTATGTCAGGAGAAGACTTTTAGGATGGGCTCTGTTCAGTCACCCTGCAGGTGAGGCAGCTGCAGGAGGGGACAGGGACAACCCTATCTGCCCCACTTCCTTAAAGCCTTTGAAAAGACAAGCTTCACAAAGAGAAAACATCAAGGCAGCTTCTGATTCATTACTAGCCCGTGTAAGTTCTGGTCTGTGCCCTGGATGGAAGGTTCCCAGGGAACTGTGGGGTTTCAGCTGTTCATCGTGACCACAGCCATCCCCAAGCAGGAGGGCCATGTGGGGCTCATCTGGAATACTCTGTCCCATCTGTGCTTCCCTGCCCTTGCTGTCCAGTGTGGCTCCAGAAAGAAGTTAGGGGAGGCATCATCCCTCACCCCCTCACCCCCCAGGAGCCCAGGTTGTACTACTGATAAGGATTTAGGTGGATTGTTGAGCTGACCCACTTATTAATCTTCTGTTTTTGTTTCTCTTCATTTTGTTTTTGAGACAGTCTTGTGCATTCTGGGCTGGTCTCAGACTTGTTATGTAGCTGAGGGTCATCCAGAACATCTTTTATTAATTTTTATTTTATGTGCATGGGCATTTTGTCTGTATATCTGTCTGTGTGCCACAGGTGTGCCTGAGGCCTGCAGAGGCCAGAATGGGGCATCGGGTCCCCTGGAACTAAAGTTATAGGCATCTGTGAGCCACTTTGTGAATGCTGGGAATTGAACCTGGGCCTTCTGCAAGAGGACTTTTACCTCTGGGCAATCTCTCCAGTCCCTAGTCTAGAACTCTGGTCCTCCAGCCTCCAGCTCCTAAATGCTCTAGTGTAGGCGTGTGCCGCCATATCTTGTCGGTGCTAGAGAGTGAAGCTCAGGCTTTGTGTATGCGTTACAAGCACACTACCAACTGAGCTGCCAGTTGATACAGCCTCCCTCCCTCTCTACAGTCCAGGTTGTCCTGGAACTCACAGCTTTGCCTGTTTCAGCATTTTAAATGCTGGAATTATAGTTGTAAACCATTGCACATGTATGTGTATGTATATATGTGTGCACATGTGTTTATCTATGTGTGAACATGTATCTGGGGGCCAGTAGCCAATCATGGATTTTTTTTTCTTTTTCCTTCCTTCCTTTCTTTTTTTTTTTTTTTTTTTGGATTTTCGAGACAGGGTTTCTCTGTGGCTTTGGAGCCTGTCCTGGAACTAGCTCTTGTAGACCAGGCTGGTCTCGAACTCACAGAGATCCGCCTGCCTCTGCCTCCCGAGTGCTGGGATTAAAGGCGTGCGCCACCACCGCCCGGCTCCTTCCTTTCTTTTTTTGTTTTGTTTTTGTTTTTTAATTTATTTGTTATGTATATGGTGCTCTGGGCACCAGATCTCAGATCGCATTCTAATGGTGGTTGCTAGGAATCGAACTCAGGACCTCCGGAACAGCAGTCAGTTCTGCTGTTCTTAACCTCTGAGCCATCTCTCCAGCCCTTTGTTTTCGTTTTTTATGGCAAGGTTTTTCTGTCTATCTTGACTATCCTGGAACTCACTCTGTAGACCAGGCTGGCCCCTGCCTCTTGAGTGCTGGGATTAAAGGCATGCACCACCATTGCCCTGAAGAAATTTTTTTTTTTTTTTTGGATTTTTTCGAGATAAGGTTTCTCCATAGTTTTTGGTTCCTGTCCTGGAACTAGCTCTTGTAGACCAGGCTGGCCTCGAACTCACAGAGATCCGCCTGCCCCTGCCTCCTGAGTGCTGGGATTAAAAACGTGCGCCACCACCGCCTGGCTCAAGAATTTTTTTTTTAAGACAGGGTCTTACTATGTAGCCCTGGCTGTCCTGACTCACAGAGATCAGCCGCTTCTGTCTTCAGTGTGCTAGTATTAAAGGTGTGCACCATCACGACTTGCTCCACCTTATTTTTTAAGACAGGGTCTCTCGCTGGCCCTGGGCTCACTGTCCTGGCTGAGCAGCAAGCACAGAGGTCTACCTGTCTCCTCCCAATAGGATTACAAGTACTCACCACCATGCCCAGACGTATGTATGTATGTATTATGTATGTATGATTATGTATGTACGAATGTACAAATGTGTGTATTATGTATGTACGAATGTACAAATCTGTGGGTGTGTGTTTAGAGTAGTGGGGCATGAGTGTGCTATTGTCCACATGTGGAGCTTAGCGGACAGCTTGTGAGAGTTGGTTCTCTCCTCCCACCATGTGGATTCTGGGAATGGAACTCAGATCATCAAGCACCTTTGCCCTCTGAGCCATCTCATTCCCTTCCCTTTTTTCTTTTTCTTTTTGAAACAGGGTCTCAAGTAGCATGGCTGTCCTCACTGACTATGTAGCTAGGGATAATCTGATTCCCCTGTCTCCACTTCTAGGTGTTATGAATTTTTTGCATTTATTTGTTGGATTTATTTTATTTTGTGTGCATGAGTGTCTTGCCTGTATTGTATGTCTGCACACCATACCTGGCTGGCATATGAGTTAAGAAGTAATGAGCCTCCATGTGGGTTCTAGGAACCAGATTCTTTGCAAGAATAATAAGTGTTCTTAACCGCTGAGCCAGCTCTCCAGCTCTGAGTACTAGGATTACAAGGGCATGACACTATGCCCAGTTTTATGCTGGGCATAGAACCCAGGGCTTCCTGTGTGGTAGACAGTCGCTCTACTGACTGAACGACATCCCTAGCCTTTGCTTTGTTTTTTGAGATGAGTCTCACTCCACAGCCCAGGACTACCTGAACTCTTAAGTCCTGCTCCAGGTGCTGAGGCTATAGTCCACACCACTACTCTGAGCTGCACTGTTTCCTTTGTGTTGTGTGCATGGGCCAGGAGGCAGCAAACACGGGCTCCACCTGTGTGCACCTGGGCACGCCTACGGGAGGCCCCTGTCTGAGAGCCTGACTGCACAGGTTACTGGAGGTGGGGGCAGGTGGCTTCAGACATATGGTTGTCTAAGTGGGAATCTCTCCAGCAACTGTGTGGCTTGTGCCATGGCCACAGCTTCCACATCCCAACGGAACCGTTTGTTTTTCTGTCATGAATCAAGAGCCACACGTCTGCTAAACTCCATGCTAAGGGGTCTAAGCGCATGGCTACACTCAGTCGTCGCGGTAGCCCCATAAAGTGGGCCCTGCCCCCGTTTTATGGATGAGCAGACTGAGAGGTTAAGGGAAGAGTTCAAGGTTACACAGCCAGTCAGTCCCGGCTGGAATCCATAGGCAGGTCTAATTTGAAGCTTGAGCTCCGAGTCGCTATTTCTGGCTGCTGTTGCCGGGAGGCTCCAGGCAGAACCCACCTGGATTCTTCCGCTTTGATGGCTATTCCAAGAGTCCACCAGCTATCTCCCACAAGGCTGTGCTCCATTAGCTCCTCCTCTGGGGACAGGCGAGAGTGCATCAGTTTGTTAAAGAGAGTCCATGTCCCAGAGAGGAATGTGCCACCTCTCTCCATTGTCTGGGTGCTCCATAGTATTTTGTTTGGGCGGGAGTGGGGTGGGAGCTGGATGCACTGGGTCAAGTTTCTCGGCCACTGATTTCTTAGCCCTTGAGTTGACGCCTGAAGGCGGTGGAGGAGGCTAGGGCATGGTAAGTTTAAACGCAGCTCAGCAGGGCTTGGCAAACCGCCCTCATCTGGACCTCCTGAGGCAATGGCTGTTCTCTCGAGGAGGGGCCGCAAGGTCGTGGGGTGCGCTCGGGGATGCGGGATGCCGGATGAAGGCCAACGCCCCCGTGCCAGCTCCCACCTGGGCCGGCCCCTACAGGCGCTGGTTGGCTCCCTGGGAACGCTATTTGTCCTATCGTGCACCTGCACGGTTGCCAGGCAACTGGGACTGAGTTGTAACACCTTGGCGAGAGCCAGGAGGGTGTTTTTATTTCCTAGCTGCTCTAAGTCTTTCCTTAGAAGTTGTACAAGGATAGCATTTGCTTTCCCTCCCTAGAAATCCCACCTCACACAGAACTTGGTCTCCAGTCCCCAGCCCAGCCTTGGAATTCAGGCCAGATCTGCCTGGGAAGCTGAGGAATCTTTTACCTGAGGGGTCTCAGGCAGGCAGGCGGGCAAGGGTCTTGGAAGGCTGTACACAGTTCTCTGGGTTTGGGAAAGTCACCCTCAGGGGTGGTGGGGACTTTGGCCTGAACGAGATAGTGAATCCAGGAAGAACTCTTGAAAGTGGGGAGAAGCACGCTGCAAGGTAACCACCCCAGTTGCTAACCCGGGGACAACCTTGCCGCGGCCTTGGGAGAGCGGGACGCATTCTGGGTCTGCCTGTCTTCTGGCTTTCTACAGGTTATCTGGGGGCTCCCCAACCTTTAGGTTCCTGCCTTGCATCTTCCCAGTGTCTCACCCAGCTGTGTTCCACCTGCACTCTATTTTCCCTTTTTTTTTTTTCTGTAGATTGACCCACTTTAGCTTAAATAAATGTATCCAAAAAGGAGACTTGATAACACTTCTGTAAATGGAGACTCAGTATCACTTGCCATAAATAGAAAGTAACTGTAAAAATAAATACAAAGAGGCAAAACCTTATTAAATTTTAGCACATGGAGGCTGATCTAAGGGAGCTATAAATGATAACAAAATAATTGCTTATTACGCACTGACGCTTACACCGGGCCAGGCACTAGCTAAGCGTTTGCACGCCTTGGCTCTCATACCCTTAGTGTTCCCATTTCACAGACGAGGATGCGGACTATGCAGAGATGCTCAGGGCTATGGCAAAGGACAGGTAGACACTAACTGACCAGATTCAAAGTGGAGTCCTATCCAAAGGCTGGGCTGTCAACCATGACCTATGCTGGTTCCATAAATGGTGTCAGCCCTGAAGGGGCTGAAGGGACAGCAAAGGGTGGGGGTGGGGCTGTCTCTAGTTGGTGCACTGACTTGAGCCCCAGCCACAGTGGTCTGTGCTTGGCCTCTGGGAATACAACCCACTGGACGCTTTCACGGCTAAACCACACAGCTTGCTGGCAGCCCCGTGTTACTCTCATCTTCCCCGTTAGGAGCCGAGGCTTTGGGAAGCTCAGCGACAAGTCACACCGCTGCTGTGCTGAGGCTGGGGTCTGGGCCTCCTCTCCCTCTGCAGTGCTGGCGTGCTACATTCTCTTAGGCCTCTTTGTAGCTCATTCAGCCTCATGCAGAGAAGAGAACCTTTTATTCTTAGCAAATCTTTCAGCGGAACTGAGCCCTGCTCCTTCTTGCAGGGAACTAAATCTCCACCTGGGGAGAGTGGGATTTGTTGAACCCAGCCCAGGCTGTGGGCAAATGCCTCTTTAGAGCCAGGTTTAACCATGGGCCTTCCCCTAGTGGACAAAGACCCCCTTGGCCTCCCCACCTCTCAGCAAGACTCCTGTACCACTGGCCAGGGGTGTTTGTTTGGTTTTATTATCTGCCCTCCTGGAGACATAAGCCATCATCCCTTATCAAAATGAGAGACTGCTTTCCTCACCCCAGAGCTGGCTTCATTCTTACCTGGCAAAGAAAGAACAAGGGTGCGTTCGGAGAGGGAGAAAATCATATGTTATTTTTAAAAGGCATTTTGAGTGAATGCTGAATAGACTTCAAGAAAATTGCCTTAAAGACCTGTTCTCTGCGGGGTTGGCGTTTCTCATGGCTCCCAAGTATTTGGAAACTTAATTGCACATTTGTACGGGCTACTGTTTTTATTTCTTTCTGGTCTCAGAGGTGGGCTTTGAAGACTGTGTGTGCGCTCTCTCTAATGGTTTTTCTTTATCTCAGATAAATTCTGCACACCTGCAAGGTGGAGTCGCCTGAAAGAAACTGTGTCAGAATTGGCTCTCGATTTAATAAATCTACAAATGGCAAGGGGGGCTGCTGAGATGATGTGGTGTTAGCTCGCTCTGAGCTCTTGTCACAGAGGTGCAGCCTAATCCCCTTGCCCCCAAGGGAGCTGTGCTCTCTGTGTTGCTCTGAACCTCAGAGCAAGCCTCAGCCCACACCTTCGCTGAAACCCTTTCTGCACCCTGAGCTGGATGTCGCTTTGAGGGAGGGCTGATTTCTGTGTGGGTGTGTGGGACCTTTTAGGCCAAGATGCTAATAAGAGGCTTTTAGGTTAATTGTTCAAGGGCAGCTCCCCACTGTTGGGGACTTCCTTGACCTCCCACACTGTCTTCTCAAAGAATCGGAAAGTCCATCTGGTGCTCTGAACTATATAGCCAGGGGAGGAGTCAGCTCTGGCTTGGGGCTGGGAGCAGGTGTCAGCTCCCAGGACTGATAGGGAAACCCAAGTGTATTAGTACCCAGACACCTGACAAGAAGCAACTTCAGGGTGGGAGGGTTTATTTAGCCTCATGGTTCAGAGGAAAACCATCCATCAAAGCCACAGTAGCCGGGGAAAGGCGCAGTGGCAGCAGAGACTTGGTCCGAGATGCAGGCGGGGAAAGTAAAGAAAAGGGGATGCCGGGCTTCAGCTAGTTTCTTCCTTTTCTCTTCTCACTCTGTAGACCAGGCTGGCCTCCAACTCACAGAGATTCACATCTCTCTGCCTCCCAAGTGCTGGGGTTGAAGCACCACCACCGCCTGGCTCCCTTATCTCCTTTTTATTTGGCCTGAGCCTCCAATTTATGGGGTCCTCTCCTCTTCCGTTAAAGCCCTTTGGAAACTCCCTCAAAAGTGCACCCAGAACTATGCCTCCTTGTTATTTCAGACTCAGTCAAGTGGAAAATGGGGACAACTGTCCCACCAGGTTTGTACACAGACCCCTTAGCCTCCTCGGCATCCACCGCTAGGAAATATGATATAGGGAAACCGCAACACTCGGTCTCTGAGCCGGGTGAGTTTGGACACAGCTTCTACCACACTCCAACTGCTAAAGGTGCTAGGAAATGACATCTGTCCTCTCCAAAGTGCTCCAGACCTGGGAGGCTAATCTATTCCAATGACATTAATGAGCCTCTGCCCTCTGGCTTCAGGTCTGACCAGTGGGAGACCCTGGCAGGTGACCAGAGGTAGGACAGAGTGGACGCTGGTTTCAGACTTGACTAAAGGTCTCTGCCTTTTGTCAAGAGCCCTTTCACAAATTTCTCTACTCTGGTGACTGACTTCTGGGCCCTCTCCTTGCCCCTGTAGGCCTAGCCCTAGTAATGACAATGTTTTCTTTACCTGATGTTTATGAGCCCTGAGGACTCCCTAGCCCTGTCCACAACTTTAAATCTTCGTGTGTGTATGCACGTGCGTGCGTGCTGAAAAGTGAACCCAGGTCCCACATGCTGGCTAGGCAAGTGCTTTGTGACTGAACTACACCTCAACCTACCTGCTCATACCACTGCCAGTGCCAACCATCTCTTGGAAAACAAAACAAAACAAAACCTTTTAGGCTTATTTTATTTGATGTGTTTGTTTTCCCTGCATGTACGTATATACATCACATGTGTGGTTGGTGTCCGTGGAGGCCAGAAGAGATCATCTGATCCCCTGGAACTGGTGTTATAGACAGTTGTAAGGCATGTGGGTGCTGGGACTTGAACCCAGGTCCTCTAGAAGGGTGGCCAGTGCTCTTAACCACTGAGTCATCTCTCCCGTCCCTGGTGCACTTAGACCTAAGGTGAGGCTGTTTTGTTGATTTACTGGTTTTTTTTTTGTTGTTGTTCTTTGTTTTGTTTTTGAGTCAGGGTCCTACTCTATAGCTGAGGTTGCACTGACTCTCACTGTGTAGCTCAGGCTGGCCCTTCCTTAGCCCTGCTCCCCCAGTGCTGAGGTTACAGGTGTGTGCTACCACCCCAGACCGGGGGTTTTATTACTAAGCAGTTTGCTTTTGTGGTAGTATTGAGAACTAAACTTAACATTACTTACAAAGTGCTTGCACTAGGGCCTGGAGGACAGCAATGCTGATCCTCGAGTTGACCTTGAAAGGCTCAGACCTCTGTCCTTGGAACTGTGGCATTTTCTTGCTTAACTTGTTGCTTTCGGGCCACGAGCTGGACACTGCTGTTGGGTGGCCTGGTTTAGAAGGAACCCCGGGGGGAGCAAACTCCTGAGTGACTCCAGAAGGTGATATTTAGCCAGGTGTGTTAGGACACACCCGCAAATCTGAGGCCAACCTGAGCTCCATCACAAGTTCAAAACTAGCCTGGGTTCAGGACAGAGTGGGGTTGGGGTGGGGGTGGGGGGGTATCGGACTCCTTTAATCCCAGCACTCTGAAGGTCTAGGCAGGCGGATCTCTGAGTTCGAGGCCAGCCTGGTCTACAACGAGGGTTACACAGAGAAACCTTGTCTTGGAAAAAGACAAGCAAACAAAAATGCCATAAAAACTAGCTCAAGCTACAAGGTGAGATCTTGTTCCCCACCCCTCACTTCAAACAAACCAACAGAAAACACCCCGACAAGCAGAAACAGAAGAGAGAAAAGGATCTGTTTCTTGTGTGAGTTCTCCTAGAGGCTGCCCAGCCTCCAGACAGCACCTCTTTCTTCTTAGTCCTCCTGCTGTGGGTAAACATTTCCTGAGAAAACAAAAGAGAGGACAAGACGTCCCACTGAGCAGCAGGTGAGTTGGGACCCGAGGCTGTACCCTAACTCAGCAGTTAGGAGCACTTGTTGCTCTTGCAGGGGACCTGGGTTCGATTCCCACACCCACATGGTGGTTCACAACCACCTGTAACTTCAACTCTGACGCCCTCTCTAACCTCTTTAGGCATACACACATGCAATCAAAACACTAAAACACATACAATAACATGTCTAAGAATTTACAGAAAACAACAACCTCAATCTCAGCAGTTCCTTTCCTATCTGAAGGGGACACGTCCAGTCCTGTCGCCCGCTCTGTGGCCTGTGACCTTGGAGCCCCATTCAGTCTTGGGCTTGAGGATTTCGGCCAGATGAAGGAATGGCATTGGGTTCTAAGAAATGCCAGCAAGCCCGGGAAGGGCCAGGCGGCTTTCAGGACCTTGCAGTCAGCAAGGCTCTAAAGAGCTCTGTGAAAACTCAGAGAACCAACCTCAAGTCCCAGCCTCTCTGTCTTTCCCTCCCACTATTTATTTTGAGACAGGATCCCATTGGTTGCTAAGACTGGCCTTGAATTTGCAGTCCTCCTGCCTCAGTTGCCCTGGTGCTAGGATTACAGGCATACGGCATAAACATGCTAATGTCTTGTTTCATCTGGAATTCGTGTGTGTGTGTGTGTGTGTGTGTGTGTGTGTGTGTGTGTATGGGGGGGAGGAAGGGAGATGGGGGGAGGAGGGGAGAGAGAGACAGGGGGGAGGGAGGGAGGGAAAGAGAAAGGAGGATCTTTCTACATAGGCCTGGTCATGCTGGAGCTCACTATGTAGACTGGGCAACCTTGAACTCATAAAGCTCCTCCTGCCTCTGCCTTTCTTCTGCTGGTATTAAAGGTGTATACCACCACATCTGGCTTGGAATTCTTTATAAAAACTTAATTTTTTTTTTGTATACCAGCTGGCTGACAGTTCCCAACCTTCCTCAGGCCCTAAGGATCGTGTGTGCTACCACACTTGGCCTGGGAAGGACCCAGGTTCAATTCCCAGCACCCACATGGCAGCTCACAACTGTCTGTAATTCTAGTTCCAGGAGACCCAACACTCACGGCAAAACACCAATGTACATAGAATATAAATAAATATTTTAAAAAACAAAAGACCTCGGGGTCGGAGAGATGGTTCAACCATTAAGAGCACTGACTGTTCTTCCAGAGAACCTGTGTTCAATTCCCAGCACCCACATGACAGCTCACAACTGTCTGTAAGTCCTGTTCCAAGGAATCCGACACCTTCACACAGACATGCATGCAGGCAAAACACCAATGCACATAAGATAAAAATTATAAAAGAAAAGAAAAAGTCTCATGTAGCCCAGGCTTGCTCCCAACTCATCTTGTATCCAAAGACGATCTTGAATTTGTAGTTCTCCTGTCTTTGCCTCCCAAGTACTGGGGATTGCTGGCTTGCGGTACTGCACCAGTTGTGCTAGCATTGAATCCAGAACTTTATGAATGCTAGGCAAGTCCTTTACCAGTGGAGTTTCATCCCCAGGTATGGGAAGAAATTCTTTAAAATTAAAAATAAATATACAGCCGGGCGGTGGTGGTGCACACCTTTAATCCCAGCACTCGGCGGATCTCTGTGAGTTCGAGGCCAGCCTGGTCTACAAGAGCTAGTTCCAGGACAGGAACCAAAAAGCTACAGAGAGCCAGGCGATGGTGGCACACGCCTTTAATCCCAGCACTTGGGAGGCAGAGGCACGCGGATCTCTGTGAGTTCGAGACCAGCCTGGTCTACAGAGCTAGTGCCAGGACAGGCTCCAAAGCCACAGAGAAACCCTGTCTCGAAAAACCAAAACAAAACAAAACAAAACAAAAGAAAGCTACGGAGAAGCCCTGTCTTGAAAAATAAAAAATATATATATATATATATATATATATATACATATATATATATGTATATATATGTAATGAGCATTTTGGGGTATGTATGTGTACCACATGTGTGCCCAGTGCCAAAAAAAAAGGCCAGAAGAGAGCTACAGATACTCCTGAACTGGAGTAACAGGCTCTTCTATAGTGCCATGTAGTTGCTAAGATGCCTTTCTTTGAGACAAGATCTCTCTATGTAGACCAGGTTGGTCCTCAATTCAATGTGTAGCCCATTCTGGTCTTAAAATGTCAGAGATCTATCTGCTTCTGGATTAAAGGTGTGCACCACCACTCCTTGCAGCCGTAGAAGGTGCTTTTTTCCTGCTGAACCATCTCTTCACCCCTGAGGAGGAGTTCTTTTTTTCAAGACAGGGCTTCTCTGTGTAGTTATGGCTGTCCAGAAACTATGTAGACCAGACTGGCCTCAGAGTTAGAGAGATCCCCCTGTCTCTGCCTCCTGAGTGCTAGGATCAAAAGCGTGTGCCACCACTGCATGGCTAGAGAAAGAATTCTTTTTTTTTTAAATTATTTTTGTTTCATTTGTGTTTTGCCTGTATGTATATATGTGTGAATGCATTGAAGCCTGGAGTCACAGACAGTTGTGATCTGCCATGTGCGTAGTGGGAATTGGACCCGGGTCCCTCTGGATGAACAGTAAGTGCTTTTAACCACTGAGCCATCTCTCCAGCCTCCAAGAAAGAATTCTTAACCTGAGGTTCATGGGTATACGTATTTCAGAGTATTCCCAAGCCTCTGAAATTGTGTGGTGCTGTGGTCACTAGCATCTGGGCTTTGCTGTCAAATCTGTCTTCTCAGAATCCAGGTTCTGCCACTCTCCTCTCCTCCTCCTCCTCCTCCTCCTCCTCCTCCTCCTCCTCCTTCTTCTCTCTCTCTCTCTCTTCAGTATGTTTTCCTGGCTGGCCTTGAACTCTCAGAGCTCTTCGTGCCTCTGTTTCCCAGGTGCTGGCCTTAAGGTGTGTGTTACCACATCTGGCCTCTTAAACCTCATCTTTCCCACTAGAGAATGGCGGTAAGATGGTAGTTTGGAGCCTGAAGTACGCGGTAGTATCAAATTGGGTAGTGGAGACTTCCCCTTCACCGGCTCTCAGCGAGGGCTCAGCAAAGGGCATCTGTCATTTAACCTACTCCAGGGCTGCGAGGGACTGTGGTCTCACTCCCCTCGTCAGGGGTCTCCTCCAGCTGCAGTGGGATTGCTTTCGGGGGTCTCTGATTCAGAAAATGTTGAGTACCACTCACCGCTTGAGAGGTTTAAAAATAGAGGCATGTTCAGCAGCCGAGAGCAGTGTTTATGTGAACTAAACGTGGTGGCAGGGAAGCCTGCATGGAGCCCTCTGTCCATCTGTTCGCTCTGCCACTGCTCGGTCCTTCCCGTGGCTTTTGGAGCATTGCTGAGAACCTGCTCACTCAGGCCCCCTGCCAGGCATGGAGGGCAGAGTCAAGAACACAGTATCAATGGAAAAGGAAGGTGTGCCAGGGCCACTCTCCAAAGAGGGCCTCACCCTGTGCCTACTCATGCCTGCCTGAGGTCCTTTCCGGTGTTGGATCTGGGCTGACTATGCAGCCTGGCCTATTACTTTTGTTTATTTTTGTTTGGTTGGTTGGGGAGTTGGCTTTGTGTTTTTGAGACAGGGTTTGTATAATTCAAGGTTAACCTTGAACTTCTGACCTTCCTGCCTCCACTTCGCAAGTACTATAAAAACGGAAGTGTGTGATCCTGTCTGTCTCCCTCTTTTTTAGTTGATTGTGTGTGTGTGTGTGTGTGTGTGTGTGTGTGTGTGTTTACATACATGTACTCTTGTATGTGGAGGCCAGAGGAGGCTCCTGGCTATCATGCTCCACTACTCTCTGCCAAATCAGCTTTGTCACTGTCCCTAGGGCTCGCCAGTTCATCTAGACTGGCTGGCCAGTAGGCCCTCAGGACCGGCTTGTCCTGCCTGTGAGGACACTGGACCCACACAGCCACAGCCAGCTTCCCATGTGGATGCTGAGAATTGAGCTCAGGTCCTCACACCTGGACAGCAGGTACAGTTACTCCCAGATGGTTTTTCCCGGACCCTGTTAGCTTTCTTTCTTCTTCTTTTTTTTTTTTTTTT
>NC_022014.1:23899729-23907323 GCF_000317375.1 Microtus ochrogaster | reverse complement strand
AAAAAAAAAAAAAAAAAGACC
This sequence comes from Microtus ochrogaster, assembly GCF_000317375.1. NCBI lineage: Eukaryota > Metazoa > Chordata > Mammalia > Rodentia > Cricetidae > Microtus > Microtus ochrogaster. The sequence continues at coordinate 23,907,302 of NC_022014.1, read as the reverse complement.
CTGTCAAGCTGGGCGGTGGTGGCGCACGCCTTTAATCCCAGCAGAGGCAGGCGGATCTCTGTGAGTTTGAGGCCAGCCTGGTCTAGAAGAGTTAGTTCCAGGACAGGAACCAAAAAGCTTCGGAGAAACCCTGTCTCGAAAAATTAAAAAAAACAAAAACAAAAACAAAAAAGACCCTGTCTCAAAGAGCAAAAACAAAACAAACAAAAGGAATAGGAACAGCCTTACTTCCGTATTTTGGGGAGCTGGGAGCCCCGACAAAGAGGCCTGAGTTATGACAGACTTCACTTTGAGAGGAGAACACAGGAAAGAAGGACAGGCTCAGACGTCCAGCACGTTAGTTCAGTCCCCAGATGGCTTCAGACTGCTACCATCTGACCGCAGCCACATGGGACACTCCCAGGGGAACAGCTGTCCTGATGAGTCTGTTTAAGATAATGGATTAGTTTTGTTTCAAGCCCTGTCTTAGTCCATTTTCTGTTTCTATAACAGACTGCCCGGGACTGGCTAATTTATGAAGGAAACAAGTTTATTTTGGCTCATGACTCCAGAGGCTGTGAAATTCAAGAGCATGGGACTAGGTAGCTTGTTGGTGTTTGGAGAAGGTCTCACGATGATTCGACTCATGGTGTAAAGGCAGGGGACACATTTGAAAGAATTTGAGAGCCTGCCTTGCTTTATTACAACTTGTGCTTGCAATAACCAATCCAGTCCTGTGACACAGCAAGGACTCAGTTGCATGAGAATGGCATTAGCCCATCCCAGGGACTTCTGCCTTCATGACCGGAACTGTTCCTATTACAGACTGTCTCCATCACTGGGGACCAGGTCTCACCATGACTTTTGGTGGGTACAAGCCATAGTCAAAGCATCACAAACCGTTACCTTCAGCAAGGCTTGTTACACGTATGGTAATAAATGAAGAATAACAAATCAAAGAATAAAAGCTTTTTATTCAAAGCGGGTTGTAGCCAGGGGGCGGCTGCTGTCACTTGTGCTTTATCAGAGCCAACGACAGACAGAGGAGGGAGAAGGCACTGGGTAAGCTCCTGTTGAGGCAGACAGAGGAGGGAGAAGGCATTAGGTAAGCTCCTATTGAGGCAGCTAACAAAGGGGAAGCTGTAGGTAGGTGCGATCAAAGCTAGGAACCCAACGTGATTGGTGTTCTGTTTCTCTAGCTGTCCCAAGTTGGAAGCAGGAACAAAAATGGAGGAAATTTTCATCAAGACTTAACTGGTTTGAGCCAATTATCACAAAGCAGCTGTCTGGCTATCTTAGTTGCTTGATAGACTGGCAGTCAGTCTAACAGCTGTTCAGCTGGTCTGTTAGGCTGGTTACTGCAGAGACCTAGGCTGGATTTCCTCAGGTGGTTGCCACAGACTATGGGTCTGAGTGTTGTCTTTATACATGGTCTGGCAGTATTCATTTGACTTTTTAGTCTCTCACTATAGATACCACCACAGAAACTGACAATCATGAGGCCATATTGAATGAACACAGTATCTGGGTAGGCCCAAAGGGAAGAGAATGCCTTGGGTCAAATATAAAAAATAGTTATCCAAAGCTGGGTATGGAGGCACAACCCTTTAATCCCAGCACTTGGGAGGCAGAGGCAGGCAGATCTCTTAAGTTCAAGGCCAGCTTGATCTACAGAGCGAGCTCCAGAACAGCCGGGGCTACACAATAACCTTGTCTTGGAAAACAAACAACAGCAACAACTGTAGTAGATGGTGGATGAGGGACAGAGAAGAGACAGCATGACCCAAGGCTGTAGACAGGAGAGAACTGGGGGTCAGGTGCGCTGCAGCAGCCTGCTATTGGAGGTGACCCTACAGATGATCGCTGGCTGAGCCCAGGGTACTGAGCGGAGTTAGACGTGTTCCTGAAGGAAGGACACAGACAATGAGAGCGAGGTCTTCAGAGCCAAGCTTTAGAAACACTGGGAGAAGGCAGAGGGGAACGCAGGAGATGGGTGAGGAGCAGCTGAACTGTGTGCTTCCTGGAGAAAGTGTGGAAGCCCAAGCTACTGGACTTGGTAGGCGGGACTCTAGGGACCAAGAGAATGCAAGTCCCAGGCTCCTGGGGGACTGCTGGTGGTTTCTAAAACTAGACCTTGAGTGGGGGCGGGGGAAGCACTTAGACGAGAAGGTGAGGCAGGGAGACCCCACAGGACACACATCCAAACCATCTACAGATCTGGAGTTAGGAGAGCAAGAGGGAGATGGCTTTGTTGTCTACATAGGACATGGCGTCCCCACCCCTCCCATGAGGACGGGAGAAGTGCCTGTGATAGAGACTGGCCAGGAATGCCCAGAAAAGTTGGAACAGCTCCAGGAGAGAGCTGTGCAGAGGAATTCGGGAAGAAGGAGATTTTAACGGGCTTTGACCTCAGGGGCACTTGAGGCAAGGTGGAACCTGGAAACGGGGTATGGGAACTAACTGGGCGTTTGTGCGTGAGAAGCGGGCTCAGTCCAGACTGCAGGGCTCGGGGAGGTGGGAGAGGAAGTCAGCTAGCTTCCTGCAAAGGGATGGAGAGAGGAAGTCCCTGAGATTTCGGTTCAGCAGGGTTTTGTTGTTCAATGAGACTGGAGCCATGGGTAGTGGGGGAGGGGAGGAAAGAACTCCTGATCTGGCAGCTGGCGGCAAGCATGGCCTCAGGCAGAATCCAGATTACAGGTGAAGTGGTATTGCCCACACAGTGTTTGGGTTTTGTTTTCTTATTTGTTGAATATGGTGTTAACCAGTTGTACGTACAAATCCATAATGCCAGCCTCTGGCAAATCCAAAGACATGGTAACCACCACTCCCACTCCTTCCAAGGCCGCCCTTGGATGGGCCTGGCTTCCGGGGTGCCACTGTACCCCTCACCTGCCCACTTCCCCATATTGTTTCTTGCATGATTTCATCTGTCTGCGTATGAGAGAGAGGAGTGACAGCTTGAGGCCTGTGGCTCTGAGAGAGATGGGCGAGGATGCAGAGGAGGGTAGGGGTGAGCTCAGGGGATGGAAGAAGGGAGAGAAAGGCCACAGAGCAAAAGACGTGGTGAAGCCAGCCCTGGGGTTGTAGGAAACTGGGACCAGCTAAGATGAACTGGGGCAGTGTCTAGTTTCCATTACTGGGAGACAGAAGAGGAACCAGGACTTTGCCCACCCAGCATTGGTGCCCCCTGGCTCCGTTAGAGGGACAGTGATGTACCCCAAGCCTCAGGGCCACACAAGAAGATCTCTAAAAACAGAACCTGTGTTCCCCATCCCAAGGATTCCTCAGGACTGGAACACTGAGACACTCCACTTAGCATGGGGGAGGAATCCTGTCTAGGAGGCCCTGCGCAGTTTGGGGTACTGCAGAGACCATCCGAGTCTCCTCCTGTCCCCGTGACAGGCCCTCAGGAAATGCCTTTTCTACTCCCCCTCCTGCTTCTCCGTGCCGTGACTCCTGGCAACCCTGTCGTAGCCGTACACACACTTCCATCGCTACCCAGATGGGGTTACTTGCTTCTGACAGGAGAGGGGCTCTCATTTGGAGCTCTCCCCAGGAAATAGCCCCACATACACTTCAAGATTAAAACATCCCCATTCACACCCTCTGTGGGAACATTCTCGGGCTTATTGGGAATCATGTGTGGATTGGACACATGTCAACGTCTCATGTTGAGGTGGAACGTAATTAGGTGATGGCGGAAAAAATTCCTTCCGTCTCCTGGGAATGCCGGAATAATGAGCCATCAAGAGGGGCCCTGGGAAGTTGGCAGGGGCTGCTGACCTGAGCCGAAGTGCGGATCATTCATTAGCTCGAGATGCCCGCGGTCTGGGCTGCATTAAACGAGCAGGCCTGTTCCTAAGTGGGAGGCGGGAGCCAGGCTGGAGAGCTTGAAAGCCTGCCTCCACCTTCAAAGTGGGGATGCGAGCAAGTCATTCCTTCCTGGGCTGGGGCTGGAGGAAGCCAGCCTTCCATTGAGGCTGGGAGGTGGCTGCCGAGGCTGGGGGGGCGGGGTTGGCTGCCGAGGCTGGGGGGGTGGCTGCCGAGCCACGCCCAGGTGAGAGAAGATGCTCCTGGAGCAGGGCGGGGCAGGCCAGGGCCCGGGTCAGGAGAGTAGCCAAAGGACCTCACTAGGAAGGCAAATTCGGAGACTAGCCATGGGAGAAGCTCTGGCCTGGTCTACCCCTAAGCCAATGCCCCTCTGGGTCCTTGACGGTCACCCAGACTCCCTTAGGGTCCTCTTACTATCCTACCCTCCCATGGAGGTACGAAAGGCCAACAAAGAGGCCACCTATGGCCCCAGCCTGGCCTGCTCTGCAGTCCCAGGACACCCCCTCCTTTCCCCATCAGACCACCAGCTTATCCCCAATGGCACCGCCCAACGCCTTCCACTGCAGAACAAGCTGTTTCCCCAGCAGCCTCTGTCTGTCTTCTCTGTCCTCATTCTTAGGCAGAAACTCCCTGTGGGCCTCCTCAGCTGGGAGCTGGGCACCCTCTCCTCATCAGGTCTGCCCCGCCCCGGCATTGTCTGTCCTTGCACCCTTCCTTCCTCTCTCTTCTCTACCGGGGCTAGAACCCAGGACCTTTCCTATATGCTGGGCAAGTCACCTACCACTGACTGCACCCTCGCCCTCTCTCCTTTCTTTCTTTCTTTCCTGTCTTTTCCCTTTTCTCAGTTCTGGGGCTCTCCATTACTCCCACGATTTCAGGGGTTCCATTTGCTCTCCACTCAAGAGTTGCACCCGGGGTTCTTAAATATCTGGACAGATCCTTTCCCTGATGCACCCGCCCCCAACAGTGCCAGCCACTAAAATGGCCACGGCAGCATCTACAATGGTCAGTGGTCACAGCCTAGGTAGAGGAAGCAGCCGGGACTGTAAAGCCTTTCCTCTCCAGGCCACGCCCCTTCCTGTCTCGGGGTTCTCACGTGCCAGATCCCTCTACTGTACAGTCTCTGGCTTTCTAATGTTTGAGGGGTCTTCAGGACTGGCTTCAGACAAGTAGCACCCTTTAGAGATTTCCCACCCCTACAAGACCTTTTCTTACAAAAGGCATTCTTTTTCATGTGAAATCTTTGAAATAGCCATTTTTCTTTCTTTTCTTTTTTTCTTTCTTTCTTTTTTCTTTTTTTTGGGGGGGGGGCTTATGGAGACAGGGTTTCTCTGTTGCTTTGGAGCCTGTCCTGGAACTAGCTCTTGTAGACCAGGCTGGCCTCAAATTCACAGAGATCTGCCTGCCTCTGCCTCCCTAGTGCTGGGATAAAAGGTGTGCGCCACCACCACCCAGCTTCCTTTCTTTCTTTTTCTTCCTTTCTTTCTTTTTTTATTTTTGAGATAGGGTCTCTCTGTGTAGACAAGGCTGGCCTTAAACTCAGAGATCCACCTCCTGAGTGCTGGGATTAAAGGTGTTCCCCATCACTGCCAAGCTGAAATAGTCCTATCCAATGATCCTGGAGACCACAGTTTTAGATCACGTGTTGGGGGGAACTTAAGGTCCCAGAATTCTAACTTCAGATGACCCCACCTGCACTGAGATCCTCTTGACCCTGAGGGGCATCAGTTACTTTCCCATGGGCTTTTTGTCCTTCTTAGCTCAAACTCCATTCTGGTCCTAGGGACCTGAGTGGTGGGAACCATGAACAGAGGAGAGAGGAGGGGCATAGCCTAGGAGGTGGTGGGCTAGGATTCCACAGAGGTGGCCTGCGTAGGCTCTGCTGGCAGAGGGAGCAGGGCCTGAGGTGAGGGTGCCGCAGTCCACAGACAGGTTAATGGCTACTGCTTTGTACACAATTGAATTTGTCCTTCTGAGCCTTCTGGCTTTGGAGAGGGGCCTCTTCTCCTGGGATCTCAGCTTGACTCCCAGAGCCACAGGGCCTGGACCAGCTGGGCTTGATTCAATCAGGAGAAATGAGGAACAGTGGGCTCACAGACATCTCCGTGCCCAGAGGAGCTGGTGGCTCCACCAAGAAAGATAAAGAGAGCTGATGGGGTGGGGGCAGGCTCGTCCCAGGCCTCCTGGCCCTGTGTATCTCTTAGGAAAGCAACTGCAAAGACTGACAACCTCCCTGGCTCCTAGAATACAGGCGCAGTAGCCTGTCCTGGGCACCCTCCTCCCCAGCCATCTTCCTGCGTTTCTCAGAGCTGTTTGTAGAACTGATGTAAGAGCAGCTGGGGCCTAGTCTGCTCTCTCTGTATCTGTGAGGTAGTGCCATGTTAGGACCAGGGGGTGTAGCGGGTGTGCTGTGCTGGAGTAGAAACAGACAAACAAAAGAGACTCCATCCTCTCTCGGCTGTATCTTTTATGTGTATCAACCCAACTCTGAGAGCTCTGATGTCTCCCCTGTGCGCCAGGCAAAGGAAACAATGGGACGGTTGAAAATCGGCTATGGCTCCTGTCTGGCGTGCTCTCTCCTACCTCTGGGCTTGCCCAGGTACTGCCTTCTGTTTCAGAAGCCCTCTCCAGTCCTCCGGGCACCCCCACTGAGGCCGACCTTCTTCTGAGGTTCTCCTCCCTACCCTTCCATGCTCCAAAAGTGTTGCTTCCTGTGCTCGTCATCTGGGCGTCTCTAGTGTGGTAGACGGCTCTATGTAGAGCAATAGATGGTGTGTTGGCTCCACCAGACCTTCAGTAATTGTTGAGTGCCCGGCACTATCCTGGGGACAAGGAACACATAAGCAGATAATTAAAGAAGGTAGTCTCGGAGAGTGGAGTGCTGAAAGGAGAATATCAGAACAGGGAGGTGATGTCTGATCTGAGACCTGGCTGCCAAAACAGAGATGGCCCCACAAAGGCCCTGCCTGAGACAAGCGGCCTTGTAGAAACAGCCAGTGTTAAAACCCCGAAGTAAATGTTACGTGATTCTGATTGCATGAACTGTTCGGAACAGGCAAATCCACAGAGGCTTAAAGGAGATTCGTGGCTGCCAGGGTTTGGGGGAGGGGGTGTGGGGGTGACTGCTAATGGATATGTGGTCTCCCTTTGGAGTATAATGGCGGGGGCTGGCACCATGCTGTGATGTGATACGTGCCACTACTGTGTGCTTTCAAGGGGCAGATTTTATGGTTTACATGTGTAGAAATCGAAGCCAAACCACCAAGGCACCAAAGCTTGCTCTGACCTAGTGTAGCTAGTGCCAGGGGTGTGGCCGGTGCCAGGGCAGGCTCAGGATGGTGCTGGAGAGAAGATGGGCCAGTCCTGAAGACACGGTGGACTGATAAGGTGTCAGATTTTATTGCGGTGCAAGCGGAAGCCACTAGAAGATTCACATGGTTATAGTTTCCTCTTGTTTTTGTGGTGCTGAGGAGCAAAGCGGGGGCACTGCATACGAAGGGTGAGTGCTGTACGACTGAGCTGCACCCCTAGCCTCATACTTAACTATTTTTGAAAATATTTCTGGCCGTGGAGCAGATTGTGGTTGTGATGCAGCGAAAATAAAAGCAGAAGCTCCATCAGGGAAGCCATGGTAGGGTCTGGGGGAGGGATGACAGTGGGTGTGGGCAGGACAGAGTGGGTCTGTGGGTGTGGGCGGGACAGAGTGGGTCTGGGGGAGGGACAACAGTGGGTGTGGGCGGGACAGAGTGGGTCTGTGGGTGTG
>NC_022014.1:23893764-23899629 GCF_000317375.1 Microtus ochrogaster | reverse complement strand
TGGGTGTGGGCGGGACAGAGTGGGGTCTGTGGGTGTGGGCGGGACAGAGTGGGTCTGTGGGTGTGGGCGGGACAGAGTGGGTCTGTGGGTGTGGGTGGGACAGAGTGGGTCTGTGGGTGTGGGTGGGACAGAGTGGGTCTGTGGGTGTGGGCGGGATAGAGTGGGTCTGTGGGTGTGGGTGGTACAGAGTAATGCCTGAGGGGAATGTTCTGAGGGGAAACCAGTGGGAGCGAGGGGATGGAAGGAAAAGAGGATGAAAGGAAGGGAGGAATGGGAACTAACCTCTGCATTTCAACCTGAGCAACCAAGAGAAGGCTTTGTCAGCCTCTGGGATGGGGAAGCCTGTTAGGAAACACTGAGGATGTGGTGGGCCTGACCTGCTGGTTAGATAGCCTTGTGATGACGTCAGCGACAGCCTAGTGGACTATTGTGAGCCTCAGGCCTAGCACCAGATCTCACTCCATGGAGATGGTGCTGAAAATGTTCCTGTGAGTTCACTTGGGGATTGTGTGACTACAGGGGAGAGGAGCAGGGGCTCAGTCCTAGAGAATAGGGACACAGAGAGGTGAGATCAAGGAAGAGCAGGGCTCTCAAGGAGCTCCAGCCTGCAAGATGGAAGGCAATGGCGAAGTCACGTTTCTGAAATGGAGAAGGAAGTGTTTCCAGGAGGGACAGGGGCTTTACGAGCGAGTATAAGCCCAACCTGGACTGGGTGAGACCCTGTCTCAAACCAACACCAGTGAGCAAATGAAGAGGGAGTCCCCATTGGGTGTAGCCTTAGGATAGCAGGCCTGCCTTCTTGGTGAGCCAGAAGCTGGGCATTGAAGGCTGGAGGGTAGGAGTGGCTGCACCTGTTCTTGGCAAAGGCCGAACAGAGCGTAAGGGGTTGAGTTAGGATTTGAGATGGAAGGAAGTGGCCAAAGTTCTGGGCCACCCAGGAAATCAATGGTATGGAGTGAAGGGTGGTTGTGGGGATTCGATGCCCACTACCCGGCACATTCTAAGGGGGCCTTTCCCTCCCTCTGATCCCCTTTGCCTCTCAGGAGGTGATTCATATTTCAGTATATTCCAGCTGAAAAGGGATCCCACTTAGAGCAGGTGGTAAAGCCAGTACATGGAAATTTGATATATTTTGACTAATGCATTTTGAAATTTGAAAACTGCAGACAATTTTATTCAAGATCCATTTTTATACCAACTCATTACTGGGAGAAAAAGGCAAAAGATTTCGGTTTTCCTGTGGACCCAGCCCTGTCACCACCAGGCCCTGCTAAGCGGGCTTGACCTGACCAGGTCAGCCTTGCATGCAGCCACTGCCTGCCTCAACCACGGAGCCCCCCGCTGGAAACCTTTTCTTTAGCAGCCTCTTTCAGGGATCCCTCTGGGGGTTACTAGTCCAATTTAATCTGACCTTCAGCCCCACCTCTGTCGTGCCAACTCCAGCAAACCCCTGGGGCCGGCACTTAAGACAAGTTTTGTGATCCAGACAAGGGGGTTACGCAGACTTTCCACTTCCGTCTTCATCTGCCCGTCTTTTCTCCAGCCTCCTGAGCCCGAAGTCTAAGAAGTGGAAGTAAATAATGGAGCCCGGGAGAGAGGCTGTCCACGGGGGAGAAGGGTAGAGTCCGAGAGAGGGTGGTGCCGGAAGAGGGTATCTGAGTGAGCAGTGCCCCTAAAGAGCCATCTAGCCTTTCGTTATGGATGACAGAGCCATCTTGTGTGAGTCACACAGTTCTACCATGCTGGGTAAACGGCTGTAGTATGTTGAGCTTCGTTGTTCTTACTGTCAAAATAAGGACCCAAACACCTTTCTGGTGATTTGGGCGGGCTGTTCACGAAGTGAGTGTGACAGTCCCTAGGATACACAGAGATGGTTCAACACATGCTCGAGCCACAATCTCCAAGGCAAAGCTCTTGTCTCCAGCTCACTGGAGGGGAAGGCACCCAGCAGAAAGGGCTGGCTCTCCAAAAGGCCCTGTAGCTGGGGACTTCATTCGTGCGCATCTTAAGGCTAAAGGCTGTCATACAGCTAAACCTTCTAGAAGGTAACTTGTCAGTGTTCATCAAAGGTACTTGGGCTCAATGAAATTGGTCTAGAGAAAGATCAGGAATTTGGGTAAAGATGTTGATTTCAGTGTTATTTAATTTAACTGACCTTAAATAATTAATAGATAAATTGACACAGCAATAAATCAAAAGTCCCTGACATATAAAGAGGGTGGTTTCCTTCACCCCAGCCCCACAGCTTCCCATCAGCCTTGCCTCTCAGGATGCAACAGATATCACCAATTTCTGCCTCTTTTTTGTTTTGTTTTAATCTGAAACAGGATCTCATATAGCCCATAAGGGCCTAGGGCTCTGAGAGTCTTGTCTCCCAAGTACTGGGGAACTTTCTTTTTTCCCCAGCTGTCCTGTAACTCACTCTGTAGACCAGGTTGGCCTCCAACTCAGAGATCCACCTCCCTCTGCCTCCCAAGTGCTGGGATTAAAGGTGTGCACCACCACTGCCCAGCTAGTCTAAAATATTTTTATTATTAATTTTATGTATTTGGTATTTTGCCTGCATGTTTGTGTGCAAACCATATGGATGCACAGTGCCCTTGGAAGCCAGAAAAGGGAACTGGAGTTACAGAGGGTTGTGAGCCACCTGTGGGTCCTGAGAATTGAACTCAGGACTTCTGGAAGAACAGCCAATGCTCTTAACAGCCGAGCCATCTATCTCTTCTTCGGGCCCTGCCATGAGCTTTCGTTTGGTTTTTGAGGCAGCGAATGTAGCCCAGGCTTGAACTTACTATATAGCCCAGACTAGCCTCAAATTAAAGATCCTTCTGCCTCTGTCTACCAGCTGCTGGGATTAGAGGTCTCGTACCACAATGCCCAGCTCAGCCATGATAATTTATAGCAGTAAAAAATGAGAGGTATAAATGTTTCGGAGATAAATAAATTATAATGTATGCATAAAATGGAATCATCCGCAGTTTCCAGAAATCTTGCCTGTTAACTCCATCAGTCTTCCTTCTATGTCAGACCTGGGTAGCTGGCCCTGGCTGATTGATGGGAGCTGATTTCCCCACCGCCCTGGGGCAGGGACCACCCCACCCACAGAGCTCCCTCAGGATCCTTAGTACGGAGCTGCACAGCTGGGTGGGAAGCAGAGGCCTGCATATATAACAAGATCTCAACTTTATTTCTTTAAATAAAATTTTTATTTAAATTTTATACAGCCCTATATAAATGAAGGAACTATTGAAGGTCCAGCAAGGACCTGTCAACGGTTGTCAAGAGTAATGGAAGCGCAGTGATCTCCCCCCTCCTTTTACTTCCCAACCGTTTACGTTTCCCCACAGCTGGCAAGTGTTATTTTAAAATGAAAGTAAATAATGATGAATGACTTGAAGGAAAATTGGATAGGTAAAAAGAGGGATGGAGACCACTCAAGAAGCCCATGCTAAATATGACCCGGTCAGGTCTCCCAGGCCTAGGGCCTGAGGATGAGCAGTTGTGGCCCCCGGAGAACGTGCAACACTCAGGCCAGCAGAGATGGGAGGCAGCCGGAAACTGAGGGCCTGAGGTGCTCATCTGGGCTCTGAAGGATACGAGGAGATTCTGTGTGGGAATCCAATGAGAAAGGCGTGAGGAGTGAGGCCTGGAGAGCCATGTTGTCATTTGTCAAGCTAGAGCCCAGGAGTCCAAAAGGAGGCAGGAAACGTTCGGACCAAGGACAAGTCAGGTGGGATTAGAAAGGCATGTTTGCAAATACTTCCAAACTCCTGGTCCTTTAATGATACAGACCCACCCCTGGTGACTCTTTCCTGCCTCTTGCCACACCTGATAGCTAATATCACTGGAGAAAGTCCCAAGATCAGGCTTGCTGGAGGTCCTGACGGGTTCTACCCTCCTGCAGAGGGCCCTCAGGTGACCAGAGAGGAGCTGACTCACTCACCCACAACACCAGATGTCCCTCTTGTCCCTCCCCCCCCCCCCCCAGACTCCCACTCTCATCTCTACCTCCAACCTCAGCAGAGGAGCCCTCCTGCTTCATGGGGGAAATAGGAGCCGCCAAGGCTAACTACTGTCATCTCTGTACACGCCACGGTCCCCCATTCCTTGGAGCAGGCATTCGTCAGAACCCCCCCTATTTTCTGCCCTTTCCTGCCTACTGTTTCAGTTTCTCTCCTCCTGAATCATGCTTGTTGGCATGAGAACAGGCTCTATTTCTTCCATCTCAAAAAACAAACACTGGGAGGGTGTGGGAGACGGAGAGCGGTTAATGGTGCCCAGTGCAGTGGGCTAAGAGTAACTTCTAATGTTCTACCGCACAGTGGGACGGTGCTGCTTGTCGATTAACTGTAAATCTCTAAACAGCCAGAAGAGAGGATTTTGGATGTTCCCAACACAAAGTATGATAAACATCTGAGGTGATGGGTGTGCTAATTGCCCTGATCATCACACATTGTATACATGTTTTGAAATGTCAGGCTGTACCCCATAAATATGTACAATTACTGTGTAGCGATTTGAGATAAAAACTATAATTTTAAAAAGCTAAAAAAAGAAAAAATAGCTGCCCTTGACCCACACCCCCACAAGGTCCTTCCTGTTTCTCCAACCACTTAATGTCAGAGCTTCCTGTGTGAGTGTGCTCTTGATGCTCCCTGCCTCCCCCAAGAGGAGTTACCTCTGTCCCATGATGCCAGGCAAAGCCATATGCATGATGTTGACCAATGAAATGTGAGTAGAGACGATGCCTGTCACTTGAAACAAACATAGAAAGAGCCAGGGGTTGGGCTGTCTTTGTGTCTTTCCCGGGAGTGTTCTAGGTCAAGGATGCTCTCTTGACCTGGCTTCCCACATGGAGCCGTCCCTCATCTTTGTCTGGCAAGCCTCTGTTGCTGGCAGCCATGGAGATTCTGGGGCACTTGTTATCTCAACACATACCCTGGTTGGTCCAGCACCATTGCCTTCCTCGCCTCCCCTTCTTTCTCATTTGTCCTTCTCTGGCTTTGGTTCCCACACCTCCTAGACGTGGGATTGCCACGGGTACCTCTCCATGGCAGATCAGTCAGGGGCTTCCGTCTACAGCTCGCTCTCAGTAGGTCCTCAACACATCGATTCCTCCCAGAAACCCGGGGCTTTGGGGCCACCATCTCCTCCAGGATTGCTTCTACCTCCTTGAAAACTGTCACGTGGATTCAATCCCTCGACCTCTCTCTTGACTGTCTCAGATGACTTCATTCATTCACCCGGACTAAATGCCGTCTCTATGCCGATGGCTCCCAGGTGCACTGCCTCCTCTGGGCTCCTGTGTTATACATCCAGCTGTTACCAACGACATCTCTGAGAGGCCACTCAGACTTCGCATATCCCCAAGCCTGTTTTCTAGGCTCCTTCAGGCTCACAGTGGAGCCATCATGGTCCCCCCTCCTCCAGCACTCCCATACATCACAGAGGCTCGTCTGGATATCATCCTAAACAGTTCCCTGTGCTACCCATTGCTCTCTGCCTCTGGGGCCTCACAACGCCTCTCACAGACTGTAGCCACAGGCCTCCTTGCTGTCTGTCTTACTGTGTGTCAGTCTGTCCTCCTCAAACCCAGTCACATCACCTCTCCTGCAGACTCTGGCTCCCACTTTCTCCCCTCATCCCTTCTTCCTTCCCCTCTTCTGTACCAAGCACAGGCCTGCCTCAGGGCCACCATACCAGTCATTCTCCGTGAAGATGTTCCTCAGTTTATCCTTGTTCCTTGCTTGTTTGTTTGTTTCATTTTGTTTTGTTCTTCTTCTTCTTCTTCTTCTTCTTCTTCTTCTTCTTCTTCTTCTTCTTCTTCTTCTTCTTCTTCTTCTTCTTCTTCTTCTTCTTCTTCTT
>NC_022014.1:23881920-23893664 GCF_000317375.1 Microtus ochrogaster | reverse complement strand
CTTCTTCTTCTTCTTCTTCTTCTTCTTCTTCTTCTTCTTCTTCTTCTTCTTCTTCTTCTTCTTCTTCTTCTTCTTCTTCTTCTTCTTCTTGAGAAGAAGGGTCTCATGTATCCCAGACTGGTCTTAAATTTGCTACTTAGCCAAGGATGTCCTTGAGCTTCTGGTCCTCTTGCTTCTACCCCCCAAGTGCTGAGATTACAGGTGTTCCTCACCACACTTGATTTATGTGATTCTGGGATTCGAACCCACAACTTTATTCATCCTAAGCAAACATTGCCAACTAAGCCACATTGCTGGCCCTTGTTCCTCTTGCTTATCCTTAGGGGGCAACTCAAATGTTGAGCTCCTAGTTTAAGTAGGTCCCATCTTTCATCTAAAGCTTAACCCCTTTGTGCTTCCAGAATTTAATTTGGTCTTTTTGTCTCACCTCCCCCCCCACACACAATGGATCCATGAGTGAAGGAGCTGTGTGTCCCAATGCTGCAGAGGTAACCATGAGCCCATCCTCTCCCCAAAACAGAGGGGACTGGGGACAGGTGCAGAACAGGGTGGTCAGCAGGTATAGGCTATACTCAAAGCCTGTGTGTCAGCTCTGAATGCCTCCACTGACAGCCAGAAAGTGGGCGGGATCTCTGGGGGCAGGGAATAAGGACTCCTGGCAGAAAGCTGCTTCTTCTCATTGGCTACTCAGGGTTTGGGAGCACCACCCCACTCTCCCTGCAAACCCCCTTCCCCCCAGAACCCTCTGGAACCTGCATGCCTCTGGAACCCCCCCATTCATAGTTGTGAATCCCCTCAAAGGTCCCCTGCCCCTCTACACACACCTAGGATATATTGTCGGGTTGCAGGTGCACCTACAATTTGCTATTTTTTGTGGGGAGTGGCAGTCGGCTCCACAAGGTTCCTGGGCAGGTTCCTGGGCAGGTCCCAGAAACCTCCTGGGAAGGATGAATGCTCAGAACCCTGCAGACCTACCTGCAGGGCTTAGCGGCACCTGTCTGTATTCCAGAATGTGGTGGCAGGAGAATCAAGTGTTCAAAAGGAGGTTAGGGCCTTCCCTGGCTACATGAGATCCTTGAAAAAGAAGAGGAGGTAGAGGAAATGATGTTGATGGTGGTGGACGTGGTGGTGGGAGGGAGGGAAACTCACAGCTCCAACCTGGGGCCCTCAAACCAAGCAGTAGGGTTGATTAACATGAGGGGCGACTATGAGCCGGGAATGAGGCTGAGGGTTCTGGGAGTGGTAAAGACAGTTCCTGGGCCTGTGTGTCCAGAGAGAACAGTTAGGCACAGGTGGGGATGATGGACTGGGACAAAGGACAGAGCAAGGTGCCTTGCAAGGAGCTTAGCCAGGGTTAAGTGCCTCTCAGCATGTGCTCTGCTAGAGCTCTGGATTCTGGGACCATCCTTAGTTGGGCTGGATCCTGCTAGGATGTGTTGGGAACAGACTTTTGCTAACAAGAACAGTGACACAATCTCCCATGCAGCCTGCTCAGGCCCAGACGGGCTCAATGGGCTTCCCATGCCCATAAGGCCTCAGGGAGATTTTGTGGTCCATTTGGAAGTGCCTAAACGAAGTAGGATCCCACTGGGGTGGGTGATAAGCTAGGGCAGTGCCTTAATACAGAGCTTCACAGGGTAGCCCTCAGCCCCATCCCCTACAGCACACCTCTGCGAGCAAAGAAGTAAGGTCTGATGAGTAGGAAATGGGAGACCCCAAATTGCTCTCAGGAGAAGTTATCAGTCCAATTAGCATGGTGCTGGCAGCCAGGCCTGTTTCAGGGGACCAGCCCAGGCCGACAAAAGCCAAAAGGTTATTCTAATGGAGAGCTGCCCACTTCTCAGCAGAGAGGGATGCTGGTGCTGGCAGGGCCTGTAGAGAGTGTTTGATTCAGCCTGTGAGGAGAGCAAGTGCTGGCGGCAAAGAGGGAGTGAGGACCAAGATAAGACACCTCGGCAACATCCCAGCCCCAGTATGCACTGCTTCTCCCGGGATACGGTGCCTGAGATGCTGCAGGATAAAGAGGACCTGAGCTCTGGAGACAGATGTGAGTTTATTTGCATGTACTCAGGCACATGAAAATGCCTTGCATATGAACTGTGTCTCCACCCGTAAGCATGCAGGACAACATGTGTGAGCACATAAGCACTTCAGGTACACATCTGCACAGACATGGACATAAATACAACGTCAGATAGGCACAGCCCACACTCGGGCTTTGGCTGAGTCCAGTCCTGACTCCGGGACTACACACAGGTACTGAGGCACAGGGTAATATTATAGCACTAGAGACTTGTGAGGCCCCTTCCCTGCTTTTCCCCCCTAGAATTTTTTTTAGTATTATTATTTATTTAACTGTTTTTTTTTTTTCGAGACCGGGTTTTTCTGTGTAGCCCTAGCTGTCTTGGAACTTTCTTTGTAGACCAGGCTGACCTGGAATTCAGAGATCCTCCTGCCTTTGCCTCCCGAGTGCTGGGATTAAAGGTGTGTGCTACCAAATCTTGCCTCCTCTCTTCTTTAATCTAGGCATTTCTGTTTGAAAGGCTCTGGTCCTGGCTCCCCTTTAGGGTGACTAAGTTGTTCTGGTTTGTTTGGGACTCTTCCAGTTTAGTACTGAAAGACCTGTACTTTGGGAAGCTCCCCAGTCCCGGGCAAAACTGTCTGTGGTCGCCTGCCCTAGGAAAGGCCTGGTATTGGGTCCTTCTCGGAGCTGTCATCATCTGGTCACTTCCTTGATGGACATAGGAAACCTTGATGAGAGCTGAGTCTGGGCCTCTGCTCTTACCCTGGAGGCTCCAAGCCGCCCCAGGAGTAACTATAACTAGTGTTTGCTGAACACCTACTATGAGCCAGGTCCTGGGCTTAGGGTTTTCTGAGCCTAGGACTTTCTAAGTGTCATCACTCACTTCTGCAGAGACTTGGGAGGGTGCTTCCCTCGCCCAGAGCAGGACAGCGATAGGAGAAAGTAAACCAGTGAATTCTGTTGTGCCTTAAAAGAGGTTGCAAGCTGTAGAGTAAAATGTGCCAGGGAAGTAGCACCTTGAAAACCGACTGCTTAAGAGTGGCCTCCGTGGGAAGACGTCCTGGAGACATACTGGGAACAGTTCCAGGAAAAGGGAACAGCATGGGCAAAGGCAGGAGGCTGAGTGCTTGGCTTATGGCGGGGACACAGTGAGGTCTGTGCAGCCAGGGAAAGGCAGCGTCTCTGGGCCTGTGATCTATCTAGACCCGGGAGCACCTTAGGGTTAGATGGGAGCTGTGGAGGATTTAGGAGGGACAGCATAGTCTGACTTTGATTTTCCCTGGACCTCCCTAGCTACTGTTGAAAGAGATGGAGGGGGTAAGGCTGGGGACAAAAGGGCCATCCAGGAGGCCACCGCAACAGTCCAGACAAGTGACAGCAGCCGGGGGCACGGTACATAGACAGACACTGGACGAGTCCTAAAATTAGACCAACGGGATTTCCAGAGTGGAGGATGGGCTGAGGGAAGGAGCCACTATGGTCCTGAGGTGTTGATCCTGAGCAGCTGAAATGAGCAGGTCGTCTACGCCCAGGATGGAGGAGCTGCGAGTGAAGGCGGTGGTGGAGGAAGAGAGGAGCTGGCTTTGGATGGATTCAGTGAGACAGATGGAGATGTGGGAACGGTGGGTGGTACCAGCGTCTGTGGGCTCGGGGACTGGCCGAGCTTTCGGTGATTGTCCCATTTTGCAGGTGAGGAAAATGAGGGTCCTGCAGAACCTTAAAAGGAGCAGCCAGGACTCAACTTTGGCCTCTGGCTCCACAGTCATGCTCTTCTCACAGCCACGGGCACCAGGCTGCTGGCCACTCTACCCAGCGGTTCCCTGGCCAGCTTCCCTGTCTTCAGGGCTGAGCCAGGAAGGAGCCTCTGCTTGGAACACAAGTGGCACAAGTGCCAAGTGGCCCGAGGCGCCAGCGGCCCCAGGAGTGCAGCTGGCCTGGCCCGAGGCCGCCATCCACGCAGCAGAGAGCATTCGGTTAGCATTGATTGCTCAGAGAAGAGCATCTGGCCAGGCTGGGGGCAGGGGAGGGAGCGCTGAAGGCCAGAGAGACTGGCTACACAGCAGAGCAACCTGCAAGCTTCAGAGACCCACTGACCCGCCCAGGGGCCATGAGGAAAGTAGCCATGAGGCTGTCCCTACTCCAGGGGTGGGAGGGAGGACAGCCCCTTGGGTGCTACACTGGAGTGACTGTCATGACCCTCTGGGACCTGAGAAAACTGACCAGCCCTATTTGAGGCTGCTCTGCCCACTCCTGGACAGGGAGCTGAGGCTAGAGTCCCAGCCTGAAGGCCCCGCTGCTGTGTTCTCCAGCTGTGGCCAGCTGCTGATGCTCTGGGGACCTCATTTTCTCCTGTGTGAGTGATGCTGCTCCCACAGGGTTATAAGCACTTCAGTTAAAGGCCTTACTCCCAGAGGCAGATCTTCCTCTCCAATTCTCCCACTTCTGGTGGCCAGAGTACCGCAGGGCCCCCACTACACTGGATTGTGTGGCCTAAGTGTAGCAGACAGGCCCTGTTGGTGTTGGTCCCAGTGCCAAGCTCTCTGGACACCCCAGCCCTGGCTTTCTCCAGCCCAGTCTGTCTCGGAGGCTCTGCACCGTTAGAGGGGATGGGAAAATGCAGGCTCACTTTTCCAGCTTGGCACCTCGGCATGTGCTATCCTGTTGCCTTTGCCTTGCCGCCCATCCCACCAGGTCTGTTCCCGTGGGACCATTCATAGGCACAGCTAGGGAGGTGGCTGTCTATGCTCAACTTGGCAGGAGTTTGGAGTTTGCAGGCTGACCACCTCTCTTAGCTGCATGTCCTCTGTGCTGAGTGATATGCTTAGGTCTGAACTGACTCCCCTCACAGCTAAGGCATGGTCCCTCTCAGCCCAGTTCATAGGTCAAATACTCTGGAAGGTTGAGGAACTGCTGGTGTTGCACAGGGGAACCAGTGACCAAACAATGCTGACTCCTAGCCCAGGGGTAGCAGAGGCTTTCCTTTAGGCCCCTCCGTTAATCTTCCCTATACTCCCAAGGTCCCTCCGTGGGCATTGCCACCCCATATGCAAATGATGCTGATTGCTAGGCCCTTCCAACAGTGGCTTCTGTGACTTTCCCAGGCTCAGGGGCAAGTGTGAATGGAAGGAGGAATGAATGAGGCTGTGTAGCCGCTTGGGGAGCTCATGTGCGTGGTGAGGCTGGAGGTCTGGGCATCGGGAAGCAGAGCGCAGTAAAGGGCATCCCCTGGAGAGGAAGGCAGGGAGAGCTGGGTCTTCTCCTTTCCGCCCCTTCAAGCAGAAGGCAGCCCCACCCAGGAAGGGCCTGAGGAGTCTCAGGAGAGGCGCAGGGCCCCTCCACAGAGACTTGGATTCCTGCTAATTTGCAATCTTGAAATACACAGCAAAGGTTCCATCCTCATTGTTGGTACATTAATCAGGCAATCAGCGGGGCAGGGCTCCCAAGGGCCTCATGGAGGGGGCACAGAAGGTGCCATGGTGATGCAGTGTCTGCTTCCCTGGGATGAAATCTGCTGGATGACAATCCTAGGACAGCACCCTGCTGGTTCAGACAGGAGGTCAAGAAGGGGCCAGGGCTGGCTGGGACACTTAGTCCAAGGTCTTGAAGTAATACCACTGGCTTTCAAAGGCGTGGATGCAAACTTGGCTGAGCCCCTCAACATCTCCCTCCTATTAGAAGAGGTGGAGGTCCTGGAAAGCTGCCCTTCCCGGCATGGGCCCTGGCATGTGGGAAAACATTAAAGGACAGGGATTAGGATGCTCCAGAAGAGCCAGCCCTTCACTGCTCAGGAAGTGACCATCCCACATAGTCCTTGTGGTCTCATGACTGCCTGTTCTTCTTTGAGGTCACAGGGAGCTGAGCCTGGTCCTGTATCAGGTCTTGGCTAAAGTCCTTTGTCCTCCTGTTGCCCTCCTTGAGGGGAAACCCCAATCCTGCCTTCACCCTGTCCTGCTATCTGCTTCTACCACAGTCCACTGTGGGTTCAGAAACTAGTTACTAAGCCCACACCTGAGATCTGGTGCGGTTTGATTTTTTTTCCTAAACAGAGCCCTGGCCCAGTTTCCCCTGTGCATTGGTATTGCCTGGAGACCCCTACTTAAGGGTTACCCTGAGGACCCCCAAATTCTTCTGGAATACACAGAGACAGAGCAGCCACAGCATGTGGGAGAGCTCAGCACAAGGCAGGTTGAGGGTGCAGGCAAAAGCACTCTGTAAACTCTGATGAGCTGTACAAATGTTGAATGGCATTAGTGCTAAGCCCACTGCGGCCCCTCCCCGCCTGCAGCTGCAGGCCCGGGAGGAAATGCTTTATTTTCACAGGACCCCCAGTGGAGGCTCTGCTCTGTCTCCTTCATTCTAAGACGTGAGACAAGCATCGTGAATGTCCTTGAACCCGGAGTCTGGGCTTTCTCAGAGCGACTGGGCTAGGGCTACTCCTTGGGGAAGGTTCTGGCAAGAATAGCTTTCCGGGAAGACCTGAGCAGGAGAGAGGGTGCAAGCCGAGCAAGGGGATTAGAGGAGGCCTGTGGGCAGAGCAGCCAGTGTGGCTTGGATGCTGATGCCACAGGGCAGGCTGCCCTCCAACCAGCTAGGGTTTGGACCTCTCTCACCTTGCCTCCCTCTCTACAGCACAGGAGCTCTTGGACAGAAGGTGGTAGGCGGGGGTGGGGGGGCACCCCCAGGACGCCACGGAGGAAGACTGGCAGAGTAATGTCTCCTAGACATGCTTTGGAGAGGGAAATGGGGCAGGGGTGGCTATGGCCTGTGTGTTGTCTAGTGGCTGGGTGACAGAAAGCACCGCAGAGGACCTGCAGCGTATGGCCCAGCCCAGAAAGGGTCCTATGCCGTGCCGACACCGCCACAGAGGTCGTAATTGCTCTGAAAACACAACTGAACCCAATTATGCAGAAACTAAATTATGTGCGATGATTTTTATGTGCTGGAAACATTCAGTTGAAGCCGGGTGATTACAGGGGGACGAGAAGCAGCTGCCACTCTCTGGGAACCCATAGCTCCCAACAGCTGGGAGCTGTCACTTACGATGCTCTTTCTGTAGGGGTGGGGGGTGATTGGGATGGCAGTCAAGGTGGAGACCCGCTTGGCCAGGAACCCAGGCAGCCTTTGTGCTTGGGTTGGAGTGGGTCTGGGATCCCGGGTGGGCAGGTTGGTCAGGTGGGTGGCTTCTTTCATCCCACATGATCTGGGCACAGCTGGTAGCAAGAGGTCTCAGCTTCTCAGCTCATATGCCCCGGGCGCCCTGCCTCTCCCAAGAGTTCCAGCGGAACAAGCCAAGCAAAGCGGGGTAGGTCGTGGCTGCCTGTCCCTTCAGGGTGGGCGTCTGTAGGCCTGGAGCCTGTCCCCATCTTCTTGACGCGCCTGTTGGGCCACTTGGGGCAGCTGTGACCCTGGAAAAAGGCAGGTAATGACAATCGTCCATAATGAGGCTGCTTCAGTAATGAGTGTGGGCCTATTACCCGACCACAGGCTGGACACATCCGAAAATAATTATTTTAAGGATCCATTAACGAATGCCTAATTAATGCCCAATTAGAGGGAAGCTACAAAGGAAATGCTCTGGACAGTCAAGTGGCAAGGCCTGGTTTCACAACCGTAGCCTGGCGAACTCAAGCAGGGTAGAGAGATGCAGAGGGCCAGAAGGTGAATCGGAGGGGGGCAGCCTTGATCTGGCAGACCCCAGGGAAGCCGCATGTGTCAGCGGTGGTGTCACTCACAGTCCCTAGCAGAAACACGCCTTCTCTGTCCACCCGTTCAGCTCTGTGAACTGTATTAACAAATGAGGAAACTGAGGCACAGGGGCGGGGTTGTGTATTTGAAGTTTGGAATGCAACCCGAACGAGGCATCTTCTGAGATATGTATTGGTACCATGAATGCAATGCTTTACTTATTTTGAGGATCATTTGAATGAAGTGATCGTTCAGGACCCCAGATGGGCTATTTGCTTTGTTATAGTCGTACTCGTGAAGGCGGCTGACGGTAAGCAAGTGGCAGCGCCGGGACCAGAGCTGGAGGCTGCCATGCTGTGTTCGTGGATATGTTCCACCCAGCAGTAGGGCTGACGGCCTGGAGAGGTATTTGGATGGGGATTAGAGACTTTCAGGACAGAGCTCAAGAGGTGCAGATATAATGTGGACCTCGGGCCCAAATTTCTTGTCCAGTCTCCTAGCCTAGGCACCCCTGTGTCCAGGACAGAAGACAGAACCTATGTAGGTCAAGAGGGTCATTCAGCAGTCCCACTCCACCCTCCGTTCCCATGCATCTCCCTCTTCCCGGGCAGCCCCTCACAGCTCTTCTGTTTCTCTCCCCACTAGGGTGCTGTGCGGAATTGCTGCTGCTCCTGCTGCTGGCTGAGGAGCTACCCCTGGGTGGTGGCTGTCCTCGAGACTGTGTGTGCTACCCCGCACCCATGACTGTCAGCTGCCAGGCACACAACTTTGCTGTCATCCCAGAGGGCATCCCAGAGGACAGCGAGCGCATCTTCCTGCAGAACAATCGTATCACTTTCCTCCAGCAGGGCCACTTCAGCCCCGCCATGGTCACCCTCTGGATCTACTCCAACAACATCACTTTCATCGCTCCCAACACCTTCGAGGGCTTTGTGCATCTGGAGGAGCTAGACCTTGGGGACAACCGTCAGCTGCGGACGCTGGCACCCGAGACCTTCCAGGGCCTGGTGAAGCTTCACGCCCTCTACCTCTATAAGTGTGGACTGAGCGCCCTGCCCGCAGGCATCTTTGGTGGTCTGCACAGCCTGCAGTACCTCTACTTGCAGGACAACCACATTGAATACCTCCAAGATGACATCTTTGTGGACCTGGTCAACCTCAGTCACTTGTTTCTCCATGGCAACAAGCTTTGGAGTCTGGGCCAAGGCATTTTCCGGGGCCTGGTAAACCTCGACCGGCTGTTGGTGCATGAGAACCAGCTACAATGGGTCCACCATAAGGCTTTCCATGACCTCCACAGGCTGACCACCCTCTTTCTCTTCAACAACAGCCTCACTGAGCTGCAAGGTGACTGTCTGGCCCCCCTGGTGGCCTTGGAGTTCCTTCGCCTCAATGGTAACGCCTGGGACTGTGGCTGCCGGGCGCGGTCCCTGTGGGAATGGCTGAGGAGATTCCGAGGCTCCAGCTCCGCTGTTCCCTGTGCAACCCCCGAGCTGCGGCAAGGCCAGGATCTGAAGCTGCTGAGGGCTGAGGACTTCCGGAACTGCACAGGGCCAGCATCTCCACACCAGATCAAGTCACACACACTCACCACCTCTGACAGGGCTGCCCGCAAGGAGCACCACCCATCCCATGGTGCCTCCAGGGACAAAGGCCACCCACATGGCCATCTGCCTGGCTCCAGGTCAGGTTACAAGAAGCCAGGCAAGAACTGTACCAGCCACAGGAACCGAAACCAGATCTCGAAGGTGGGCACTGGGAAACAGCTTCCTGAACTACAGGACTATGCCCCTGACTACCAGCACAAGTTCAGCTTTGATATCATGCCGACCACAAGACCCAAGAAGAAGGGCAAGTGTCCCCGCAGGACCCCCATCCGTGCCCCCAGTGGGGTGCAGCAGGCCAACTTGGGCACTTCCCTAGGGGCCTCACTCCTGGCCTGGATACTGGGGCTGGCGGTCACTCTCCGCTGAGGACTCAGGACATCACTGCCCAGCACTGCCACACGTCCAGCAAGGAACAGAATCTTTTCCTCTTGTTTTTTGTTTTTTTTTTCTTTTTAAGCGGAAGATCTGCTGGGTTTCAGGAAAAGGCTGCTAAAGCCTTCAATCACAGTCTGGACCCTTCCTGGTGAATTATAAGCTCAAAGTGTACAGCTCTAGAGAGGAGGGGTAGTCATCTTACCTGGTTGTCCTGGCCCAGCACCTACGGACAGCATCCACTCCAGCATGGTGGTCAAAGGCATACCCAGTGAATCATAGCTGTGACGGGACATATGCCCTGTGGAGAAGCTGGGCTCTGTGGAATCCTGGTCACTTGGAAAGAAGGGCCGGAGGACCCTGCTGTTTTGGGAAGGAGTGGACTCAGGACAAGGCTCCCACAGAGCCAGCTGGGGCAGCCAGCCATCTCAGAGCACTCTTGCTCCTGCCTGAGGCCACCTCGTCAACCTGCCCAGTCCCACTATGTCACCCTCAGTGGGGGTAATGCCTCTCATTCCTGATGTCTCAGGCAGTCCTGGCAGACCTGCTGGGGTCCAAGAACCAATCACCAAAGGGAAGATCACCAGAGAATGACATTTAGAACTTTACTCGCAATGAGAGTCACACAGAAGGTGCAGTTTTATACCTGTGTCCACTTATATATACCCTCACACCCTACCCACACACCCACACAATATAAATATATATACATATATAAATATATAAATGCACAGCTCCCCTCCCACTCCTTACCAAACTGTATGTCTTATCATGTTTATAAACTATACGGGAACCTATATTTGCTCAACTACAGATTGTATTGGTAATTTCTAGCAAGGAAAAACAAAAAGCTGTGGCATTTTTGGTCCAAATCCCAGTTGGCAGCAATAGTCCCTGGGTTTGCTGGGGCAAAGGTGTCAGTGGGAAGATTAAGGAGGAAGAGAAACAGAGAATCACTTCGGGGGACCAACATTCTTAGCTACTTAGAACATCCCCTTGTTTTTATATGCAACACATGCCTGTCTGGCACCCTGGAGCACCCCCACTACCCCTCCTGTAGAAGCTGCAGGCTTTGGGGTGAGATGTGGGAAGTAGCTTGTTGGATATCAGGGTGCTGGAGGCAAGCTAGATGGAGCAGCAGAAAGGGCTTTGGGGGTTTTTCAGTCAGCAAATAAGGCAGCATCCACAGTGTTAGCCCAGAGGGTTGGATGGACAGAGTCCTTCTAACGTTTTGCCAGCGATGGTCTGGGCAGGTCAGGAGGCTCTGAGCTCTGACCTCAAGGAAGGCTTAGCTGCAATTTTAACTCACTGGCTCTTTGGCCAGTGACCTGCTGAAGGCCCTGAATAGTTTGGCAATAGAGAAGACTCTAGTGGCCTTAGCAGATGAGGGCATTTCAATAACCATCTCAGGCGCTCTTTGTTACAGAGGTCTTGTTCCTCCTGATTATTTTGGATATAATCCAGGACAGGCAGAGGTCAGAGGGCTAGACTCAGGGGTCAGAGCCCAACAGGCAGCATGCAGGGAACAGAGCAGGCAAGCCCAGTCAGGGAATAGGGGCTGCTGGCCCAAAGGTCTCGGGCAGGCACAATCTCTTGCGCTTTGCACAAACCTGAATCCCCTACCAGCGAGGGTGTGTGAGGAGTAAGAAATGCTGAATCCAATTAAGAGAGAAAAATAATAAAAAAATTCTCTTGGACAAGGACCCTGTTTTTCATTTCATAACCCCGCATTCCTGACGGGGTGGCAGATCCTGGGCTTTGGTGGGGTGGGCGAGCCTGGCCAGGCTTGACTCTGAGAAGACAGCATGCTTGTTGGCAGGGAGAGCCATAGGAACGGGACACACTGACTCACAGGAACACACAAGAACATGCGCTCTCTCTCTCTCTCTCTCGCTCTCTCTCTCTCTCTCTCTCTCTCTCCCCCCCTCTCTCTCTCATACACACACGCACGCACGCACACACGCACGCACACACACGCACGCACACGCACGCACACACACGCACACACACGTATGCACACACACACGCACGCACACACACACACACACACGCACACA
>NC_022014.1:23880097-23881820 GCF_000317375.1 Microtus ochrogaster | reverse complement strand
CACACACACGCACGCACACGCACGCACACACACGCACACACACGTATGCACACACACACGCACGCACACACACACACACACACGCACACACACACACACACACCTCTTCCCTCACCAGCATAGAACACAATTCACAATTCGCTTCCCACATGCTGGCTGCCCAGGTCAGTACCACTTCCGTATCTTTCCCTGGCAGAAGGGTTCTAGATCCTTCCGAGCTTGTTCCCAAGAGCCATGGCTGCTGATTCTGGGTGTCAGCAGAAAGACAACAGGCAGTCCTTGGGCCTCAAGTCCAGGAACTGACCAGGACAGCAGAGGGCAAGGGCCTGGAAGCTGCCCCTGCCTCTCTGACATCACAGATGGAGAACAGAGGGCTGTCTGTTTTTAGTATGAGAGTCAGGGCATTCACGAGGGGCCTCGTGCTGCAAAGCAAATAATGCCATCCTGCCACCGAGCCCGATGGTACCTAGGCTGATGCCCATGTCCCTTAAAATTCAAGCAGGTTGTTATGTTGTTGATTTCATTCCCAACCCCAGGCAGCAAGGCGCTCAGTGGGAAAATCAAAAGTCTGAGCACTTTATTAAATTTTTAGGAAAAGACTTAGCAAGCCCTATATGGTAGAAGCGATTGTCAGCCAGAAGAACGGCAAAGTCTCCTAAAGGCTCTGCCGATGTGTGCCAGCATAATTCCCATGGCCGAGGCCTTCCAGGCTGGGCAGTGGGGCCCAGGACACTGGGTGTATTTTTAGTAGTTTTCTCCCCCAGGAGGTAGAAGGAATGAAGGCCACTGCTGATGACATCATCTGTCACACAGCAGCTCAGACTCTGCAGTTAGAATGATGCCATTGTTCCCAAATCAAAACCAGTTGACTCTGGGAGTCAACTAAATGGAGGCTCTCTCCAGGGAGTCAGGCCACTTTCCCCTGTAGCCATCCGGGGCAGGGTATTATAGAGTCCTGCTCCCCAAAGGCTCAGTCACCCCCTCCTGTCCCTAGTAAGGAACAGAACACTTCCTCTGCCTTTTTTTTTTTTCTTTTTTTGAGACAGGGCCTTGAACTTGCTATGTAGCTGAGGCTGCCCTTGAACTCCCGATCCTGCTGCCTCTGTCTCCCAAAGTACCCACTCTTGGCTTGATGGAATTTTTAAAAGAGTGTTCCTAAGGTGGCTTGTTACTTGATAAAGCCCTTGCTGTGCAGATATGAGGACCCGAGTCCCACCCAATCCGCAGAATCTATGTAAAAAGCTAAGCACAGTGCACTCCTGCAATTCGGCACAGGGCAGGCAGGGCAGGAGGGGCCTTGGGACTTGCTGTCCAGGAAACGCCTTATGTTCCAGGTTCAATGGAAGACCCTCTCTCAAAAAATAAGGTGGAGGGCCGGCAAGATGGCTCAGTAGATAAAGACACTTGCTGTGCAAGCTTGATGACCCGAGTTCCAGCCACAGAATCCACACGAAAGTGGCAGAATACTGAACCCGCAAAGACCTCCTCTGACTCTGGGTGCCATAGCACCCCACTCACACAGCACAGAACACACTAGTGGTGACAACAATATATTTAAACGAAAATAAGGCAGAAAGAGACTGAGGGAGAAACCTCTGACCTATATGTACAGCACATATATTGCATCCACACACGTACACATGAACACATCCCTGACATCCCCCACACCCCCAAAGCTTTTTTTTAAAATATTTATTTATTTATTATGTATACAATATTCTGT
>NC_022014.1:23871926-23879997 GCF_000317375.1 Microtus ochrogaster | reverse complement strand
TGTGAGCCACCATGTGGTTGCTGGGAATTGAACTCAGGACCTTTGGAAGAGCAGGCAATGCTCTTAACCTCTGAGCCATCTCTCCAGCCGCCCCCCAAAGCTTTTGTACAAGTATATTTTACATGTTAAACATATTCCCAACACACATACACACGGACATGGACACACACATACACATGTGCCTTCCCCTTTCCTGCCCCTCCTGTCTCTCATTAGTCCCTTTGTCTTCTTAGACAACTTTCATCTTTAAAAAAATTATTTTATTTTTTCTTTATGTGCATTGGTGTTTTGCCTGCATGTATATCTGTATGAGGGTATCAGATCCCCTGGAACAAGAGTTACAGACAGTTGTGAGCTGCCATGTGGGTGCTGGGAATTGAACCAGGGTCCTCTGGAATAGCAGCCAGTGCTCTTAACTGCTGAGCCATCTCTCCAGCCCCATATTTCATATCATGCAAGCATCATCATCATCATCATTTATGCCCCAGCAATGCTTAAGCATCCCTGGGCAGCCCATTTATGGTGGTTCTCCAGTTGTTCCTATCCTGGGCAGTCCTAGATGCTTGTGTTATTGTCGTACCCAAGGTCCCAGTCTTTCTTTGTGCTGTCTATCAAGTGCTTTTGGGCCTTCCTCTTCATCATATCCTGTGCACTCCTCCAAGGAGTGCTGTCTTCGGGCATCTGCCATCATTCATCTTCTAACATGGACGAAGTATCTCAAGCTCCGTTGCCGTATCCTGTAGTTTACTTCTTCCTGTAGAAGCTGTGGAGCTGGGGATGACCTTGAGCTTCTGGTCCTCCTAACTGTACCTCCTGAGTGCTGGGAGTGCAATCATGAGCCTCCATGCCTGGATTATGGGATGCTAGGGATCAAACCCAGCCCCTTGTACGTGTTAGGCGAGCATCCTAGCAACAGACACGTCCCCACCCCTACTGCCGCTTTCACTCAGCACTTTTTGGGGAACCCCTGGAGAGATCATCTCTTTGCTTTATTTCACCTCCCCCCAACAGCCCTCTATTCTACAGTGGCAGAGGATAGGGCCTGCCATGTGGGGACATGGGGTGGTCCCTGGCACCCTCAGACAAACTTCTTCCATGACCCAAGGGCTTGGCTGGCTCTTCATTATTCCTTCAGCACACAAATGGACCAGTCATTGTCTGTGCTTTGGGGACAGGAAGGTGAGAAGAGAGGCTCCCTAAGGAACTGGGAGGAGCGAGCATCCTCAGCCGCTACAGAATTGGAGCCCGTGTTAGCAGCGTAGTCTTCCAAAACAAGGGGCTCAGCTGGGGTAGGGGAGTCAGAGAGGATGTCCTGGAGGAGATGATGTTGTAACAGTCTCTGAACAGAGAGGTATCGAGCGAAGAATGTGGGAGCCTGCCAGGCTGAGGGCTGGAGGCATACAGTAGCTCAGCCTTTGAGGTCTCTATAAACAGCTATGAGCTAAGGATGGAATGCTGTTTGCTGGGGTGCTGGGAGACTATTTAGGCAAGAGGGAGGCCCAGGGAGGCCCACCCAGGGACTCTGACTCTGTGGGAAGCAGAGGGAATCTGTGACTCTCCTGCCTGCTCTTCTCCGCTCCTGAGTCTCATCATAAGCACGCGGGCTCCCATGGCACCCTTGCCACTGTTCCTCAGCTGTGGATTTCATCATCACCACTTGCCTCCTGTGCTCAGCCAGATCCTTCCTTGTGCCAGCAAACTGGAGTGCTCACTGGAAATCTGCCTGGGCCACAGTCCCATTCCCAGACACCTGCTGCTTCCAAGCTCAGAATGTCTCCCATATCACCATTTAGCATCCACAGCTGGTGTTCCAGGCTTTCCCACCCTCATGGCGGTGTGGCTCCTCCCTCAGCTGGCCAGACACCCCAGCTGCAGGGAGCCACAGGCAATCCCAGGACTCCTTTTTCTGAGCTCCACCCCTCTTGCTAGGCACGCCCATTACCAGAGAGCCAAGAACCCCACTTGGAAAATGTTACCTGTACCTAGAAAATCACCTGCCGCTCCATAGGCAATCAGGGCCCAGGAGGTGGGAGAGAGCCAGGAAGGCTTCTCTGTGGATCAGAACAGGCTCAAGAAATAAGTTTGCTGGACACTGAGTTGGGAACTCAGGAAATGTCCATTGGGTTAGCACCAAGCTTCAGTTCAGACCTCACTGGACTGTGAAGGACCTGGCTACTAAGGACCTAGTTTCTCTTCCCTGGTGGAAGAAGCCAGCCTTTCTTTTCTTGAAAACAAACAAACAACAACCAAAGAAAAACCAGCTTATATTTTTCTTCCTCCTCTTTTTCTTCTTTTTCTGATGTGTGTTGTATGTTGTGCCCAAGACAGGGTGGGCACATGCCATGGCATACATGTGGAGGTCATAGAACAACTTGGGGGAGTTGGTTCTTTTTCTAATATTTATTTATTATGTATATAGTACTCTGGTATGTATGTCTACACACCAGAAAAGGGCACCAAATCCCATTATAGATGGTTGTGAGCCACCATGTGTTTGCTGGGAATTGAACTCAGAACCTCTAAGAAGAGCAGCCAGTGTTCTTAACCTCTGAGCCAGCTCTCCAGCCCCGGGGAGTTGGTTCTTCCTCCCACCTTTGGGTTCCAGGGATCAGGTTAGCATGCACCTTAGTTGCTCAGCCATCTGGAGGCCCCTTTCTTTGTGTTTTCTTTTTCTCTCTTTCTCTTATTTGCTTGCTCTCCTTTTTTTCCCCTGTGTGTGGGAACTCGGGGCTGAAAACAGCCCAGCCTTAAATTCCTGGTCCTCCTGCCTCCATCTCCCAAGTGCTGGTACTATAAGTGCAGACCAGCATGCCTGGCTATGGTTTGTTTGTTTGCCTGTTTTTGAGACTTGAACTCATGGTCCTCCCCCTTGCCCTGAGTTCTAGGATTCTAGGTCTGTAGTGTCATAAACTGATTATCTGTGTGCCCTTTTCTTTTCCTTCTTCCCTTTCTCCACCATCCTCTCCCCTTCTTCTTTCTCTTGTTATTTTGAAACAAGGTGTTGCTATGCAACCCAGATTGGGCTTACACTCGTGGCGATCCTCCTGCCTCAGTCTCCTGAGTACTGGAATAACAGCCATTTGCCACCACACCTAGCTCTATACGCATTCTCTGATCAAGGAGAGCTGAGTGCACACTTTACTGGGTCCCTCAGAACACGGCCTCATGACCCAGTCAGTATGGCCATATTCCAGCTTCATCAGCTCCTGGTCTGTCTCCCTCCTGTCTTCACCTCCCTTTTTCAGGAGTTCAGGCCCTTAGCCATTACTCCATCCATGTCTCCAGTCCCCAGCTATCAGTTTCTAATGGGCCAATTTTCTCTTCATTCTGCCTACTTGGAAAATACCTCGAGAACCTTTGATTGGGTGTTAAAATATCTTTTGCAATTCTGTGCTCTGTGTCTCCTTCTGCTCCTCTAATTGTCCCTTTTAACTCACTGCGTTTCCCAGATAAATCTCCCAGTCCCCCCTTTCAGGCTGTTAATAAATACAAGCTCTAAAAAAATGCATAAACATCTATTGTTGGCTAAATAACTCACAGTGCAGTCAAAAAGTCAGAAAAGAGGGCTCTTCGTGGTGAATGCATGCTCTCTCTCTTTCTCCTTCCTTCCCTCCTTTCCGTCATCTACCTCCTGTCCTCTCTTAAGAGGGCTTCTGGAACCAGGGTGGTTGGTTTATGGCCCTAAAAAGTCCAGTGGGTGCAGGGCCTGAGACTGCCCTCGAGAAGAATTAAAAATAAGGTAACTCCAGTGCTCACTGACAGGGCTCCCGTTACATGCAATGAGGTACAGGGACAAAGGAGATCTAGTGTTGGGAGTGGTAGCTAATTTAAGTGACATTTCAGTGGGCCCCTTACCTCTACAAGAAGTGGGTCAGCCTCCTCCAACACACAGCGCCAGCCTGCACTGCTGTGGCCCGCCTCCCATCTCTCTCCTTTCAGCTCTCATTTCTCATTAGAGCCGTTAGTTTCTAAGCACCAGGAGGGTGGAGAAGGCTGTGCCTTTGTGTCACTGGTTTCTGTGTGGCAGTGTGCACATCAATGGCATGCCTGAACAGCAGAATTTGACATTACTGCTGCAAAATGTGCTTGGGTCACAGTGCTTTCCAAATTGGCTAAGGTTCTATGCCACCCCCTGCTCCTTTGCCTAGGCAGCTCGGAGCCCCTGCCAGCCTTGGTTTCTGCTGCTCCCTCTGGGGGGCCTCTGAAAAGAGAGGCAGCGAGACATGTATTAAACTCTTCAATCTCTGTAAGTACCATTTCCTGGGAGATCGGCTTGGAGGAAGAAAGCAATGCCAGTGCTCAAGACATAAGCACGTAGAAGATGTTGTGTCCCAGTGCTTCTGTCACTTCCTTCTGCCCACCATTCTGGGGAGCAGTCATGGGTAAGACGGTGATGTCTCTGCTCCAGCCAGCCAACTCAAGGACAGACAGAAGACTTTCTCACTGACAGGGGGAAGAACAAGCCTACAGAAGAGAGGCGCTGGATGAAGGACACACCCATATACGGCACTTGGAAAGAGAAAGCACAGCTCCGTGGGGCAGTTGTGTGGCCAGTGAGTAAGAGGCAGACAGACAGGAGGGCTCCATGGAGAGGCGCTTTGTGCACACACACACACACACACACCAGGCACAGCATCCCGTCATTCTGTCTCACACAGTCAAGTGTGGGACATTTATGCAGTCAACAGCTCTGAACCCCGATGATGCGCAAAGTCCCAATCAGGCCATGGGATGTCTGGGTGAGCAAGGCAATCTCCCCACTTCAGAGTGCGTTTCTACCAGCACAGAGGAAGCTGGTAGAAAACCCAGTTCCCTTTGATTGGATTGCAAGGGTAGTCAACAGCAGAGGGACACAGAGATTGGTCATATTGGTGTCACCTGAGATGAATAAAGAATGGAGACTTTAGATGGGTGGTGGGTAGTGCACCCCTTTAATCCCAGCACTCAGGAGGCAGATCTCTGTGAGTACGAGGCCAGTCTGGTCTACAGAGAGTTCCAGAACAGCTAGAGCTGTTACACAGAGAAACCCTGTCTCAAAAAAAAAAAAAACAAAAAACAAAAACAAAAAACAAAAAAAGAAAAAGAAAAGAAAAGAAGAAAATGGAGGCTTTGTTTCACTTCCTCACAGGCGGGTGACCATCTTCAAGATCTTTTTGTGATAATGTGGCAGCTCGGGCTGATGTCCCCTAATCCAGGGCCAGAAGGGGTTTATGGTTTATGGTGCCCCAGCAGCAGAAGGCTCCTGCCCAGTACAGGCCTCAAGTCTCTGTGCTCCAGCCGCTAGCTGGGCCACATTGACATTCTCCCCCTGCGTGAGGGGGTCGCCAGGGTCTCTGAGGTGTTTTTATTCTTTATCCTGGTGTCTGAGCCTCAGAGGCGCTGAGGTCCCTGACCTCTCCCTTTGCCTGCCACCGGGAGAGTCTCTCACTGTTTTATCTGCGGCATTTAAAGTGTCACCTAGCGTCTGGCACTTTGCTAGTGGAGGGTACAGACTTTCAGATGTCCTCACCAGCCTCTTTCACAAGATCATCCCCACCCCCTCTCTAGCTGGCTGTGACCGGAGCTGGGGGGAAAAAAGGCTGAAATCCACCCTGCATGGGTCTTATGTGCACACAGTAGGGCTTTAGTGGAACCTGGGGATTCTGGAAGTTGCTGTGTATAGTCTACATAGCTGTACACTGCTGGGGTACAGTAGCTAGGAGCGCCCACCCAGCAACCCCAAACTCATGCTGTTGCTATTATTGTCTGTCCCCTCTACACCGTACTTCAGATGAATGTCTCCACTCTGCCGCTCTGCCCTGCCCGACATTCCTCTTCCTTATAAATGCTGTGGAGGGTGGGTCTCACTGAGTTCCTGGGATCCTCCTCCCCCAGCTTCACAAGCTCACTCCGGCCTGGGTCTCCTCAGGGGCCCTCCCTCTGCCTTATTCCTTCTTTGGCCTACTCACTCAGAAATAGCTTTATTTCTCAGAGTTGCTGACCCTTTTCAGACTCAGAGGCAGCCTGCA
Organism: Microtus ochrogaster; assembly: GCF_000317375.1. Classification (NCBI taxonomy): domain Eukaryota; kingdom Metazoa; phylum Chordata; class Mammalia; order Rodentia; family Cricetidae; genus Microtus; species Microtus ochrogaster. Next base: position 23,873,989 of record NC_022014.1, on the reverse strand, counting down.
GCCAGGCCATGGCCTTGTCTTCCTGCAGCTCCGTCATCCTCAGCCATTTCTTCTCCAAGCGGCCACTGGCAAAGAAAAATGAGGAAGCAACTTGGAGTTTGATAGTGTGTCAGGATTTGAAAGATTTTCCACCTTGTAGATAATAGAACCCCAACGGGGAGATTTGATTACGCCCCCCCTACTTTGCAGATATAAAAAAAGTAGGTCTACAGGTTACTCAGACCCACGTTTCCCTCCTTCCCCGTGTGGACAGAGTTTCCCACACTCAGACTACACTGTGTACCCCATCTATGTGACCCGGGGTGAGACAGGCACACACTGGGGAGCCCAGCGTTTCCTCTCACGCTCACAGTCTGAGAAGTGAAGGGAGTTAAATACCTTGGCAACAGTCCCGAGGTGCCACGTCTTGATTTTCTTGCACATTTTCTTTGCTACTCTGACCCTCAAACTTCCCCACGCACATCACTGGGACCTCCAATTCAGGTGACAGAAAGAGCTGGCAAGAATTCTCCCTTCTTTCGTACCAAGAGTAGGGGCACAGTGACAGAAAATCCCCAATGGGCCAAGGTTTCTCTCCTCTCTGTGTAGCTGAGGCTAGATCATTGTTTCTGTGAGACCTTGAATTCATTTCAATAGCTGTCAAAAGTTGGGGAGAGAGAAGGCCTGGGCACATTCTTCTTCCTCCAGGACGCCATGAGACCACCACTATGTAAAATGAAGTAGAGGCAAAGGCCAGCTCAGCCTTGATGATGAGATCTGGGTATACCAGGCCCTGGGTCCACCCCCAGATCACAAAAGAAAACTACAAGAGCTGACCACGGGACCTGCAAGAATCGCTTCAGTTAGATACATCTCTGGCCCTTCCCTCTCCAGGGGCCCCAGGTTGTTTATGTGTGTGTAAGTGTGCACATGCCACCGCACATGTGTGGAGGGCAGAGGACAAGGTTCGGGAATTGGTTTTCTCCTTCCACCAGGGGGGCCGGGAACTGAACTCAGATTGTCAGGCATGAATGGCTCCTACCTACTGAGCCACTTTTTCTCTCTTTTTCTTTTGACAACTCTCCATCCATTTTGAGTCTCTTTTCAAAGCTTCTGTGACTCTGTGACTGCTCTGGGAACTTTTGCTTTCTTTTCGTTGTTTTTGTGCACTTGAAAAATTAGCCAGGTGTAGCATAGGTCTAAAATCCCAGGGCTTGGAAGGCTGAAGTAGAAGGATGGCTGTGAGTTCAAAGCCAGCCTGGACTACATTACAAGTTCAAGGCTAGCTTGGGATGCATAGTACGGACCTGTCTCAAGAAGAAAGGCAGGAAAGAAAGAACGAAGGAAGGGAGGGGAAGAAAGAAGAGGGGAGAGGTTTGGCAGAGTGCTTGTCAGGCCTGTGCACTGAGGTTTGGCCACTAGGTCTGGGGAAAAATAAAAACTCAGCACTAGGAGGGAATTAGGGTGGAGCTAGAGTAATGACTCAGTCGGCAAAGTGCTTTTGTCATGTGAGCATAAGAACACAAATTTGTATCACCAGGCCGTGGGGTCAGAGATAGTTCAGTGGATAAAGACACTGGCTACTGAGCCTATTCATGCAAGTTTTATATGAGTAGCCACATCGTGGAATGAGAAAACAACTCCTGAGGTTGTTTTTTGACCTCTACACATGTTCTGGGGTATGCACACATGTGCAAGACACACTTGTATGCATAAATAAATAAATGTAATAAAGAAAGGGGGTCAGGTGTGGTGGCACACACTTTTAATCTCAGCACTTGGGAGGCAAATGCAGGCGGATCTCTACAAGTTTGAGGTCAACCTGATCTAAGGAAGGAAGGAAGGAGGGAGGGAAGGAAGGAGGAAAAGCCAGGCAAACATGGTGGCACAGTGCTAGTGAGGCAGAAATGGGAATAAGCAGAACTCACTGGCCACCCAGTTTAGCCAGTTGGCTAGTTCTAGACTCAGTGGGAGTTTCTGTCTCAAAAAAATTAGGTGGAGCCGGGCGATGGTGGTGCACGCCTTTAATCCCAGCACTCGGGAGGCAGAGGCAGGCGGATCTCTGTGAGTTCGAGACCAGCCTG
>NC_022014.1:23863973-23870816 GCF_000317375.1 Microtus ochrogaster | reverse complement strand
AGCCTAGTGTGTGTGTGTGTGTGTGTGTGTGTGTGTGTGTGTGTGTGTGTGTGTGTGTGTGTGTGTGTGTGTGTATGTAGTAGTCCTGGCTGCCCTGGAACTTGCTCTGTAGATCAGGCTGGCCTCGAACTCACAGAGATCTGCCTGCCTCTGCCTCCTGAGTCCTGGGCTTAAAGGTGTGTGCCACTACTGCACAATTGGAATTTTACTTTTGTTGGATCCCCAAACTCAATGAATGGCAGTATTGAGGGAGTTTAACTACCCAATGCTTGCCTTTCCTATTCCAAGGCCCAAGCCATTACCATTCGAAGTCCAGACTGCTTGCATGAGCCAGCCCTTTCACCTGGCGCCTTCCTCTCCGTCTCCCATCATTTGCAGATAATCACCCTCAATAAATAGCCGATTACCCTTAAAGACAATTATACTATTCCATCAGCAAACACTGATGTTCTTTTCTTGGGGCTTTTAATGAAGTCGATATTAAGGAGATACTTTATTTACATAAACTCCAATGGCTCTCTTTTAGAAGGGTTTGGGTTCAATGTCAAAGTTTTACAATCTTATCTAAAGGATGGGTGTAGAGGGCTTTTGGCTAGGGTGGAAAAGAGATGGAGGTACTTAGTCTGGTGCTGCCTTACAAGGAAGGATGCCCAGGAGAGGCGAAGGGATGAGGGGGTGCCTCCCTCCTTAAGCTAGTGAAATCTAAAAGCAAGGATGAGCTGGGCTCTAGGAGTGGAACCATTCAGAAGTGGCTGCCTTTGACTGACCACAGATCCTGCCCTCCCCTCCCCCAACCTCTCTGGGGACCTGCCAGCGCCAGGAGCTAATCGCTTCAGGGAGCTAGATTGAAATGTGTTGCACAGCCTCCACTGCTCAGAAAACCTTTATCCCAGGCAAAGGTTGACCGAGACCGACTGTGGCATCTGCCAATCAGGGGGCCAAATGTACCGGTAGGGCGGGACCTAGCGGTGCAGAAACAGCTCCATTACAGCTTTCACAAGAAAAAAGCAGGGGAAAGGCTGTCGATTTTTTTTTCTTGGCCCCTCTTTTTGATGTTTTGGGCCTTACCTGGTCACTGTCTGCACTTGGCATAGGCAAAATAACAGGGAGATGAAGGTTTTTCGAAGTTAAAACACATATACACACACACACAAATAAATAAATAAAAACCCCAACCCCAAACCACAACACAAGCCCGAAGTCTGCCCCCGCTGTGTCTCTAAAGAGCTGTTTTCTTCCCAAGCTCTACAGCATGGTGGCTCTAATCGGAAATTTCTTTTTAATCATAGCAGGAGTCCCAATTAGCGTGTTGGGTAATCTTTCAAGTAGAGCGGGAGTTCCATGACCATAGAGAGCGGAGGCAATATTCTGCATAAAGCCCCGGAGAAACAGGAGGAGGAGGTGTCATGGGACTGTGCACACATGTGTGTCAGTGAGCACGCGTCTCTGGAGGCTGGCCTCCCACTCTCATGATGGGGCGTGTGCACCCAGGTGTCTAGATTCTCAGAGCTTTATTAGGACCAGAGGGATTGTGGGGGTTGTTGCTCACAGTGCAGAAACCCCAACCTGGCCCATCCAGGAGCCTAGGTGACAGCGGGCTGCACACACATGCCACGACCTCCCCTCAGGGTATGGGTACGAGGGACCAAGTGCATCGCAAGACAGCGGGCACAGAGTTTGAGGGATGCCCCTCTGCTTTCCCTGAGATGGGCTGCACCCCAGACTCAGCCACCTCCAGGGCCAGCTCTAAACTGGCACCAGCAGTGACCCACTTTCCTTTGTTGTTGTTTTTGGAAGTGCTGATGTCAATGCGGAATTCAGCAGAGAGGCTGAGTGAGAAAAAAGAGGAGGGGGAGGAGAAGAGAGAGGGAGAGAGAGACAGAGAAGAGAAGGGATGGGAAAAAGCAGGAAGTGTCAGGTCAAGACAATGGTGGCAAGGTCCCTGTAACTACACTAACTGTGTGCCTCTAACTGGTCCCACAGGACCTACCCAATATAGCTGGGACCCAGTCTGGGTGCTGTGGCTTCAGGCTAGGTAAACAGGGAAAAGCGGCATACAGCCTCCCTCCTTCTCTCTATCCAACAGTGGCAGGAGCTGGTGGCCAGACAAGTCATGCCAGGCTATGCCACCCCTCTATGAGGAGTCAGACATTCCAGGCACCTTCCCTGGGCGCCCAGAGGTGCTGCGTGTGCATCCATCTCTCGTGACGGCCATCTGAGAGGCAGCTGGGACCCATAGAAGCTCTCACACATGCTGGCCTGGGAGGAAATTGGTCTTTGGGGACACCGAAGGCAGTTTCCTCTGTTCAATGGCTCCTTGGTAACCCACGTGACAGAGCTGCGGCGGTGACCTGCCTGCTCTCACCTTCCATTCTTCAATGTCCCCAAACTGTAAGGTTTAGGGTGAGGAGAGCCCCCAGACTGCAGATGCATGTGAGGGTGGATGGGAGGACCCTCTGGGGAGTCATTTCCTACCTTCTGAACTCTAACATGGTCCAGCTTTTACATTCCACAACTGAGGAGAATTGGGCTTGGGAGGAGAATAGGGCCTGGTTTCTGACCTATTTGCAAGCCTCAGTCACTGAGTGGAACCTGCAGGTGAAACTGCCTTTGGGCATCTCTTGGGCTGAGCCCTTCCTGGGGACACCTGGGCAACAATTCTTCAAGATGAAACAATGTTAGATCCATGCTTACATGAAATGCAAAGCACTAGGTCTCATGATTCCGTAGCTTGTACATTTTCCTCCCTCGTGCGTGTGGGGCTGGGGACCAAGGAAGGTGAGATGCTCCGGCTTTACTCTTCAGGCCCCAAACAGACATGGAGATGATTAAAATCATTTTTTCCTGCTCCATAAGCTCGTGCAGTCTTCAGATACAGAGGAGCCAAAGCCCTCATATGCTGAAATTAGACCCCGAAAAATAGGTTACCTGACAATTACTTGTATCTAAGTGGAGCGTGATGTAGTGGCGGGAGCTCGAGATGGGCTGCCAGGGCTGTGCCTTCTTCCCAACTTACTGTCTCTTAACCTCTGGGTTTCTTGCCGGGATGATAATTCTCCCCATCTCCCTCCCTCTGGTGGGCTGGTGGAAGGCATAATGAATCAAGGCTTGAAGCATGCTGAAGAGGCCAGACTAGCGATGCCATGTAAGTACACAGCATCACCAGCCACCTCTCGAGTCTACACGGAGCTGATTTATTTACCTCCCGTGAAAGAGACAACAATCATCATATTTACACTTCGTGCCGCAGCTCCCTGCCTTGTACCGCAGCACCCCTCCCTCTCCGTTGCTGAGGACTCCATTAAGCAAGCTGCCTCTCCAACACCGCCGGCAGCCCTCTCTCAGTCTCTCTCTGGCCTGACAGATCAAGACCTTGTGCCCCACCGGTCTGTCGCCCAAGAACCACTGTACACAGGGGGCTGCAGCCTCTCCACGGGGAGGATGAGGAAATGAATTCCAGAGGTAAAAGGCTTCCTTGGAAATCAGATGCTGCTACTAATTAAGAAGCGAAGCAGAGGTGCGTGAAAGGTAAATGGATGTTATTTAAATGTTGCGTCATTTAAAGAGTGTCCTGGTGTTTGAGTTCCTTGTTACCACGCAGGGCTGTGGACGGGTGGCAATTAGGCTGGCACAGGTAGGGCTCACCTGCTGAGCTGAGGGAGGGTGGGGACACACCTTCCAGTAATTGCTGCTGGGCAGCTCTGGATCTCCCCCCATTCCCCACATCTTTCCTGGCACTTGACAGCCCTTTTTCTTCCAGCAGCGTTCAGGGCCTGTTGCTCTTACACAGAAAATAATGTTGGAAGAAATAATACAAGAGAAAGAAGGGAAGAGGAAAAAAAAGAATAAAAAGGAGAAGGGCTGAAAAGTTCCTATTAGGTTTGGATCTGCTCCTCAGGCATCCAAGCCGGCTGAGAGAGTCCATGATGGCCCACATGAATGATACTGTGGCAACAGGGTCCAGCACAAGCTCTCCCGGAGTTGCCACCTGTCAGGAGACAGGATGAATGGATCATCTGTCCTCAGAGCACAACCCAGGGACTGATTCTCCAATACTGATGCTGAGGGAGATGTCAACAGAGGTCCCCTAAAGAATGATGTCTCTATTTCCATGCTAATCCTGGGCTTCACCAGAACAGTAGCTCCTGTCTGAAAAGCAGGATGGGGGCTATTGGAGCGCCTCTCTTCTCCTGTGAGAGAGTGGGGAGGGGGTTGTGTGTGGGCAGCAGAGGGTAGGGTGGGGTTACCCAGCCTTGCCACTCCCAGCTTCCAGACCCCTCCTGGGCTGATCTTCTGCCCCCAGAACACAGTGCTGGGCTCACACTTGCTTATGAAGGCACACCACTGCTAGCCCAGCCAGCTCATCTCCCCAGTGCTTTCAAGATCAAAACCCCTAAACTCGTTAACGAGAAACTTTGTTTCGGGAACAATACCCACTACGGAGCAGAATGTGGTGCCAACTCTCATGAAAGCGTCTTTCAACACGAGAACTCACTGCAAATGACAATGGGCACTCAGCTGCTGCGGTTCAGAGAGAGATGCGGGAGAAAGCAGATGACAACAGCTGTGTCCAGGTCAAAGCAGATTAGAGTCACTGCTGGCGGAACATGGCTGAGAGCTGTGAGCTGTGAGCTGCATGTCTCCTTCCCTCCTGCCACTTTTTAAGGTGGTTTCCAAAAATGTCCTTCCTGTGGGTGACGAGCCTTTTCCAGAGGAGTTGGAGCCTGTGCTGATGGCCCTGTGTTCCCTGGTGCTGTTGCTGAGACACCGTTCAGTGACAGAAACTCAGCCAGACATACAATGTGATTGTACCTGATGGGGAAGCAAGCCAAGAGCAGGACACATTTGAGGGTAAAGAAGAGTAAGGACAGGGTCATAAGATGGGTATTCTATCTGGGAGTCAGGGATCCCAAGGCCAGCAAGTACAATGGCTCCCCCTTGTTGACCTAGCCAGAGAGATTTCAAGATGGCAGGACAGGCTGTGTGAGTTTCCCATGGCTGTCTAGACAAAGGGCCACAGGCAAAGTAAACCAAAAAGAAAACAAAAACAAATAAAAACTAAAAACAAAATAAAATAAATCCCATAAACAACACCACCAAAAATTGCATAAAAATCCATGTTATTGAGAGCAGAAATCTAGATCAAGGTTGTGACAGGGTTGATGATGTGGGAGTGTCATATATCAATCTGTTGATTTCATTGGTTAATTATAATAAAGAAACTGCTTGGCTGGCCCTGATAGGTTAAAACATAGGTGGGAGGAGTAAACAGAACAGAATGCTGGGAGGAAGAGGAAGTGAGCTCAGAGAGACGCCATACTGCCTGCTTGAAGCTGCGACCCAGGATGGACATAGGCTAGAATCTCCCTGGTAAGCCACCTCGTGGGCTACACTAGAAATGGACTAGTCCAGGTGCAGGTGCGAGAGTTAGCTGAGAAGAGGCTAGATAGAAACGGGCCAAGCAGTGTTTAAAAGAATACAGTGTCCGTGTAATTATTTCGGGTAAAGCTAGCCTTGTGAGCAGCAGGGGACGCAGCCCCTTCGCTCCTATTTCAACAGGTTGATTCTTAGGTGTTCAACCTTTTCACATTGCGACATGATATTGTGGTATGCAAATGTGTTGGGCTGCATTCATAGCTCTCCTGGGACACATTCACGGACCACAGGTTAGACATACTGTTTAAAAACTCCAAAGAAGGGGCTAGAGAGGTGGCCCAGGCGTTGATCTTTCAGAAGTACTGAGTTCTGTTTCCAGAACCCATGTTGGGTGACTCAAAACCACCTATGACTCAGCTTCTGAGATCCAATGTCCTTCTTCCATGGGTATACACACACACACACACACACACACACACACACACACACACACACACTTCTCTGTGTAGCATTGGCTGTTCTACAACTAGTTATATAAGACAGGCTGACCTCAAAGTCACAGAGATCTGCCTGTCTCTGCCTCCCAAGTGCTGCCGTCCATTGATATACACATTTTTTTTTTTCGAGACAGGGTTTCTCGGTGTAACATTCCTCGCTGTCCAGGAGCTCTCTTTGTAGACCAGGCTGGCCTCAAACTCACTGAGATCTGCTTGCCTCTGCCTCCCAAGTGCTAGGATTAAAGGCATGTGCCACCACCACCCAGCTGACACACACAATATAAAGAAAGAAATTCTGAGGGAGAATCTGCCCTCTCTCCTAGCTTCTGGTACTGCAGACAGCCTGTGGCCCGTGAAGAATCATTTCTACACCTGTTTAGACTTCGCCTTCTTGGTGTCCGATCTACCGTTCTATGAGGACACTTGTCACCAACTGCATAGCACACCCTAAATCAAGATGATCGTGTCTCAAGATAGTCAACATAATTCCATCTGCAAAGACCGACTTTTCCACATAAGGTCACATCACAGATTCTAGACATATTTTTGATAGAGCCACCATTCAACTCACTATGTGACAAAGCCATCTGGAGCTCTACCTCCAGAACAAAAATGTGCAGTATCTGCTCGAACGTCCACTGAGTTCCCTGCCCGCCAGTTGGAATTCCCAGTGGTCCTTGGGGGCACCTAGGATTTTGGACTATTTTGCTGTTTCAGAGTGTCACTCAGTCTTGACTCCCTTTTCTTTGAGGTGATGTCTGAGGAGGCAGGACATTGTGCCCACAAGACACCCCAGAGACAGAACCAAAGGCAAGTGCTGAGCCTAACACCGAGACAGAGAACATTGCTTCTCAGCTAAAACTGGTGGTTACAAGGACCAAGCAAGGCTCTATAAATGGTTTCCCGCCTTTCTTTTTCTCCTCCTCCTTCCTCCTTCCTCCTTTTTCTTCTTTTTTTTTTTTTTTTTTTT
>NC_022014.1:23859397-23863873 GCF_000317375.1 Microtus ochrogaster | reverse complement strand
AGGCTGGTCTCGAACTCACAGAGATCCGCCTGCCTCTGCCTCCCAAGTGCTGGGATTAAAGGCGTGCGCCACCACCGCCCGGCCTTTTTCTTCTTTTGAGACATAGCCCAGGCTCACCTTAAACTCACTCTGCAGCCAAGGGTGACTGCAATCACCAACTCCTGGGGCAGGTGTGTGCCAATGTGCCCCACTTTACTTCGTACTGGAAATCAGGCTCCAGGCCTCGTGCATGCTACGTTAAGTGCCCTGCCTACCCTACCCTAGGCTATATTCCCAGCCTTTGTTCTGCCTCTTCTTTGAGACAATATCTTGCTATATGACAAATGTAAGCCTCAAACTCACAATCCTCCTGCTTCAGGCTCCTAAGTACTGGAATTATGTTTGTGAGCCGTTGTAGTTTAAAGCAACCATTAAGGCAGGTGTGGTGGCATATACCCATAATCCCAGTCCTTGGGAGACTAAGGAGGGATTCAAAACCAGCCTGGGCTATATATTAAGACCCTATCTTTCATGACACACATATACGAGAGAGAGAGAGAGAGAGAGAGAGAGAGAGAGAGAGAGAGAATATCCACCTATATCGTATATGCCGTTGGTTGCTTCTGCTTTAGAAGAGCAATCTCTTTGGCTGAGTCAGAACTGGCCTAACTGCAGCTCTGTCCACCCACTGTCCCAGAGCAATGCTGTCCATTGCTGTCCCAGATTTGCCTTTGGGGGCCCTTGAAATGAAAGTCACCAGCAGGCTCCAGAAGCTGCCTCATGTTAATCAGCGGAGGCTGTGAAAATAGCCCTGCAGTGGTTCAGGGAGCTGCAGCTGGGCCAGATCCACCGAGGGGGGCTTTGTCCTTGGGAGCAGAGTTAACAACAGTCATCAGAGCGTTTTCCTTTTCTTCTCAGATCGTACCCTGCTTTAGGCTCAGTACGGAGTGTTACTTCTAACCCTTGCAATAGGCTGCCAGGCAGGCAGGACACCATGCCCATTTCGCCCTTGGTAAACTCTGCAGTCGGGCAAATGAAAGGTGTGGGATTTGAACACAGGCTTGTCCGGTCAAAGAATTCTCACTGTGCCTCTGCCAGTGCCACCTCCCTCTCTTCCATAGGAGTGGTCTGCCTCCAGGGACTGGGATGTGGGGAAAAGATGGATGTCCTTAGAGCAGGGTGAGGATGCAGTGGAAGCCAGCTTCACAGCTAAACTAAGCAATGTTTTATTTCCATTTCCCTCATCATATAGTTCAGTTACACTTGGTTTAAAAAAAAACTTACACAACTGGTTCTTGAGAAATGTCAAGTGTTACATTTCGGTGGACGTGTATGGAACAATTGAAATGTTGAACATTCCTAGATACAAGCCTTTATCCAAGCCTCCTCCAAAGGCACATTGCTGGGCTTGAAAGAGCAACTCGTGTTCCAGCCCAGTTGATTCCTTCCCGTGTGAGCTCTGATTTCCAAAGATGGCTTGCCCAGGGGAGAAAACACAGTAGTTGTCCTTCCTATGGCGGGCAGGGTCTGTTTGAAGGCCTCCCACGGGATGTGGATGGAGCTCAGTTAGAATCCTTGCCTAGCAAGCATGACTCCATATCTAATACCCCAAACAGCACATGGTGGTGCATATAGTCTAGTACTTGGAAGGCAGAGGCAGGAGAATCAGTTTAGTCTCAGTCCTTAGGAGGAAGAGATAGGTAGAGCTCTATAATTCAAAGCCAGCCTGGTTTACAAAGTAAGTTCAAGAACAGCCAGAGCTACATAGAGAGACTCTGCCTCAAAATAGATACATAGATAGATACATAGACAGATGATAGATAGATACAGACAGACAGATGATAGATAAAAAGATGATAGATAGATGATAGATAGATACAGACAGATGATAGATAGATAGATAGATAGATAGATAGATAGATAGATAGATAGATGATAGATAGATAGACAGAAGATAGATACAGACAGATGATAGATAGATAGATAGATAGATAGATAGATAGATAGATAGATAGATAGATAGATAGATAGACAGACAGATAGATAGACAGACAGGTGAAATCATGGGTTGGGGTGATAGTTCAGTGGTTAAGAGTGTCACATTTCCAGAGACCAGAGTTTGATTCCCAGCACACACATGGAAGCTCACAACTGTCTGTAACTCCAGTTCCAAAGGACGTGACAATTTCTTCTGGTCTCTTTTTGCAACTGGCAGGCACATGGCACACAAACACTCGTACACATAAAAATAAATAACAATTTAAACATCAGATTTATAAATTAAGCCCAGAAAGATATTAACTCTAATGGAACAATCATATCAGAGTGTTGTAAAATCTACGCAAACATGACTGGCTCTTCCCCAGGGTGTTGTCCTGCGTGAACCCATGTGTGACTTCTTGTGTAACTCCAGACGACCAGTGCCTGTGTGATGAGATGAAGCAGATGACGTAGACACTGGGACACAGCATCAGGCAACTGCTGACCTTGGTCCCGGGGAAGCCATTCTAGCAGCAGGATACCTGCTCGGTAGTCACTGAGTGCGCACCTTAGCTATCCCACTGTGGTACCATAGGGCTCGTATTTGAGTATTCCTCAGAACAGCGTGAAAATGAAATTTATACGCGAGTTCTGGAATTTGTCATGTGATATTTTCAGGCTCCAGTTGGCCTCAGGTAGCAGCACAGTGGGCAGAACCGAGGGGAAAGGGGCGCTACCACAATGACTGTCCCCTGCAGGATGACCAAATGTTCTCTGCCTCTCTTTAAAGTCATTGCATCCGACCTTCACTGCCATCCTTTGAGGAAGAAAAGCAGATTTCATTCTCAGAGTCCAGGATAGCAGGAGATGAAGTGGGTTCCCAGGACTGAGGCAGGAAACTCATCATGTATCCTTCTTTCCAACCAATTCAGTTTCAGGCTTGAAAAGAAATGGCCACTCGGGCTGGGGATGCAGCTCAGTTGGTGGGGGGCTCACCAAGGATCTGGATTTGATCTTCAGCATAGCGTAGGCCTGGTGTGGTGGTACACCTGTAGTCCTCGTTCTGCACTTGGGCTGTAAAGGCATAGGGAGGTCAAAAGTTCAAGGTTATCCTTGCATTTAAATTGACTTCAAGGCGAGTAGCTTGGGCAACACGAAATTCTATTTCAGAAAACAGGAGGAGCCAGCAAGATGGCTCAGTGGGTTAAGGCACTTGCTGCCAAGTGTGGTGACCTGGGTTCGATCCCTGGAGCTGTATGGTAGGAGAGAACTGACCCTTGAAAGCTGTCTTCTGACCTCTAACATGTGCCATGGCCCATGCGCAAACGTGTACACAAGCAATAAATAAATGTTAAAAAATAAATAAAGGAACGACCACTCAAAATCTACCGGAGTTGGGAACGAAGGAGAAGACAGGAGAGAAGGGGACTTGGGTCTGAAGATGAAGACCTACTGTGTCACTAGAGCTGGTGAGACTTGGTTACAGATTTGGCCAGGGACGCAGGAGCCCAGCAGGAGCAGTCAGGCTCCAACTTGTTGGTGGAGTCACAAACCTGAAAATGAAATGTCCCTCCCACTTTCCCTCAGACCACAGGCATGCCCTCAGATGACAGCTGTCCTGGAGAGTCTGGAGGGCTGGCAGGGCTCCTCAGTCTCCTCTAGTGTGCCTGTGGTGCTCCTCTGAGGTCATACTGTCTAAAGAATTAAGGTTTACGGCCACTTGGTGGAAGAAAGGGCGCTGGACTTTCCTCTGCTGCTGCACTGCTTCTAAGGGACGGTTCCACTCAATCATCAAATACCAGTGGCTTTGCCAAGCAATATACCAATGGGCCTTCATAAGATGTTAAAGAACGCATCCTTTCTTGAGAGGGTTGGTCTGGTCCTTGCCTTACGCAAAAACAACAACAAACAAAAACAAAAACAAAACAGGGCACCAGGTTGGTGTCAACTCAGAGGCAAATCCTGGCCTAGCGTGTGTGGAGACCTGAGTTCAGTACCTGGCACAACCAAACTCTACAAGGACACAAAAAAGCTTACTAACCTTGCTTTAAAGACTTTTGTTGCGAGGTCTGGAGAGACGGCTCACAGTTAGGACCCTCAGCTGTTCTTCCAGGGCTCCTAGGCTTTATTCCTAGCATTCCACGGTGGCTTAGAACCTAGAACTCAAGTCCTAGGGGATCTGTTGCCCTCTTCTGGCCTCTTCAGGCACCAGGATCGTGTGGGGCAGACACACACGTAGGCAAAAGTCATACACATAAAATAATCTTTAAAAAAATTCTGTTGGGGACTGGTGGCTCATGCTGGTGATGATCTCAGCACTCAGATGGCTGAGGCAGGGGGATCATTTTGTGTTTGAGCCTAGCATGGCCTATAGAATGACTGTCTCAAGCTTCTGTAAAGCAAAGGACACTGTCACTAAGACAAAAAGGCAGCCCACTGACTGGGAGAAGATCTTCACCAACCCCGCAACTGACAAAGGTCTGATCTCCAAAATATATAAAGAACTCAAGAAACTAG
>NC_022014.1:23821020-23858117 GCF_000317375.1 Microtus ochrogaster | reverse complement strand
AAAAAAAAAAAAGAATGACTGTCTCAAAAAGAAAAATCCAAGTCTGTTGGTTTAGTCATTCCCGGCCAGAAGGAGCTGGCTGCGGCAACAATAGATCCCCAGAGCTCTGCCTTTCCCTCTGGCCTGAGAGCCCGCCCTGGAAAGGAATTCTCCATAGACCACAGTTCTATTTTGGGGACCACTCTGCTCTTGCACATGGAAAAATGGAGAGTTGAGGTTTACATGGTCATTTTTTTTGTTACAGTAATAAAAGCTTTGAAATGATCACAAAAGGAAAATAGGAAAATGTGCCTCCTAAAAAGAGCTAAGGCAAATTATTATAGCAACCGAATCCTAAAAGGAATTTTCAAGCAAAAAAAATATGGCTCATGCGAAGTCGTTATGGCAACTGACATTTAAAAGTAACTGGATTTGGGCAAGTTTCTTTCTCCCCCCTCTCTGCAAAGTCTTGCAGGAACTTCATGCTAAAATTATGCTTTAATTTTAATTAGCCAAATAGGTCATAAATATAGCTTATTCCCAAATCCTTAGAATTTCTACCCTGCAAGGAGCTGATCTACTAATGAGAAAATATTTCCACAAAAACCCACTTACCATTAAGAACTCCTATCCAATATTTTCCTAATATAATTTATCAATTTAAACACATTGCATAATGTGGCATTCTGGAGCATTCCATTAAAATGATAAATAGCAATGGGAGTGGGGGTGGGGGGTGAAAACCAGGAGATTAAACATATCCAAAGCTGTGTAGCTATATTTAAAGAGCTCAAACCATTGTGGAGGAAAGCACACTGTTTTCATCCTCAGATACAGTCTAGGCTCAGAGCAGCAGATCCGTGACTGTAAGGGTATTAATAGGACAGAAGAAGGGGGGGCAATAAGAAATGACAGGCAACTTCAGAAGAAATAAAATTTCTATTAGGCTTTGTTATAAGATTACATCAAAGCAGTTCATATGTTTTAATCTGGGGAGAGAAAAAGCAACTACTTGGGGTTTGTGCCTGGGGGCTGCCTCTGTGTACTGAACCAGACAGTTTGCATAATGAACAATTTTCATTCAATCAGGATCTCAGCAGAGATAGCTCCCACTCAAAGGAATCCGGCACAGGCTCAGAGTTTTTATCTCTCAGCTCCACCTACTGGAGAAATGGCGTATTACAGGGAGAAAAGGCAGCGGGGGCAGCATTGTCCTAGCGGCTGTTCTAAATTCAGGTCCCTAAAGTTACACACCTGACTTTAAACGGCCCCTCCCGAGGTTGAAAGGGGCTCTGTGAGTGGACTCCTGCCGCAGGAAAGGAAGGTGCTAGGGAACGGTGGCATGGATCTCCATGACCTTCCCACTGCTTTCCCGAATCAGAGGCTTTCGAAACTATCTGCATACCGGGAGGACTTAGGATGCTCCGAGGCAGTTTGTCCCCAGTGACCAGAGGACAAGGTCATTGTTTTAAAACACCAAGTGCATTTCCTACTAGGCTGGTCAATTTTCAAGTTTCCCAGCAGTCTGAGGATTCATAAAATAAGATGGAGGAGGAACGTGGGGTGGGGGGCGGGGGGAAGCTACTCAAAATGGAATTGCATTCTCACGCACAATGAAAAACTTAAAGGCTGAACAAATCGTTTTGGAAAACTGGCACAGATGACATTGGCTTGAGGAAGAAAAGTCCAGGGTGAGCCAGCTGTGCCAGGACCCGGGGCTGAGGCCTAATCCGCCTTTATCCAAGGGTTTAGCATGGCTCCCGCCCGCTCACCAATCCCGACTGGAGCTGCAGAACAGCTCTGCTTCACCTGGCTCAGTACCAGCAGTCTCACGGATGCTCTCCCGTGGGGAGGCCGCGCTGGGAGGGGGAGCGACATCAAGCTTCGTGAAACTGTTTTCGAAAACCTGGGATGATCATTTAAATGTTTAAAATATGCACATGGTAATTCAAAACTAATTACCCCGAGCACATTTGAAACATTTATGCCATCATCTTGGATTCTGCCTACTGCTTGAGCGCGGCAGTTCACTCTGGTGTTTCTATAAACTGCTTCAGCGATTTTAACTTCCAGGCTAAATCAGGCAGCCACAGGCGCTGCCTCCCGCCCCGTGTTGGTGGAGAGACCCCTTCCCTGACTTCCAGACAGCCCCATTTCTCCAGAGAGTCATTTGTCATGGTCTTGTAGTTCTGGCTGCCGAATCATTGCTCTTATTGCTGTTCATAATTGTCATCCCCATTATTTAATTTAGATTAAAATGACCTCTCTCCCTCCCTATTCTTACTCTCACCATTCCCATTTCCTCTTCCTCAACTCGCGGGCCCCATTTCCCCATTGGTTCATATATATAGAAAAGTGCCCTTGATAGCCCCACCCCACTTGGTTACTTCTCTGGGAGCCAACGCGGTGTGTTTTCTGGGCTTTGAAGGTGGCGTGTCCAGAAAGGTAGACTAACCTAAGCACACAGCCGCCATCACTGAGACGGCACGCGTTGTGCAGCTCAGGCACACGCATGCACACGCAGCAGACATGTGCACATGCGCTTTATACAGCAAGCTCCGCTTGCAGACTAATTAGGCCTAGGCAGTTCCTGAAGCAAATTCATTTTCCCCTTTTCCAGAATAAAATGAGTTCGCTTCCTTTGGGGGTGCTAAAGCAGCATGCCAGTGGCTAGAAGCCCGAGATGGGTGATATGGCTCAAATCATTCCTACTGCCCAAGTCTATGGGCAGAAGCTGACCTCAGGTTGGGGAAACTGCAGTCGGAAGAGGCACAATTCTGGCATCGAGAAATGAGCAGTGGTTTATAGGTACATTCCCGGAAACAGAGATGAGGGCTGCCTCCTTGTTAGCGCTTTCAAGATGCCCACGGCGGGCTTAGGCATTTAGGAATATAAAAGTAGGTTGGATTCCCACAGTCAGCTGAAGTTTGACAGAGTGATATTACTGAGTTTAACTAGAGCCATTAAGAGGCTCTTCATTATCCCACACCACCGCCACCAAAGTTATCACATGAGCCATAATGCAAGAGAATTTTCATTCCATCAACAAGAGAGGGAGCCAGTCTATCTTTGTCCAAAGGAAATGAGCAGCTCAGCATGAAGCTTGTGAGGAATCGAGTGTACAACACTCCAGTAACATCCCCTGCAGGATTTCCTCCACGCTTTCGTTGGCTAAGCAGAGGCAACTGCACTGGAGCAATCTGCCTGTGTACCTGGCTTGCAAGAGTACTAGCTCGAGGAGCAACCGAAAGGCCAATTGATGACACAGGACACTCAGAGACCTGCATTCCATAGGGCTTAAGTATTAAGCCCCAAAGAAATCAAGGTCTAGGCTATTCCCCTGGTGTTCAGCAATCTCATTTATATTTCTCTACAAAGATCCACTACTCAATCTCGCCGCTATCGCCTGTGCCTGATTCCCATTCTCCCGCTCAGTAAGCTGGCCTGGTTTGAAATGGGCTTCTCTTCCCCCTGCCAGTGTGTGCTTTGCATCTTCACAGCGACAGCTGGTAAATTGCAAGACCCCCGCCACTGGACTCTTCCCATACCCACTGTGCACTTACTCTCCTTGGAATTACCTGTTCATCCACCGTTCTGTGGGTAAGCCTTCTCCTCTTGGACTAAAATGGAGAGAAGGGATCGAGTTTTCTATTTCCTTTGCACTTCTTGGAGCATTCTCCCATTGGAGACTCCCTGGTTAGATGTTCAGATGGACCTGGTAGCTTTAGAATTGGAGTTAAGATGACCAGCAACATCCCCCACTCTGGACCAAGCAAAAATTGCACCTCCCCCTCCTTCAGACATTCCTGGCATCTTATAACTTGCCCAAAGCCGGATTTATTGCTCCCGCTGTAAAGTGTATCTTCTCTAAGCCTCACTTAAAAGCTACCACTTGGCAGAAGATCAAGTTAGAAGTGCAGGAGAGCAGCGATGGGGAGGACAGAGAGGGGTGGGGCGAGCAGGGTGCAGCAGACAATGGAAGCTCCCAGAGTCACCAGCTCAATATTTAACCTAACTGGTAATTTGCTGTGACAATCCTGCCACCAATGGAATGCTACTACTATGCAGGAATGTCGCTCCCTAATTAAGAGGGCTTCACTTTTCCTAGTCACCCACACTCTAGTGTTGGCTCCAGGAGCTAAAGGTTCCATTAGGAGCACATGCAGCACACGACTGTGCACACAGGCTGTGATGCTGCCCAGTTAAGCCTGCTAACACCTTCAGTTCACCTTTGAGCCCAGAGAGCGCGACTTAGGCCCTCGTGCCATGAGCCCCATTTGACTGACAAGGCATCTTCCCAGAAAGCCAGTTCATGCCTACACTGCAAATGGACCTGCTTTCCACAGCTGGGCTTTCAACCAGGAAGGCTTGGCGGAGGTCTGATCCTTAAAGAGTGACTTTAATAAGGATTTTCGTAAAAGTCCACAGGAGCAAACCTCCTCGGAGTGCGACAGGAACGGGATCACAAGTCAACACCCTAACTGTTGGTCTAACTCTGATATGAGACAAAAGAATACTAATTATCTTAGCCATAATGGAGGATGCTACCATCTTCTAAATTCATGGGAGTCTTGAAACATGGCTACATTGGGCAAACCATTTTTTTTCTTAATTAGCGGTTCATTTGTGGAAGGCTTGTTGCCTGGAGAGCCCATCAGACGAGAGCTCGTTTATGGAGATGTACCTTATTAAACTATCTGGATTTTAACTAAGTAGCACAGGAGGCCAATAGTAGATAGAGGTGGTGGTGGGAACGACAGCACTATGGAAGCAATGGTGTCGGCTAGCCCTGCACTCCACGCTTACACGCAGGGGAGAAGCATCAGCTTCCTCAGGCAAGTCCACGAGCCTCTAAAATTTTAGGCCAGTAGAAATGACCTCTGCATCATAGCTGACTGAAGATATAAATAAACCTCACCATGAGCAGCAGTGTCAATGGCGAGAGGAGATGAGAGTCCAATCGGAGCTTCGTTTTTTCAAGTGGATTCTGGATCCACCTCAGGGCAGGGCATTCATGAGCACAGAGCCGCGGTTCCCTGCAGTGAGCGCTCCTGTTTTCACAGGCACCAGCCCTTCGGTTACCTAACCACTGAACGGAAGCTGCGCCACACACGAGTTAAATATAGGCTGGGTTATCTGCATTTTACAAGCTCCAAGCGAGCTAGCTGAAGACGCTGTCACTTTTAATGATGGCACAAACTTCCAATTACCAACTGGGTAACCCACTAGGGAGCAGGTAGTTTTGGAAGAACGCCTCACTATTATTAAAAGTTTACACAATCACTTTTGAATTGACTATAAATATTTCACACAAGGCAGGTGGAATTAGGTTCTTTGGGTAGTTTACTTGAGGTAGTTTTCTCGAGACTCAGACACTGCGAGAGGTATCGACAGCTGAGTAGTAGGGGTTTCAAGGTGACAGCTCTCAAGAGGCTGGCAATGCCAAAAGGCTATGATATGGCCGAGTGGTTGGATGATTCCCAGTCTCAAACATACTTCCAAAGTCAGCCCCATGACACAGCTCAAACGACAAGTCATCAAGAGCCTAGAGACAGTTAATGTAAATAAGGACCAGTTAGGTCACCGGTGGACAAGCACTGCTCACACAGGGACCATATACCCAACATGGCATCTGCGTAGCTTCCTGTCAGTAACCAGTGCAGAGCGAGTTAGGTGTGGCCTATGTTCTCAGCTTTGTGGTTACCCACCCCCCCCCCCCCCCCCCCCCCCCCCCCCCCCCCCCCCCCCCCCCCCCCCCCCGAAGTCCCTGTGGATGAGCCCAGTCTCCAGTGACCAGGACATCTACTGAATTTGAACTTTACTGTGATAACCACTGAGTCCTGCTCCTAACTGACCAGAGTTCTTGGGAACCAGGGATCTTGGTTTAGGTGGGTGTGGGGTGGCATGCCTGTAATCTCCACACTGAGGAGGCAGAGGCAGGAAGCCCATTGCAAGTTTGAAGCCAGGCAAAACTACACAGCAAGAAGCGGTCTCAAAATCAAAAACAGGCATCTTGATCTAAATCTTCTTGGAGGATGTGTGGCAGATGTGAGGTCTTGGGGTTGATCCCTAGGATCCACAGAACAATTGACAGGACACTAAAGGTGGTAAAGGAAGACAATGACCCTATCCTTCACACCACCATCACAAATATAATTTGGAGATTTAATCACTAATAGCTTTAGTGAAAAGAATGAGGCTGATTTACAAAGCAGGTCAAATGTGTTCTTGGAAGGCCAGTTCTCCCATAAAGTCAGAAAATCCAGGTTAAGGCTTCTGTGGCTGCAACCTATGTCTGAGCTAAGCAGGATAAGATCATGGAGGGTTCCAATGTCTCTTTCCCCATCCTCCCTGCATCCAAGGGTCTGCTCACATTGCCCGCCAGCCTGTGACCGCCTGGGCACAGGCGTAGACAGACTCACTGCTGGACCAGGGCAACAGAGAACCTCACGGGCCAGAAGCACCTGGACGTACTTGCAGAGCTGCAAAGCACTGCCCAGGCCCACCAGAACCCAGACTTACGCTAACAAGCCAGAAAGTAGAAGCAGCTGGCAAGAGTGATTCAGCCCCATAAATTTACACATCCATCCAGCCAAACCCACTTGAAGCAATGCAGATCCACTTTTATTGAAATAGAAAAAGTGCCTATTCTGGAGTGCTGAGAGTTACAGAAGGACATGAGATAATCCCATGTTGTCTTTAGCGCGGTGTCAGGGAGAGAACCCAGGGCCTTATGCTTGCCTGCAAGGCTCCACCACCACGCTACATTCACAACCCCTATTTATACACACGTATGTGTGGTGGTATGAATAAGGAATGTCCTGTAAAGCCTCATGTACCTGCACATTTGGTGTCTGGGGAGGCTGTGGAACCTTTATGGGGTGGAGCCTTGCAGGAGGAAGTATGTCACTAGGTGTGGGCTTTGAGTTTGTGCTGATGGACATCTCATCCTCTAGAACTATAAGCTAAGACAAACTCGCACTGAAGTTGCCTTTGGTCACGATGTTTTTTTTTTTTTTTTTTTTTTTTTCGAGACAGGGTTTCACTATGGCTTTGGAGCCTGTCCTGGAACTAGCTCTGTAGACCAGCCTGGTCTCGAACTCACAGAGCTCCACCTGCCTCTGCCTCCCGAGTGCTGGGATTAAAGGCGTGCGCCACCATCGCCCAGCTCTGGTCACGATGCTTTATCACAGCAATGGAAAAAGTGCCATAAACAGAAAGTGACGGAGAGATAAACAAGCCGTTATTGCTGGTTGTTGGAATTACGGGTGACTTTGGTCATTTTCTTTCCTTCTCTCTTAGAGGAAACAATTATTTCCAGTTGTGCTTTATAAAGTCAGTAGCTTGTAAAGGCTGCTACTTACAGAGTGGAATAAGACTAAGGTTACCTACCAGCCGGGCGGTGGTGGGAGCTCGCCTTTAATCCCAGCACTCGGGAGGCAGAGGCAGGCAGATCTCTGTGAGTTCAAGGCCAGCCTGGTCTACAAGAGCTAGTTCCAGGACAGGCTCCAAAGCTACAGAGAAACCCTGTCTCGGAAAAAAAAAAAAAAAAAACCCAAAGCAAACCAACCAAACAAAAAAGACTAAGGTTACCAAACCGTGTAAGGTAGGAAGAAGGGAAGAAAAAAGGGAAAGGAAGGAGACACACATGCAAACCCATCTTTGAGACGAGGAACCGATCCATCCAGTAGGGAAACAAGTACAGAGGAGAGAGAGAGACCAAGCAGTTTCGTTTTCTATAAATAAATCTTTGGCAGGCAGATCACTACAGAAACACAAGTCAATATAAACCTTTAGACACGGGGCTGCCAAACTTCACTTTTCGACAGTATATTAATTATGTAGTCAATGGCCATGGGTTTCATTAGTGTATTAAATACCACGATCAATATTATACTTTTCGAAGACAGGCCACTCAAGAAAAAAAATTGGTGGGGGAAGGAGGGGGGAACACTTTGACCCTGCAGTTCAAAAAAAGTCAGAATAGTACACTAGAGATTAGCAAGGCTTTAATGGAAGGCATAAAACACTGGAATTATGGACAGAAATCAGATCAGTACCTTCCTTTTTCTGCCTCTATCACAATGAGACTGGAGGGAATTCAGGAACCATTTAAAATAAAGGCAAAGTGATTAGATACCCTGCCCCCACCCCCAACTGCTTAATGCTGGTGTCATGGTAGGGGCAAAATAAGCATTGATCTCTAACTGATAGATGAAAATCAGAACATGAGCAGTCTTTCCAGATAAACTGTGTCCAAGAGAATTCCAAGAACTGTGGGCCAGAATCTAGTTGGAAGTCCTTTGGGACCTGGGATTTCTTACAAACATTAACAGTGGAACTAATTTCTGAGGCCGTTCAGCAGGTGATCTGATTTTTTAGTAAGGGAACCTGTTAAACATCATCCCCACTCCCCGTGGAGTTCTGTGCTCCTGTTAGCTGCGCTAGACTTGTTGAGGTGGCCATGAGGAAGTGCAGGGACTGGTTCACTGGCCTCAGATGCATTGCTGCTGACCAGCCCTCCTGCGCTGGGGAGAGGAGGGAGGGCCATGAGTAGCGATCTAAAAGACTGGTTACTGGACTGAAAGCTAGATCACCATCTCCAACCCGCAATTTGTCAATCTCCAATAGCGCTGAAGACTGTGATTTTCTAGTCAGAGCTTTATAAACAAGGTCAGAAAGAAAGAGCCTCCATAGAAATTGTCAGAGCTTCAGCCAGATAATCAAGCACAACTCAATTCCTGTCTCCTGAGGGTAGGGAAGGGTAAGAAAAGCTGTGTCTCTGCACTCAAAGTCTGCCCGTCTGTTCTCAGCAAGGCCGGCATTTGCCTAGGGCTGCTAGTCTCTTCCAAGAGAAAAAGCGGAAGAGTCAGGAATGTGGTGCAGGGCTGGGACGCAGGAGCAGGAGAATCATGTCAAGGTCAGCCTGGGCTAACCACTGAGCTTGAAGCCACCCACTTTAAAAGACTCTGCCCCAACAAAACAAGACAAGCCAGGGATGGTGGCAGAAGCCTGTATTTCTTGTGTAGGAGAGGCCAAAGAAGGCAGTTCAAGCCTCTGACCTGCCTGGGCTACGTAGGGAAGATCGTCTCTCAGAAACAGGCCAGCTAACGAGAAAACAGACAGGGTGTGGTGGCCAATGTCATCGGTCCCCTGGTCCGTTAGGGCTTGTCCAGAGCAATTCAACTGAGGAAAGACCTACCTTCAATGGGGATGGCACTCATGGCCCAGGGGTCCACACTAAATAAAAGAAAGAGGAAGGAGAAGAAAGCTCAGCTGGATCCCTATGACCCACATTAAAAAGCACTGGGATTTAGAAATGGGAGGATCCCTGGCATGTGCTGGCCAGTTAGCCTAGCTTCAACAGGAGCTCCAGGCCAGTGTGAGAATCCATTCCCCCCTTCTCTCCCTCTCTCCCTCCCTCCCTCTCTCTCTCTCTCTCTCTCTCTCTCTCTCTCTCTCTCACACACACACACACACACACACACACGTTGAAAGTGAGTCCTAGCATTTGAGTCTCACTGCTTCCTAACAACAGATGTCATGTGACCAGCTCTCCACCAGGAAAGATGGTAGCCTTTAACTGTGGCCAGAAGAAGCTAGTCCTCCCAGAAGTCACTTTTGACTGCTATTTTGTCATAGCAACAAAAAAGCCACTAAAAGACAGGGTACCGTGACTTCCCGGCTCCACAGAGCCACCACAAGCTTAAGTGTACACATTAAAAGCCAGGCCCGCAGCTGCAGGGGGATTGCACTGCTGCCTGGATACTGATGTGCAGCAAATGCCAAGAGGTGGGCTGCAGCAACCAGATAGATAATTAATATGATTAGGAACACACAGAGCAAGCATGCTCTTGCCGAATGAAAAGCCTAGTAGCATAATTACTGTTTTCTTCCTCGCTCACTGTCTACACATTTCAAAGCCTGCTTGGTGTTAGGCTGCTGTGTAAACATCAATAAAATCCCAAAGTGCCAGATCATCAGCGTTCTTGGGCACAATGGCTTTTCCTTTGTGGTGTTTTCATTCTCTTAAAGATGCATTTCAGAGTTGCAAACATTTGTAAGAATGATCTCCAGGCCTCAGCCTAATCTCTTAAGATAGTAATGAGTTAACATCTCTCCCAAGCGATTATTTATTACGAGGGCTAATTAATTGCTTTCCAGTTACAAGAACCCTTTACAGTCAAAGAAAGTAGGATCCACAAAGATATACTGTTTATTCAAACAAAGCAAGGGAAACAAAGGGCTTCTCTCGAAAATTCTCTCTATTTAACACAGCTTTAATCAAAAATAAAATATAGGAATGCAAGAAAAAAAATGTGCAGGTAAAGATGGTGCATCTGGCAACCAAATGCAACATTAATTGAGGTGAAAACTCAAGCAATGCTTTGTAGTTGCCTGGATGTCCCTGGGGGACGGCAAGTCAATGCTTATCAGCCATCCTCAGAAGAGACAATTTTGATTAATATCAGACCCATCTGACTGAGTCTATTAAATCTATTAAACCCTGAAGGAAGGACAGTCTTCAGATATTAACGATAGGCTTTTGATTAATAATTCTACCCTTTTGCCATTCCAAGCATTAATAACCATGTGGTACCTTGGCAAAGAGTGAGCCTTTGATTCCAGAAGACACAGCCCCTAAACACCTGGGTTCTCCCCCATCCTCACCCCCCCAGGCAGAACCCAAGACATAAAGGTGCCACCACAGGAAAAGCAAACCCCAAGTAACATAATTTACCTCATTATCCACAAAGTAGGGTCAATTACTTATGACATAATTCCTGTTTGACGATAACAAAATCTTAGTAAATAAAGGCGACAAAAGCATGTAGAAGGGAGGGCCTGGTGCTATGTATGCTGCCTGCGCTAAGCGCAGCTCTGCACTGTGAGGCTGTCACACGGGGCGGGAAGAAAGCCGTTCTATTTCCGTTCTTTACTTTCCAACTCTGGCCATCAGTACCACTTGTGCACATCATATGTTCCTCTTGATGTTCATGATCAGCCTCTTGGCATAGTCTCTGTAGTCCACGGGCTTCACGTCTATCACAGTGGCCTTAATTCGAGATTCGTCCTTTGAAAAGAGAAAAGCCTTTTGTGAGTGGGACAGTCGTCAGGCATGGAGCAGTGAAGATACCCTTCTCTGCTTCACTGCTTTCAATGAGTCTAGAAGGAAAAGTGAAGTTTAGACATTCCCAGAGGAAGTGCTGTGAATTCTGGCAGTGGGTCAGTGTTCAGATCCCTTCTACAGACCCCCTGCCCATCCTCGGCACTTTGTGCTCAGACCCAGCATCCCACTGAAGTGGAGGGGTCTCTAGTCTCTATTGTCTTTATATGGGTGCAGCGGGAGCCTAGAGCAGATAGCTAACTCGCCCTAAAAGCTCACTTTTATGTAGAAAAAGCACCCGCAGCAGCAGGAATCTGGCTTCTGCTCCAGCTCTGGGCAAGTTTATCTGTCTGTCCTTCACCATCCCTGTCCACACCAGGAAGAGAGAGTAACCCTACAATCTCCCTTAATGACTGTATCCCACCAACACTCAATCAACACAACCACCAAGCTGATGGTAATTCAGAATGTGTCAACTTGGTGGCTGCAAGGGAGTTGACATAATCTCATTCAGCTTGTCTCCAGGAACTAAACCGCACCTCTGAGTAGAACATGGTGACAGCCAGCAGCACACAAGTCTAGCTAGAGGCCTTCACGTGTACACATGCTTAGTAACTACAATATGTCCTGAGATTTCCAATGGCTCTGCTACTCCATGACTGTAGGGTCAGAAACCCATTCTCTGTATGCCTACATCTTTCCACTGTCAAAAATGGGCAACAAGAGCTCAAACACAGAAGGTGCTGTGAGGATCAGCAGATAAGAGATGGCCAGGGGCCAGGACAGTGACTGCCTAGTAAATGCTATTTATTACAACTATGCAACTCTATTAACATTAGGGCTAATTTAAGGCTCGTCAAGATACTTTTATCTGCACATGGTATTTGTTTAATACATTTTTGGAATGTAAATTGTGAAAAACAAGAGTCCACATACATTTTCTGGAAGTACAGAGACAACAAAAATTTCATAAGCCTGTAATAGAAAAGGCCATACTATCTTCTTCCCAGAGTGTTCAGACAAGACAGCAAACCCGAGTTTGGCTTCCAAATCTACACAGTTAGTAACAGCACCCAAGTGCAGGCAGATTCCATGAGCACGCGTGCACGGCCTCACACGTGTGGGTAGTTCCCTGACACTAACACTCAGTGCTACTGTGGTCAACAAAAGCAATTTCCCGACACAGCCTTCTGCCCCCAGGACCTTACTTACATTGTAGGTCTCCAGCTTGACCCTGATTCTGAATGTAAATGATCGGAAGTTGGCATTCTGAAAAACCTCTTCAAACGCCTGCTCGTTCTGTAAAAACAACACATGGAAACTATTGGAAAATACTATTAAACTGTTGAAAAGGCTGAGAAATTATCACCCTAGAGGGCTGAAATTTCTCAAGAAAGAATAATTTGTAAGGTGTTTCATCACATAAAACTGTTTAAGTAGAACTTTATCAAAAATCAAAACACTTTACTTAGGAGTACTGTTTTCCCTTCAGTCTTTAAATGCCTGGACCTGGGAGCCCTACCTCCAGTGGACACTGAATTCCAAGGATACTCAAGTCCCTTATGTAAAATGGTTGTTTACACAGAAACCATGCACATCCGCCCGCCCGTATGCTGGGAATCATCTGTAGATTACTTGTAATACCAAATGTAAATATGATGTGAGCATTACATGGATTGGCCGGTGAACAGTGATAAGGAAACTTAATCTGCACACAGTGAATAAATGTGCAATTTAACCCCCAAATATTTTTGACCCCTAGCTGGCTGAATGTGTGGAATTGAGAGCAGACTTTATTAGGCCCACAGAAGCAGAACCCCGGCTGCCCGTGCTGGGGAAGGAAGATGGGAAGCTGTTGCTCAAGGGCACAGCGTTTCAGGGTGGAGCAATGGCAATGTGGGAAGACGGGGTGGAGCCAGGGCCTGAGAGCTTGAATGGGACCAGTGCCACTATGTATCTCAGTGGTAACAAGAGAAAAAGAAAATAACATATAATGGTATTTTACGTTAATTTTACCATAATTAATTTTTTAAAAATACTCTTAGGGGGGCTGGAGAGATGGCTCAGAGGTTAAGAGAACTGGCTTCACTTCCAAAGGTCCTGAGTTCAATTCCCAGCAACCACATGGTGGCTCACAACCATCTGTAATGAAATATGCTGCTCTCTTCTGGCCTGAAGGGACATATGCAGGCAGACCACTGTATAATTAATAAATAAATCTTTAAAAAAATACTCTTAGGATATACAATTAAGATTTGGAATACTTGTGGGGGGAAAACCTGAATCCCAGCACCTCACTGTGAATTAAGAAGTGGGTAGGAGGGTCCAGTGGTTAAATCACACATTGCTCTTGAGAAGGACCAGAGTCCCCTTCCTGGAATCCTCATGGTGGCTCACAGCTACCTGTAACTCCAGTTCCAGGGGACCTGATTCCCTCTCCTGTCTCAGGTGCCAGGCAGGAAAGTGGTGCACATACATACAAGCAGGTACAACACATAGAAATCAAATAAAAACACTGAGTGCATGGTGGTGGCACACACCATTAATCCCAACACTTGGGAGGCAGATGCAGGTGAATCTCTGTGAGTTCAAGGCCAGCCTGGTCTACAAGGAAAATTCCATGAGTCAGGGCCATTACGGAGAAACCCTGCCTTGAAAACCAAAATAAATAAACAAAATAAAATAAAATTGAGTAGGAGCTGGGTCTGGTAGCACACGCCTTCAACTCCAGCACCAGAGAGGCAAAGGCAGGAGGTATTTTTGAGTTCCAGGGCTACATAGTGAGAACTTAGTGCCAATTTAAAAAATAATAATCAGGCATGGCCCATGCCTGTAATCACAGTATTCTGGAGGCTAAGGCAAGAGGATTACAGTGAGCATGAAGCCAGCATCAGCTACATAGCTGGCTGGGGCTACAGTGAGGCTGTCTCAAACAAAACAAAATAACTGGATGGGCAAAAGCATTACAAAGAAAAATGTTCAGGTCACCACAGATCTACTCATTTTAGCCTCTGTATGAGCAGCTATTGAGGAGATGGGTGGAGCGGGCAACACCGGGAAAAGGCTGGAAGATGCCTTCCTCCTTTGACACCCCTTAAATGCCATCTGATTTGGTTACTTTGTTGTGATTCTTTAAGAAGCTGGCTTTTAGATTGGGGGTGTGGTAGGATGATACAACTGGGATACTCAGCCCCCCCTTTTTAACTTTTGAGACCATGCTTACTAAGTTGCCCAGTTGGCATTCTCCTGCCTCATACTGCTTAGGCATAAAACACATAAACTTAAAATTTTACATAAAACTAACATTTCATATAAGCTAAGTATCCCTGTAGGTCACACGGATATGAAAATAGTTTTATCACACAGACTTCTTTTTGTAGGTGCTATTTGAGGAAAAGTCATTCCTTGGACTTTCAACATATAAACAAAATAATGTGTTAAATCTTCAAAAACTTAAACCGGATGCCATTACTCTTTAGGCCAAAGGGAAGCACGGACACATACTCCCAGAACACCATGGTTCCTGAGGGAAGTCCTGTATGTCCTTATTCACAAGTGAAGAACAGTCAACTATAATAAGCTCATAAAAATCCTGAAAGGAGCCGAGCGGTGCTGGCGCACGCCTTTAATCCCAGCACTTGGGAGGCAGAGGCAGGCGGATCTCTGTGAGTTCGAGACCAGCCTGGTCTACAGAGCTAGTTCCAGGACAGGCTCTAAAACCACAGAGAAACCCTGTCTCGAAAAACCAAAAAAAAAAAAAAAAAAAAGAGAGAACCAGGCAAAACAGATAAAAGACTATTACACTTTAAAAGTCAATCCCAGTTACTTTTGCAAAAAGCTATTTTCAGAGCCCTCACAGAGAATTTAGGAAGGAGGCAGGAGCAGAGAGAGTAAGAGCAGCATATCAAAACAAGCAGCAACTCCTCTTCTTTGTGGTCTTTATATGTGTCCCATCAATATGGAGGAAATGGAGGGGAAAAAGACACAGGATGTAGATAGGTGCCAATTTCCATGGCCTAGTCTTTGTTTTAACTCAGCAAGTATCTTTCTTATGTTTGGTATAATCAGTAACCCATTATCTGCATTAAGTAAATCTAATGTATAAAAAGGCAAACTAGTAAAGGTGAAATAAGTAATTTAAAAAAAGGATTTGTTGCCGGGCAGTGGTGGCGCTCACCTTTAATCCCAGCACTCGGGAGGCAGAGGCAGGCGGATCTCTGTGAGTTTGAGACCAGCCTGGTCTACAAGAGCTAGTTCCAGGACCGCTCCAAAAAACCACAGAGAAACCCTGTCTCGAAAAACCAAAAAAAAAAAAAAAAAAAAAAAAAAAGGATTTGTTTTTACTGTGTGCATGTGCATGCCACAGGTACACACATGGAGGCTGGACAACTTCATGGAGCTGGTTCTCTCCCTCTACTGTCACATGGGTTCCAGTCATGGAACTTGGGCCATCAGGCTTGCATGGCATTGAAAATACTTTACTCACCAAGCAATCAAGTGTCCCAACACAGATGCATGCACACACACACGCACAGAGATATAGAGATATAGATATCTATACTTAAGACAGGGTTTTGCTATGCAGTCCAGGCTAGCCTTGAACTCACTATGCAAACTATCTTAGCCCAAAACAAGTGCTGGGACAACAGGCAGGAATCATCACCACAGCATGTAAAGTGATCTTTAAAACAAAGTCAGATTGTGAGAACCCCATCTGACAACCTGAAATAGCAAGGACCCCAGATGTGCACTTATTCCAAGATCTGAAAAAGGTATCTATCTAGAAGATATTTACTAGGTTAAAAGAGCATGCCTGAACTTTGAGTTATTCAGAAGACACCTGTGGCTCTAGACTGCAGGCACACCAGCTCTGATGTGTAAAAAACAAAACAAAACAGTAACGAGGACACAGGTGGTTTGTGCCTCTGTGTAAAGTTCCTTTATGTTCCCCGATTCATTACCCCTTGTTAGATGAGCTGTACAATGAGAGCTCATACAACCCTCAAAGAAGCAAGCAGTAAACAGCTCAGCGGCACAACAAGTGCTATCACGGAGCTAATAACCAGGTGCCAACCTTTTCTTTCAGCTCCCCAAGGTACGCAGTATTCTGTCCAAGGATAGCCTCCGCAGACTCCTGGAAACACGTCACCCACTGGTTCTCTTGAAAATCCGCAACATTTGCCTAAAAAACACAACTCTATTATTTCAGCAAATAAATAAAAAAGGAAGACACCCAAGGAGAAGAAGATTACCTTTTCCTACCTAAAGTAACTTCCAAGGGAAAGACGCTGCCATCACATACACAGCCCTTGACTTTCAGCGCTTTGAACGGTTCCCCCTTATATGAAGAAGTGTCCCATTTCAGCCGTTCCTTTTTTTAGTAACTTAGTACTAAAAATTCATTCACTTTTAGTATAGTATCCAATAAATCATAGGAGCTGCTCCATCATTTTATCATAAAGCAGGTTAGACTGTACAGATAGATGCTCTGAGCACTCTGAAGGGAGGCAGGGTTAAGCTAGGCTTCACTGTTAAGTGCAGGCGATGCTATGCCAGTCTTTTAAAAGCTGTGACAGACGCCATGGGAAGAAGTTTAAAATGTGGTTCAGCTCAGTCTTTTATAGATGTGATTTAACTAAACCCCCACAGATGCAGAAGCATGCATGAGACTGTGCTCCCCCTCTAGATGCAAAGGCTTTGCACTGGAAGTTTCAAATGCGCTTCCAATGGCAAGAGTGGAATCTCTTTATTTTATTTTACTTACTTATCCTTTCTCTCTCTCCACATCTCACATCTTTCAGTTTTTAGAGACAGCATATAATGCAACCCAATCTACCCTCAAACTTGCTATGTAGTCAAAGCTGGCGTTGGACTCTTCTTGCCCCCACCACAGATGCCAAGAATACAGAAATATGCTGCCATGCTCAGTTATTTTATTTTTAAAAAACAAAGTCTTATTGGGTAGTCTAAGCTGGCCCACCTTACAGGCCGAGTTCACATTTACACATCTTTTCTTATGGTGTGTGTTGTATTATGTGTTGCAGGTGGAGGCCAGAGACTGACACTGAGTGTCTTCTACTGTTATTGTCCCCTCATCTTCTGAGACAGGGTCAATGAATGAACAGAGAGCTCAGCAACTGGTGAGGCTGATGCCCAGTGAGCTGCAGGCCTAAGCCTGAGTCACCTCACTCGATGCTGGTCCTCACGCTTGGGAGGTAGGTGCTTTGCCCACTGAGCATCTCTTAAGTCCCACTGCAGGCATTAAAAAAAAATTTTGTGTGTGTGTGTGTGTATGCTGGGGTTTTGCCTGATGTATGTCTGTGTGAGGATACCAGATCCCCTGGAGCTGGAGTCACAGACAGTTGTAACTGTTATATGGGTGCTGGGAATTGAACCTAGGTCCTTTGAAGGAGCAGCCAGTGATCTTAACTGCTGAGCCATTTTCCCGGTCCCACATTTTTAATTTAAAGAGCTGCACGAGATGGTTCTAAGTCACTACTGAGCAACACAGTTAACTTCAGAGCCAGTATTAAAGACCTTCAAACCTGTCACCAGATCTACGAAGTGACAGAAACAACGACATGTCTGCCAGCAGATGTAAGGTTTAAATTAAATTGCTGAAGGCCAAGAAAGTTTGCTGGGTCGGCCAGGCCAGGACTCACCTTTCTCACCTCCCACTGGCACTGTAACTCCTTCAATGACAGCTATATTCAACTCCAAATTCTCTTTGTTTTACTTGGTGAGACAGGCCTTCTCTGTGTAGCCCTGGTTGTCCTGGACCCACTCAGTAGGCAGGCTGGCCTCAAACTCACAGATCGTCTGTGTCAGCCTCCTGAGTGCTGGGATTAAAGATATGAGCTATCACTGCCTAACTGGTTATTTTTTATTTTTGAGACCAGGTCTCATGTAGCCCAAGCTAGCCAGCTGGCCTTGAACTTCCGATGTAGCTGAGGATGATTTTGAATGTCTAATCCTCCTGCACCCACCTACAAGTATGAGAATTCCATACTTGTAATGCGTCATCCATTGAGGTACAGCCCAGCCTAAAAGATGTAAATCCGAAGGCCTTCATAGTCTTTTATTCCCTAGAGTGGCTTCCTTTAGTGGTCACTACAGGAAGTAACAACAGGACAGGGCATTAGAGCCAAATCCAACTTTTCAAAGTAAACAGCTTCACACAGCTGTAATATTGCTGACTATTTCTTCAGGATAAATTCCCTGTAGGTGGCTTCTGTTTCAGGAAACAGGAACATTTTTAAGGTTTGGACACATTACTTACTGTCAAATCAAAGTAAACCAAAGCAGAGTAAAGGAACAACAACCGTGCTCTGGCACACTCCTCTAAAGTCAGTTCCACTAAGGATGAAATAAACAAGAGTATCCACGAGAAAAATAGGTACAATTACTGCTCTCCGGAAATGCAATTTCAAATTAACTTATCTTCACAACAAGAGGCAAGCACCACCACACTGTGACCACTGAGGGCCGCACTGGCTAGGGCAGCTCAATGCAACTTTTGGGTATAAAACACATCACAGATGCTGCTGTTGAGCCACGGCAAAGCCTTTACTCCTCAACACGAACACCATAAGGCTTCTCACTAACCATTCCACTTACCGATAAGATCATGCGGTATTTGAAGTTGGGAAATTCCCGGTCACACTTCTCACAGCGGTACAACCCATTCTGCTGGTCAATCACTTTCTTATTGCAGTCCTGGGTTGGGCAGGCCTGGTACATACAGTTCTCTTTGCGAAGAAACATCACCGTTGCCACGGTGCTGAAATAGTCAGCCTGGGGGGGGGTAATCATAGACCCAATCAGCAAGGTACACTTGGACCTGCAACAGGCCACTCGAAGCTGCCCTTTCTTGCAAGTGGTTAAGTGCATATGTGCTCTAGTTCCCACACTCACAGTCCGATTATGCAGGACTGTTCACTCACTCTGTGTTTGCTACATGCAAACCCAGAGGCAGTAAACCAGCACTAGGCAATGTCTCACAAGCTAGCTCTGAACTCAGAGACTTACCTGCCTCTGTCTCTATAGTGCTTAGCCACCACACAATCCTTTTAAAGTGTTGTTATATATGCGCATCTCCATGTGTATGATGATCATATGCACACTAACGCAGGTGAACATGTGCCAGTGTTTGTGGAGGCCAGAGCGCAACTTTTAGGAGTTAGGTCTCTCCTTCACTCTGGTGCTAGGGAACTCAAGTTTGAAGATTGAAGATAGCAGAACAAGTGCCTTCAACAGCCAGCACATAATACTTAAAAAAAGTATGTATTTATTATGTGTGTATGTGTTTTTGTACTCGTGCACATATACCACAGGATGTGTGCAGTCCGGAGGACAACTTGTGGGAGCTGGTGATCTTCCTTCGTCACGCGAGCCTGAGACGGAGTTCAGGCTGTCGGGCTTGGGGTCAGGCATCCTTACCCACTGTGTCACCTTGCTGACCAAGCACATCATTTTTTTTACAATGACAGTGATTTATACCCTTATGTTTAGCGATTGGTAAGTTTTTCCTGTAACAAGTCAGGGAAAAACTTTAGGATCAACAAGCCATTGAGTCAGTCTCCACTGATACTGTGGGGCAAGACAACTCACAGACAACACAATGAGGATCATTCAATAAAAAAAATTTTTTTTGAGACAGGACTTTTCTGTGTAGCCCTGCTGTCCTGAAACTCACTCTGTAGACCAGGCTGGCCTCATACTCAGAGGTCTGCCTCCTTCTGCCTCCCGAGTGCCGGGATTAAAGTTGTGCACCATCATTGCCCAGTGCCATAAAATGTTATCGGCAACAACAGACAGCGAGTTCACAGTCTTGACTGGCAACTCCTGGACGTAAAAAAGTTCAAGAGAATGTCAAAGTACCCATGACTAAAACCCTGTAAACAGTTAAGTAGCCCAGAAGGACTAAGTCACGCTAAAGGCTCTGGGTGAATACCTGCTTCACCTCTGGACCCCCACAAGTTCTTAAGTCCATGGGTTCAGTTTTGGTTTGGTAGTGTCAAGTAACTGCAAAATCCAGGTATACCCTGAATTCAGAGCTAAGCTACTAACCACTAGGCTATTTTTATTAGCCCTGGCTATCTTGGAATTCTCTATGAAGACCAGGCTGGCCTCGAACTCACAGATAAACTTGTCTCTGCTGCCCAAGTGTTGGGATTAAAGGATTTGCCTGGCTCACACTGGATCTATTTGATGTCTCAAACCAAAGGGGCAAAACAATGCGGCCATTTAAAAAGACCACGCTAGCATCCAGTTTAGACAGCTTTAGAGCTGGGGTGTAGCTAGTGGAAGAGCTTGCCTAGCAGGCTAAAGGTAAGGGTCTCCACATAATTGAATATATGTGGAGAGATGGATCAACCATTAAGAACACTGGTTGTTTTTGCAGAAGACCGAAGTTCAGTTTCCTAGCACCCATATGGTAGCTCACAACTCCAGTTCCAGGGGCTCTGATGACCCTTTAGGCACCAGTCGTTCACATTCAGGAAAAAACATTCATACATGTAAAACTAAAAGCATTAAAAAGAAAGAAAATTTAGGCCGATATGCCGGCTCAGGGGTGAAGGCATTTGCTTGTCAAGCTGGACAGCTTGAGTCTGGTCCCTGGGACCCAAAGGGAAGGCTGAGTTTGAATTCCATATACTGCAGTGGAAAATGAATGAATGCCCTATCCACAAATAAAAAATAACTTAAAATGAATGTAAAAAAATCTGTAGAGAAATAAATCTTAGTTGAATGCCTAAAGTGTTTCTCTGTATTTCCAGGTTAAATTCAGACTCAAAGCCTGATTTTAAAGTCTGAGCGCAGACAGGTGTCCTGTATGCTCAGTTCTGACTGCATACTGTCTATCTTTGGTTTAAGGGAGCAAGTGGGTGACAGGAGAAACGGAATCTAGCCAGTGCTTAATTCTCAAGACGTCCCGTAATAGCATTACAAGCTGCTGAGGATGACAGTGATGGATCGCGTACACAGTGAAGGGAGACGGCAGGAGGAAACCTGTGTTGTACACGACGACAATAACGGAGCAGCAGCGAGAGAAGTAAATGATTCAGAGACCCAACAGAATGCAGGTTAGACCAAGGCAAGAGGATCATGACATAAACACCGAGACAGACGCTGCAACCAAAGTCAAATACCAGAACCAGTCCTGGGCAGGACAGCAGCGGCTCTCTGCCTATGACTCAGGCTGAAACCTAAGAGGAGCTGCCTGGTGCTCGGCAGCCTGAATCACACTCTGCTCAAAAAACCAACACGGACCCGAGGCCAGTTCACACCACATCGCAAAGCCTCAGTGTCCAGGAACTCTTCACTTTTCTGTCTCACACCAGAGGCCACCACACACAGCCTTTACACCAGCAGGGACTCAGAGCCGCCACCAAGTAGTGATTGGTGCTCTGGGGTCCCGATGAGAACACAGCCCCCAGACAGCACCTGAGAGGAGATTTAAAAACTTAGTCCCCTGTTGCTTTTTGGGCTTCTGTGAGGTACCTTGTCACCCTGGCCCAGGTTCTCAGATTTAGCCTCATACAAAGTTTTCCAGTTTGTGTTGCTCCCTCCAGTGCCTCCGCTCCTGAGGTCAGAGATGGAAACACCATCTAAGGCTTGTCCTTCGGAGTCGAACCTAAAAAAATAATAAGTAATGGTGACAGAATTTTGCATCCTTTTCAAAAGTGCTGTTTGGATATATTAGCCATGAGCGCTCCTGTCCCCACCAGCTGCCACTAAAGAAATGCAATGGCCTTTCTTTTGATCTTGTTTGCTTTGATGACCCCCCCCCACACACACAATGTCAAAGTACCACACACCACAGACGCTTTCCCCACCTGCATATTAAAAGCTATGAACAAAGTCAGCAACAGAAAGCAAACTGGCATAGCCCCCCAGGCTTTGAAACTTCACCTCAATCACTGAAATGAATCAGATAAAGAGGGATGTTTTTGTTTCACCAGTCATCCAAAAATATTTTCATGGTAGAAAATCTTTTAAGCCTAATCAGTTACAGAACTCAATGTACTTCATCAGAAAGCATTATCTGCCCTGTTAGAGATCTGCTTTCTCAGTGAGAATTTGTTTATGCAAACATCAAGGTTAAATTCATTTATATAAAATTACTAAAATTGATTGCACCTCTTGACCACCTACTAGCTAATCTGATGGAAAAGAAGCCAGGGAAAAGGTTGCAAGAATATGAAAGTGGCAGAGAGCAGTGGGCCGGAGATTAAAAACATATGAACTGGGTGTAGCGGCACATGGCTTTCATTCCAGCACCCGGGAGGCAGAGGCAGGCAGATCTCTGAGTTTCAGGCCAGTGAGGGCTGCACAGAGAAACCCTGTCTTAAACAAACACAAATATACAAACACGCAAGTGGTAGGGAACTGTATGCTAACCACATACAGAACTGACTCCCTGAAAAGGGATCACCCAGAGTGGCTGCTGCTGTAGGCCATAGCTGTCAGACGAGCAGCTACATCTGTCACAGAGGACAGAATGCAGAATCTATTTCACCACTACTAGCTGCTCAAGTTTAGTTACAGACAGTTGCCACCAAAGACAGTTCATCAGGAGTCAACAGAGCAAGGAGA
This sequence comes from Microtus ochrogaster, assembly GCF_000317375.1. Taxonomy (NCBI): domain Eukaryota; kingdom Metazoa; phylum Chordata; class Mammalia; order Rodentia; family Cricetidae; genus Microtus; species Microtus ochrogaster. Next base: position 23,835,433 of record NC_022014.1, on the reverse strand, counting down.
TGGGCAGCCCCCACCCCAAGACATGGTTTCTCTATTTAACAGTCTGGGCTGTCCTGGAACTTGTTTATAGACCACACTGGCTTCGAACTGCCTGCCACTGTGCTGCCATTAAAGGCGTGTGCCACCACGGCCTGTCTGGCAGCCTTTAAAAATTCCACTTCATCAGTACCAAGATCTAAATGTGGCTAATCCCTGCCTGGGTGGGGTGCAAACACTGAACTTCTCACAGATCAATGACAGGATGAATAGAAGTTCAGGGGACAGATCAGTTACTGACAGTGAAACACGAACACCCTCCATGTGGGCAAGCAATTAACCTGGAGTTGGGCTCAGACCCTGGAGGAAAACTAACTAGCAAAACCAAACAGACACAACTGTTTCTAGTCAGACTGTTATGGGATCCTGTCGTATAATGCAGCGCCAGCTATCAGCAGTCAAATAGATGGATGTAGATGAGGATGGCTTAAGCGATAGACACTCCAGGAGATGGTCTATCAAATCATTCAATTATTATTGCTACTAGTATATATCAGACTCAAAACAAAAATGAGGAGGATGAAATATAAACTGTTTCTCGAGCCCCCTAAACTTTAAGCCACAGCTGGAATCCCCCACCAACACTCCCCATAACTACAGCTATACAAATAACTTAAGCTTGGGCTGGGTAAAGTATTTTCTCTGCTTACATCAATTCTTCCACACGACATTCTCAGGATGAAGTACTCTTCTAAGGCAGAGTTTTAATGCCTTAAAAAGCTAGATATGGTGTGGGGATTTTAACAAGCTCTCCTGTCTTGAGTGCTTTGGGAATAACGATAGAAGGCCAACAAAAAGCCCATTGTTCCCACCATGCTTTGTCAGAGCCCAGTGAATACACACCAGAAGATGTGACCAGCTCAGAGACTCCAGAGTGAGAGAGCACATTCTACCCCCACATCAGCTGCCCACAGCTCAAGCCTAGGAGCAAAAGATGTTCTCAATACATTCCTTCAGCATGTAGCTGCTAAAGCCTTGTTGTACCCTGCTCAGGGGGGATCAAGGTCAGCACACAGCACTTACATTCAAATTGCTTTTTCTGACTCTCTAGGTTCATCAGGGGATTATGGGTTTGTCAATTGAAGGGCTTTCAGGCCACCACCTCAGAAGGCATAATGGCTCCAAGAAATACAGGAACCACTCAACTCAATAGCAAAGGCTTGGGAGAAGCTCGCATGCTGATGGAAACCAGCTCTTCTCGAAGCCTGAGCACAAGTAACCGCTTAGCTGAGGTCCACAAAACCTACCATCCACGAAGCTTATAGGCCTCTGGGATGTCAGGATTCATAATGACAGTGCTAGATGACAGGACAGAGAGGCTTCGTCCGCCAAAGTCAGAAACCCGGGCTCCTTTGATAGCCATCACAGGCTGTCTAGAACCATCAAACTTGTCAGCCTGCAAAGCAAATGCACAGAGCATCACTGGCAGGAAGAAGGTACAGGATATTTCTATGGAGAGCAGTCAGTAGCAGAATGAGTACTGTCAATGTATTATATAAGACAGACCTTACACTCAAGAATCTGTCCAGACTTCCAGGAACCAATCTATCACAACCTCTCCTGAGGAAGAGGAAGGGATTTTCCACTATGGGAAGCTGAAGTAACTGATCATCTCACACAAGTAAAGAATTTCAAGGAAGTGCTAGACAGCACAACTCTTTCCCTCCCAGCTCACGAGGACAAGCATCCACGGACTCTGTCAGTGCAAGGACTCACGTCTTCTCCCCACAGAGTTGTAGTCACCACTTTCCCTGACATGTCCATCAAATAGATATTTCTCTTAGCTACTTCTCTGTTGTTAGACTTCACTGTGATTTTAGTTGAGTCTTCGTAGCTCTTGCAGATCCCGATTATGTCTGAAAAAGAACAATTTGTAAGAGCACAGATCAAGGCCCCCTTAAAACATAACCAAGGGAGGCATGGCAAGCGTGTTAGTTGTGCACCACCCCAAACACTGAACACATAATCATTACTCTTTGCCTTCAACCCTGGACGGACCTACAAGTGAGTCTTTAGCCTTGCTCTCTAGGTCACCGATCCCTGTGAAATCAAACTGAACTGTGGGCAAGTTACGGTCATCTTCACAGAGAAGGACAGAAGTCTCATTATTGAAGGTCATCTCATAGTCATTTTTAACAGCCGAGAATTGCTTGTTAGCGATCTTCAGAGTGCCTTTTGAGAAATAATACACCTGCAAAAGAGGCCAAGTCAAGGAATGCAATCAGTTCAGCAGAGCCTTTCCCACTATACAACCTGCTGACTGTGCTCATGGTACTTACTGGTCAGCTCCTCAGCTCTGATGATGCGCTCTTACCTTGTTCACTTCAATAAGGGGAAAGAACTTGTCCACCTGTTCATTGAAAGCAGCTGCTCTGATTTCACCCTGCAGAAGCAAGCGAGGGCACATTAGAACTGTGCTGCCGGACACTCACTCAGAGTGGCAAGAGCCGGCCATTTCGGCACTAAAGTAACATCTGTGGAGCAGCACTACACGTGCAAGGAGACCCCAGAGGGCTGCAGACATTCCAGAAACCTGCATTTACAGTCACCCTTTCAAGCTATCAATTCTGATAAAACAAGAGAAGTTCAACTAGCTGAGGTATATGACGAACAACCTAAGTTTAAAATGGAAAGAGGCTGGTAAGGTAGTCTGGTTGACAAAGGCACTTGTTGTGCAAACCTGGCCACCCCAGTTCAATCCTTGGAACTCATGTAAAGGTGGAAGACCACCAAGTTGTTCTCTAGTTTTTACACATGTATGTGCATGCACACATAGTAAAGTGATTTTCAAAATGTTACCAGAAACTTTTTTATTTGTTTGTTTTTGAGACAGGGTTTCTCTGTGTCGCTTTGTTGCCTGTCCTGGAACTAGCTCTTGTAGACCAGGCTGGCCTCGAACTCAGGGATCCGCCTGCCTCTTCTTCCCAAATACTGGGATTAAAGGCGTGCACCACCACCACCCGGCTATCTAAAAAGTTCTGGATCCTGAATGACAGGCTCAAAGCCCAAAGGAAAGCGTGCTGAGCCCGGATGACTCAGCAGCAGCCCTCCTCCGCCTGCAACCTGAATGATGGGTTACTTCACAGTCAGGAGCGTGAGATTTGATTGCACTGTTACTTTTCTGTCAGGCAGTATGTTACAGATGGGGAAGAAAATGGCTGAAATCTTACCCACACAAGCTGCAGGAAATTAGTTCCCACTACCAAATCTGTTAAGATATTTGCACGTACACCACAACAAGAGGAAGAGGAGGGGGAGAAAGCTTCAAACTTCTGACCTTACCAGTATCATTTTGTTTGTTTTATATGTACTGGTGTTTGGCTGGCATGTATATGTGCATCACGTGCATACTTGATGCCTGAAGGGAGGCCAGCCACACAGCTGGACCCCTGAAACTGCAGTTACAGATGGTTATGAAGACACCATGTAGGTGCTGGGAATTGAAGAGCATCTCTCCAGCCCCTGCATTTTCCTTTAAGTAAAGCATAATGAGTATATATGGTCAGAAACCATCGCCACAAAGGAGTTAAAGCTGAACAGCCGTTGTCTGCCTTCTGCTGGAGGCAAATGCTCCACTCTGTAGCAGGCATCACATCCCAGGACTTCAGTTGAGCCTCCAGCAATGTAATCAGAGCGCTGCAGTCTCTCCAGCATGTGAGACTGTTAACAGTATACTAACTTTACAAGTACTTCATCTGATGTTTAGCCCATACCGAGATAGCACCAAAAATCTACAAAAGCCCAGTGGTGTCGGTGTTTGCCTTTAATCCCAGCATTTGGGAAGCAGAGGCAGGCAGATCTCAGAGTTCGAGGCCAACCTGGGCTACAGGGTTAGTTCCAGGACAGCCAGGGCCACACACAAAAAAGCAAAACAGAACAAAACAAACAACAACAAAAACTACCATAGACAGAAAGCTCCAGTGACAACCATATTTCTTTCTTGCTAATGATATTTGCCACTTCATGGGCCTCAGAGCTGAGCCCGAGTCTTGGAGGCCACCGTCTTCCCACATGGCCTACTCACAGTTTCATCCACAAGTTCTATAGAGAAAAGCTTCCCTTCCCCTCGGGAATTGCTCCAGGTACGGATCTGACTTTTGTTGGTGACACGAGCACAAATAGTCCACCTAAAAACCAAACAGATGACATTAGTGTATGTAGTCTTTCTTACTTGGAATAAAGATAAGCAAAAATCATCTTCTTGTGGCCTTTTCTTCTTTTATGCAGAGTTTATCTGTCAATGCTAGCTGTACTTAATCCAGCTAATTAAAACCCCAAGATGACATACAGGTTTGACAGTTTACAGAATAAGCAAACAGTAAAATATACTAGGTAGTTTAACACTAACTCATTCTCCTGTCAAATAAGTAAATTTATAAACCCTCTCCCTTCCTCAAAAAACATCACCAAGGCAACAATATCCCCTTAATGAAGGGTTCCAAAGAAAAAAGCAATTATATTTTGCCACAATTTTCAGTTAGAGGAACTGACACCATCACTATCAAATGTCTGCCTCATTTCTAATGCATGCCAAATATAAATACAAATCTACAAAGCGTGGCATTCACAGACCACCAAAAGAAAGCACCCAAAGTGGTATGACCCTGGAAAGAGGCCATTCTTTAAAAAAGGAGTCCCTGAGCCTGGAGCTTTAGCCTGGTGCCCATCCTGAAAACAGACCCTGAGAATACTGATCTCCTCAGTTAGAATTCTACAGGGGAAATTGTCTCCCTACTTTACAAGGGATAAACAAGGACATATCTTAAAAGAATTCTGGAGAAAAAAAGGCCCACTAATGTTCAATGCTTTAATTAACTTTTAATGGAAAAAAGTAACAGCAAAGGAATCCATGTTTGGGGGCATATTAATATGGTTAATACAAATAGGACAGATTACCTTAGCCAAATTAAATCATAGTTAACACATTTTGGACTAAAATCCATCTATTTATAAGAGATGAAATGTGAATTAGCACAAATTATATATAAATAAATATGTATAATTCCATTCCTAAGACTACCAAATGATTCCTTAATCCATAAATAATTTGAACCTCAAAATTTTCAAAAATGACAAAACCTCCATAGGCTATGGTAGAAAGGTATTTTTGCCGTTTTTTTTTTTTTTTAAATAAAAGTGTTAAAGGTTGTCATAATATGTATTCTTTAGCTCAGAAAAAATAAGAAAGACATTTTTTGTGGTGGTGATGCAGAAATTCACACGTAAGTAACACAGGAGTGCATGGTAAATTCCTAGACCAATTTGGTAACGGGTCCCACCCGTGTCCTATGTGACAACTCACTTGGATTGGTAAGGGGTGAGGCTGGCAATGGGTACCACTTTGGACTGTGTCCCTCCTGAAGGCTGCAGCAGGCCAGTTCCAGTAGGTTTTCCAAATGGCTTTGAGGCACCATAAGTCTTAGCCACAGTGGAACCTGTATAAACACACCGTAAAAGGGCAATCGTTTCACTTTTATTTTTGAAATGTGTGTGAGTGCACGCTCCCAAGTGCACATGCACGTTATGTGGAGGTCAGATAATAATTAAAAAAAAAATTATTTTGGAAGACAGGGTTGCTTTCCTGACAGGATTTCTCTGTGTAGCTTTGGAGCCTGTCCTGTAGACCAGGCTGGCCTTGAACTCAGAGAGACCTGCCTCTCCCCCCACCCCCCCACCAAGTGCTGGGACTAAAGATGTGCACCACCACTACCCAGCAAAATTCAACTTTTTCGAGACAGGTTCCCTTTGCTGTCTTTTCTCTGCATGTGCCAGGTTAGCAGCCCACAAGCTTTCAGGGACTGTCCTGTGTCCACCTCTGATCTTCCGAGGGTGCTGTCTTTAGAGAGGCTTCAGGATTTGAATTCAGATCTTCATGGTTGCGAAGCAAATGTTTCTACTCACTAAGTCATCTCCCCTGCCAGACAACCATTATTTTATTTAAGTTTAAAATTAATTCTCATTATGGCCATGCCACAGGAGAAGCTAAGGAGCCAGTAAAGAACATCTATCACCAGCGTGTCATCTCAACACTGTCAGAGGGCAGGGAAGTCTAGGATGAAATCTACAGGGCTGTGTTCAGTTGGGAACAGAGACTAAGAAGGCAGATTTGCTCAAGATGCAAATGGGCAGTGTAGTACTATGACCTCCTCGCCTCCCTTTTCCAAGCTACATAGCTTGTTCCTGTGCAGCAAGAGCACAACTAGTGTCTACTGACAAATGAATCCTTCCTATGTACACTATTATCTAGAAACTGATAAGAAACCAAATTCTAATGCCAGTAATCTCCCACCTTCTATACCAAAATGCTTTTCAAAAGGACTGATTTTTCCCTATCGCTCATGTATATGTGTCTGAGTGTATGCCATGTGGGTGGGTGCCTGCTGAGGCATCAGATTTCCTGGAGGTGGAGCTGGAGTCACAGGCAGTTGTGAGCTGCCTGACATGGGTGCTGGGAATCAAACTCAGGTCTTTTAGAAAAGCTATATATGTTCTTAATTGTTGAGTCATCTCATCTCTTGCATATACACACCCCCAAGCTCCCTGAGGCAGGGTTTCACTAGGCAGTCTTGGTTGGCCCAAGTGCTGAACTAAAGATTACCACTATGCCTGGCCCTTTAAAAAGATTTTTTTTATAGTCAGGCATGATGGCAACACCTTTAGCCTCAGCACCTGTGAGGCAGAGGCAAATGGTTATTTAAGTTCGAGGCCAGTCTGGTCTAACAGAAAGAGTTCCAAGATAGCCAGGGATACACAGAGAAATCCTGTCTCAAAACCAATCAAACAAAAAATGATTTTAAAAAAGTATTATTATTATGTATGCATGTGTGTTTGATGGACTTATGGGGATGTGTCTATGGAGGGCAGAGGACAACTCTGTGGAGTTCATTCTTTCCTTCCACTGTGGGTCCTGGAGGTTCAATAAGGGCCACCAGGCACTTTCACCAGCCGAGCTATCTGCTCTGGGAGTCAGCGTGACAATGTTCCTGAAGATGACACAAGGAAACACACACTGCAGAAAGAACATGTACCTGTGTATATACACAGGATAACCCTTCCACACACAATTTTAGGCCTAGTGATGTAGCTCAGCAGGAGAGCACTTGTCTAGCACCAGCAAGGTACTTGGTTCAACAGGTGTTGGGAGACCATTCCCTACAAATTTATTAAAGATACAAAAGCATCCATTAATTTATTTAATATTTTTATACCAGGGAGCCACCTGACACACACATCTAGTCCATTTTCTATTCTCACAGTTTAGGGAACATTAATTGATCATCAAAAATAAATTTCAATATAAGGCAAAGAAATGCAAATGAATAGGCAAGTCCATGGAGGGAGGGAGAGAAGTGGTGCACTGTCTGAGTTTCAGCCAAGTAGGGGCCTTTTAATCACTTATCATTTCAGAGAATTTATTCCACCACCTCCTCCAGCCATTTGCAGTGTCAGAGCTGAATATAAGCATAACTTATGGAGATGAGGAGGTGAGAGATTTACACTATTACAGGGACGGGCTAAAAACAATGAAGACCAATGAGGAAATTTGTATGTTCTGAAAGTCTCATGGAATCTTAGCAACATCTTAATTCAGCTTTTCCTAGGAACTTGAATTTAAAAAAGAGAAGGGGCGGCGGGGGCGGAGGACCAGAGAGATGACTCAGCAGATCCAAGTACCTGTCACTAACCCTGGAAACCTAGGTTCAATCTCCAGGACATGCAACTGACTCCAGCAATGTGTCTTCCGGTCTCTACCTGCATACTGTGGCATGCACAGGAAAAATAAATAAATAAATCTTGAATATAGGGCTGGAGAGATGGCTCAGCCGTTAAGAGCATTGCCTGCTCTTCCAAAGGTCATGAGTTCAATTCCCAGCAACCACATGGTGGCTCACAACCATCTGTAACAAGGTCTGCTGTCCTCTTCTGGTCTACAAACACACACAGATTGAATATTGTATACATAAAAAATAAATATTTAAAAAAAATCTTGAATATAATTAAAATATAAAGAGTTGAAAAAGGAGAAGGCAGTATGATGTGGTAATAAAACCCAGTAAAAAGGGCAGGAGGAGGGGGAGGGAAATGGGAGGCTGGGAGGAGGCGGAAACATTTTTTTCTCAATAAAAAATTAAAACAAAAAAAATTTTTAAAAAAAAAAGAGAAAAAAAAGAAAATGGCAAAAACATTAAAACATTGTACAGAGCCGGGCGGTGGTGGCGCACGCCTTTAATCCCAGCACTCGGGAGGCAGAGGCAGGCGGATCTCTGTGAATTCGAGACCAGCCTGGTCTACAGAGCTAGTTCCAGGACAGGCTCCAAAGCCACAGAGAAACCCTGTCTCGAAAAACAAAACAAAAAAAAAAAAAAAACAAAAAAAAAAAAAAAACCAAAAACAAAAAACAAACAAAAAAAAAAACCAAAAAACATTGTACAGGATAAAAGCAAGTGCCGAGTTAAAAAAAAAACCAAAACAGTAAAAACAAAACTCTAAAAGTAAATTTAGCCATCTTCTACAGGTCACAAGGGTGGCATCCCAGACAACAAGATTCCTAAAACAAGGGTTAGGAAGTACACGAAATGACCCCATCAAGACCTGCTACAGAGAAAGCTAGAAGAGAGAAAAAATAGAAGCTACAGCCAAAAGGAACAATTCTATCTCAAAGGAAAGGATAAATTCCTATGAAAGCCTCAAACAGGAAATTTGGAGACAAGCGGGAAGTAATAAGTGGCCAGGAGGTCGTAAAAAGGTGGAAATTTAATTGGAATTATTTGTTGCAATCTACTATGAACGGAAGTTTTTGTTTGCTTGTTTGGTTTTTATTTTCCAGAGAGAATCTTACCAACCCAGGCTAGCCTTGAACTTGCTAGTAGCAGAGAATGACCCTGAACTCTTGATCCTCCTGCTAATACCTCTAACTGCTGGCCTAGGCTACTGTGCCTGAACCATGAAGAGAATTTTGAAAACTGTTCAGTCCTAGGCTACTGTGCCTGAACCATGAAGAGAATTTTGAAAACTGTTCAGTCCCAGAGTAAATTTTATATATATATATATATTTGTTTGTTTGTTTATTGTTTTAAGACACGGTTTCTTTGTGTAGCCTTGGCTGGCCTCAAACTCACAGAGATCTGCCTGCCTCTCCCTCCTTGGTGCTGGAATTAAAGGTGTGTGCCACTGCCGCCTGCCTCCAAGTAAATTTTAATACATTATTTTGATATTCTTGAGTAACACCTTACCCATTCCCAAGCTTCCATTCTGTGGCTGGGGCTTGCTGGCTGGTGGTGTGGTTGCTGAGGCTGGGGAAGGAACAACTTGCTGCTGCCCATGGCCTGGAAATTAAAAGAAAGGCTGCTTCAGTGCAAACCCAGTCAAGAGATTTCAATATGAGTAGTAAACACCCTAGGAAACCCACTCCTTAGCTCTGAGAGGGTCAGAATACACACCCGGGCGCCCAGCTGCACACCATGCATTTGCAAAGGGCTTGCTTTTCTTGTCTTCGCACAGTAAAGGTTGTTTCCATTTACCTTTCAACTGTTTGGAATTGACAGCTTTCAGTTTTAATGAGGTTCTCCCTAAAGCCTTGCCCATTTCTCCTGCAGTAAAGTCACTGGGCTGAATCTGTGATACCACCACTATTTCCATAGCAACAAATCCATGTCGTCAACAGGACAGTGTTCACGGTAGGCTCCATCAGAAGAGAAAGCTGGGTGGTAAGGAAACCTAAAAGCAGTTCAATTGTCCTTCAAGTGCTTCAGCTTCAAAGGAAAAGGAGACTCAGAAAGGATTCTACCCTTTCCCCCATACAAAGCAAACTTATTTTGCAACTGACAGCTGGTGGGAAATACGAGCTGAAAGTCTTTCAGGTACCATGACGTGCTAGTGAACTGTCACAGCAGGGAGAGATGAGAGGAGTTCAGAAGCAGTCGTGTCAAGGCAACAGAGAGATAAAAAGGAGGGGAAATGAACATGTCTCTCAAGCAGAAAATAAAAAGCACCACACCGTAAGAGTATGTGTTTGCCCCTCACCCTTTATACAAATGTTTATGAAGCTGAAGAACGGTAAAATTGTAAACTGCATACCCCAATGTTTTAAAATAACAAATTAATGGACTTGGATTTCATCTCTGTGATTGGCTCTGAAGGCCAAAGTCAGCCTCACTTGGCAAGGCTGCTCACCCAGAGTGCCTGCAGCTTACAAGGGCAGCTAAAAAATATATCCCAGAGTGTTCTAAAATATTAAAAATGGCGAGCACGGGTGGGAAATCTCCTCCTGCCACTGTGTGTATGCATGCCTTCTCCAACTGTCAAGCTCAAACTCTTGCAGGCATGTCACACACCCATTTAGTTCATGTTTGCCAAAATTAGTCTTAAGTGGCACAAGGAAATGAGATGGGATTGTGCCATTAGAGACAAACACATTTAGCATGAAGTTTAAGACTAAATAGAACTGATTGTGCTTTGGTTCTTCCTACAGAGAGAAAAACTGAGATGCACAGGCAAAGGGCACAGGCTACTGACAAGGAAGCTTGCGCTGACAGTTTGGCCTTCCATTATCCTTGAATCCAGAGTCCTAAGACCTGAGCGTGGGAAAACTGTGACAATGCAGCTTGTAACAAACAGCTAACAGGTTTTATGTTTTTTTTAAAAATATTTATTTATTTATTATGTATACAATATTCTGTCTGTATGCCTGAAGGCCAGAAGAGGGCGCCAGACCTCTTTACAGATGGTTGTGAGCCACCATGTGGTTGCTGGGAATTGAACTCAGGACCCCTGGAAGAGCAGGCAATGCTCCTAACCACTGAGCCATCTCTCCAGGCCCCAGCTAACAGGTTTTAATTTTAATTTTTTTATTTGTTTTTTTGCAGATAGGGGGTCTCTGTGTAGTCCTGGAACTAACAATTTAGACCAGCAGATCTACCTTTGCTTCCTGAGTGAGAGGTTTAGGTTTCTGCCACTACCACCACCGAGCCCAGTTTTAAAGTTTTAAGCAAAGCATTTTAAAATCAGCAAGGAAAAGATAAGTTGCTCAGAAAACACCACTGAAGGAAAGTGGTTAAAAAAGTGTATGTTTATCTGCATCATAAGATGCACTTTTAAAAGTGACCTCCTATCCTCCACTTAAATTCTCTCCTTTAAAAATATTTATCTGTGTATGTGTGGGGCTCACGGATATGTTCATACCTGTGTGTCCTCAGAGGACATCTTGAGGGAGTCAGTCCTAGGGATGGAACAAAGGCCATCAGGCTTGGGGACCAATGCCTTCACCTCCTGAGTCATTTCAGGGGCCACTCCCTTTCTACAGTCTCTAAATCATCTAAAGTAGGGAGCCCCAGTTCTCAGAGCCATGCTTGCTGCTGCATACCTGACTGAACTGGACACAGTCACTGGACACACATTCAATTTCTATAAAAAGATAACTGAGGACCGAGGACTGACTCGGTTGGTAGACTGAGCGTAAAGACCCTCATTTAATCCCTAGAAAGGGCTAAGTGGAGAAGTGAAGTCGGACTGGAGAGGCAGAAACAGGGAGATTCCCCAGAGCTCATTAGTCAGCTAGCCCAACTGATGAATCAGGTTCAGTGAGAAAGCCTGTCTCAGAAATAGGATGGAGAGTGAGCAAGACAACACCTGACACGGACCGTTGGCGTCCCCACACACGTACATACAAAGATAACTGCCACTCAGGACTGTGCCATGCTCAAAGTCCGAGACAGAAGGTAAAACAGAGTTACCCAGATACTGGCAGAAGCGGGAAATAGAGTTCTGGACACATCTGCAGCTTCACTTAGGGAAGATTAAACAACACAACGGATTTAAGGTCACTGTGCTGTGCATGTAAAAATGGTAAACATGCAGTGATACCCGCCTGTAGCCACAGCTACTCAGGAGGCTGGAGCTCAAGGCCAGCACAGGTAACATAGATAGTCCTTCACCTCAAAGTTAAGCAGTAAGTGTATATTTTACTACAATTTAAAAATCATACAACAATGTACCTATTCTAACATGTATATTTTTCATTTTTATATGAATTAGTTACAAATTTAGCTGAACAAAATACAACAATAGTATCAGACTCACTGAAGTTTACTACATAACTAACAAGTCTCCAGCTGATAACTGATAGAGCACCTGCCTAGCGCGCACTAGGTCCTGGTGGTGCATGGCCCATAATCCCAGCACACAGCGGTCGAAGAAGGTGGGACAGAAATTTAAGGCACTCCTCCTCAGCTACACAGTGAGTTTAGGTCAGTCAGGGATACACGAGACAACAATAACAACTATTATTACTGTTTTTCAGAGGGTTTCCTCTGAACAAGGACCAAGGGCTAAGTGCATTTTCCCAGTAACTGCTAGCACTGTGATAGACAGTACTGCACCCTTTAACATGGCGGAGGAGAGGGAAGCTAGTATTACTCAGCTCTCTCTGGCTAAGTTCATGTACCACACCATCATGTGCTTAATTTGTAAACAACCAATCCTGACAATAATAACTCTAGTTATGTAGAACATTAGAACGTAAGATGTGGTAATTAGGAAAAGCTACTAATCCACTTAATAGAGCAGTAACCTTTATCTCTTACAATTCGGGTACAAGAGACAGCCCTGAACCAAATGATGGCAAGGATTCCAGAGCATTCTAAATAGCAACAATTGCCCTTCAATTAGCACACTGTAATGCAGCAGCTGCCAGTCCATAGCTGAGGAAAAATCTTTCTAGAAGCCAAAATGATTCTGCAAAGCAATAATGTAGGCTCTGTTTATAATAACCTGTCTTGTGCCACCTGCAAATCAAGCCATTTCAGTAAGCTAGATCAAGATAGTAATTCTTCAGCTCTCTAGCTCTGGCTGGCTACACACTGGCTCTACGCCAGGAGGGAGCAGGAACTGAGAGCAGACTCCAGCTCCTCGGGTAACTTGCACTCATACCGATAATTTTTACTATCTATCATGGCAAGTGAGCTGTGGGCAGAGAAAAATTCACAAACAAACCATCAACTTCCCAAGCCAAGCGCTTCCTTAACAATAACTAACTAAATAAATAAAAAAGAATAAACAGCCTGCCATGGTGTCACACACCTTTAATCTCAGTAGAGGCAGGCAGATCTCTGTGAGTTCAAGGCCAGCCTGGTCTATATAGGTCCAAGACAGCCAGCTACGTGGTGAGATTCTATCTCAACCCCCAAACCAAAGAAAACAAACAAAAAAAAGAATAAACAGAGGATCAATACAATATTTCTAAGCTCCTGATGACAGAAAAGGGACATGATCAGGCTGAATATAATTCCAATACGAATAGTAAACTAAGTATTGTATGATACATTTAAGTTTGAGCAAGCCATTATCACCAGCAATAAAGACATAAAGGATTTGCATACAAACACACACTGACAAAAATGCAGTTGTAAGTATTACTTAAAAAAACCACCATTCCTACAGTATATGCAGCATGGACTGTGTTTGCAGTTCTGTTTTGCACACTTTGTTTTTTTTTTTATTAAATATTTATTTATTATGTGTACAATATTCTGTGTGTATGCCTGCAGTCCAGAAGAAGGCACCAGACCCCATTATAGATGGTTGTGAGCCACCATGTGGTTGCTGGGAATTGAACTCAGGACCTTTGGAAGAGCAGGCAATGCTCTTAACCTCTGAGCCATCTCTCTAGCCCTGTTTTGCACACTTTGAATCATCTGTCTTTGCTCGGTATGGCAGTAGTAGTAAAAGTTATATTTTGCATTTCCATGCATTCTGGAATCCCTACTTGTCGGGGCTGGTTTGTTCGCTGACTAATGACCTCCTGACCTGTAAGATGTCCTGGATTAGGCTCCAGAGGACACAAGTCTGACTTTATCTCTCAGTCTACTCAGAAGCTGCTGCACCCTGAACTGTAATTGTCTCCAACCATGGCATTTCCACGGTGGCTCAAGTAACAATGACACCCAATAGTAAACGATCCTGGACAGCAGACTCTTCTCAGCCTCTGTACTGCAAGTGATGTGGAAGACAGGGAATGGCCAGGTAAATTGGAGAGAGACAAAGGGATTTTCCCCATAGCTCTGTGGTTCTGACCCCAAAACAAAAAAAAAATCACCTTTTGGTCTTTCATTTATTACAAAGATTTGTCCCTGAAATACAGTGTCTGAGGAAACCATCTAGTTGAATATATCAAAACGGTAGATAACCAATAGGTTTCTCCCCACCCCTAGACTGTTTTTTGAGATAGTCTTATATAGCCCAGGCTATCCTGGAACTCATTAAGATAAGGATGACTTTATTTATTTATTTTTTATTTATTTATTTTTTTGGTTTTTCGAGACAGGGTTTCTCTGTGGCTTTGGAGCCTGTCCTGGAACTAGCTCTGTAGACCAGGCTGGTC